>NW_006432491.1:2700573-2702735 GCF_000325575.1 Pteropus alecto | reverse complement strand
ATAAACTTCCTGATAGTCAGCTGATCAGAGAGAAGAGAAAAAATCATAGTAACCTGGCTAATTCAGTCTATTCATTCTCCATAAGATGTGCATCCATGTTCATTGTAAACTTGGGGATGTCCTGATAGAGTTAGACAAGAAAATTTCTTTAATGATACAACATAATTTGCAACATCTACTACATCATCTTTTATGAGCTAAACTCTACCTAAGCTGCTTCATAAACATTTATTTTATCCTCACAATATCTGTTAAGAAATGTGGCTCAAAGCAGGCACCTGTGGATGTGAGAACATTGTGGGCAGCGCCTCCTGTTCTCATTGAAATTACAACCAAATTATAAAATAATCAACGGGGAGAATCACCTGAAGTCCAGCTGATCATAACACCTATGTCTGCTAATATAAAGGAGTCATATTGAAGCTGATCCAGTATAGGCAACAACCATCTGCATATCACTTTGTAGTTCTCACTGCATAGCCCCGAACAATCAAAAGCAGATGCTGACCTTGGCCTATGGGAGAATCCCTCCCAACAGGCCACAAAACCAAGCATCTGGAGGCTGGCACCAGACCAGTACGGAGCAACTCCTGACTAGTCTCATTAGTGATACACCAAAAGGATGGTTGCAATAAGTACACAAACCTGCTAAGGTAAATCCCACTCAGTGGGGTCAGCCTTCTCACAACAGTTCTTACCCTGTGGATGCAGCCAATTCCCACAATTAGTCAGCCTGAGCATTAATCCCATCCACTGATCTACTAATAACAATAAATGTTTGGTGACAACAGAAGATCACACACAACCCCCACAAAAAACACGTCCAGAGCCCCTGGTATAAGGAATCAGGGAGAGTGCACCACTGGGCCACACAAGACACCTTCCACATTAGGCCATCTTGTCAAGGCTGAGAGATGAAACAATATTAACACAGAGAGGCTAATATAATGAGGAAACAAAGAAACATGCCACAAATGAAACAACAAGAGAAAACTCCAGAAAATAAGCTAAATGAAATGGAGGCAAGCAAACTACCAGAGACAGTTCAAAATAATGGTTGTAAGGATGCTCAATGAACTTATGGGGAAAATGAATGAGCACAATGAGAACCTCGACAGCATAAAAAAAGGACATAGAAACCATAAAAAGAACCAGGCAGAAAAGAGGAATACAATAACTGAAATGAAGAATACACTAGAAGGATTCAACAGTAGACTGGACAAAGCAGAAGAGCAAATCAGCAAATTGAAAGACAAGATAGCAGAATACACCCAATCAGAACAACAAAAAGGAAAAAGAATTAAAAAAAAAAAATGAGGATAGTTTAGGAGATCTCTGAGACAACATGAAGCATAAAAGTATCTGGATTATAGGAGTACCTGAAAAGGAAGAGAGCGAGCAAGGGATTGAGAATCTCTTTGAAGAAATAATGACATAAAACTTCCCTAACCTGGCAAAGAAATTAGACATACAAGTACAGGAAGCACAAAGAGTTCTAAACAAGAGGAATTCAAACAGATCTACACCAAGACACATCATAAGTAAAACGCTAAAGTCAAAGACAAAGAGGGAATCTTAAAAGAGAAAGGAAGCTAGTTACTTACAAGGGTACCCCCATTAGAATGTCTATTGACTTTTCAATGGTAACTTTGCAGGCCAGAAGAGAATGGCAAGAAATATTCAAAGTAATGAAAAACAAGAATCTACAATCACGAACACTCTACCCAGCAAGGCTTTCAATTAAAATGGAAGATGAGATAAAAAGCTTCCCAGACAGGAAAGCTTAAGGAATTCAACACCAACAAGCCAGCATTACAAAACATGTTAGAGAGTCTTCTGTAAAAAGAGAAGGGGTAAAAAAGAAAATAGAAATAACAAATATGAATAACAAAATGGCAATAACAATGTTCCTATCAGTAATCACGTTAAATGTAAACAGATTAAATGCTCCAATTAAAAGACATAGGGTAACCAAATGGATAAGAAAACAAGACCCATATATATGCTGCCTATAAGAGACCTCTTCAAATTAAAAAATGTGCACAGACTGAAAGAAAAAGAATGGAAAAAGATAATTCATGCAGATGGAAACAGAACAAAAGCTGGAGTAGCAATGCTTATATCAGAAAAATAAGACTTTAAAAGCATATAATAAGAGACAA
>NW_006432491.1:2690334-2699249 GCF_000325575.1 Pteropus alecto | reverse complement strand
GTAATCCTGGGATGCAAATTTGGTACAATATTTGCTAATCAATTCACGTGATACAACACATAAACAAAATAAAGGATAAAAACCATACGTTTGTTTCAATAGATTCGGGAAAAGCATTTGAGAAAATTCATCATTCACTTTTGATAAAAACTCTCAGCAAAGTGAGAATAGAGGGAACATACCTCAAAATAATAAAGGCCATATATGACAAAACTACAGCTAACACCATACTTAATGGGGACAGGCTAAAAGCATTTTCCTTAAGATCAGGAACAAGACAAGGATGCCCACTTTTACCATTTCTATTCAACATAGTATTGGAAGTTTTAGCTACAGCAATAAGACAGGAAAGAGATAAAAGGCATCTGAATTGGAAAGGAAGAAGTGAAACTCTCTTTATTTGCCAATGACATGATTCTATATATACAGAACCCCAAAGATTCCACCAAAAGCCTGTTAGAACTAATCAAGGAATTCAGTAAAGTAGCAGGTTACAAAATAAATATTCAGAAGTCTGTGATATTTTTATACCTCGATGATGAACTTTCAGAAAGAGAAATTAAGAAAACAATCCCATTTAGAATTACGTCAAAAACTATAAAATACCTGGGAATCAAATTAATCAATAAGGTAAAAGATCTGTTTTCAAAAAATTATAAGTCTCGAGAAAAGAAATTGAGGAAGATACAAATAAATGGAAGCATATACCATGGTCATGGGTAGGAATAATCAACATTGTTAAAAAGGCCATACTACTCAAAGCAATCTATAGATTCAACGCAATCCCTATCAAAATACCAATGTCATTTTCAGAGAGGTAGAACATATAAGCCTAAAATTTATATGGAGTCATAAAAACCCCAAATAGCCATGGCAATCTTGCGAAAGAAGAACAAATGTGGAGATATCACATTACCTGATATCAAACTATGCTACAAGGCTATAGTAATGAAAACAGCATGGTACTGGCATAAAAACAAAGGCATTGATCAATGGAACAGAATAGAGAGCCCAGAAATAAATCCACACCTATATGTTCACTTAATATATGACAAAGGTGGTAAGTCTATAAACAGGGTAAAGACAGTCGCTTCAATAAATGGTGCTGAGAAAACTGGATAGATACATGTGAAAAAAAGGGACCTGGACCACCTTCTAACATACACCATGTACAAGAATAGACTCAAAATGGATTAAGGACCTAAATGTAAGACCCCAAACCATAAAAATTCTAGAAGATAACATACGCAGTAAACTGTCTGGTATTACTAAAAGGAGTTTCTTTTCAGATATATCTCCTCAGGCAAGGGAAACAATAAAAAAATAAACAAATGGGACTATATCAAACTAAAAAGTTTTTGTACAGCAAAGGAAACAATCAACAAAACAAAAAGACAACTGACTGAGAGAAGATATTTGCTAATGATACATCTGATAAGTGGTTAATATCCAAAATATATAAAGAACTTATACAACTCAACAAGAACAACAACAACAAAAAACCCAAACAATCCAATGAAAAAATGGGCAGAAGACCTGAACAGATATTTCTTCAAAGAGGAAATACAGATGGCTAATAGACATATGAAATGATGCTCAAGGTTGCTAACCTTCAGAGAAACGCATATTAAAACCGCAATGAGATATCACCTGACACCTGTCAAAATGGCTATCATCAATAAATCAAAGAACAACTATTGTTGGCAAGGATGTGGAGCAAAGGGAACCCTCATACATTGTTGGTGGGATTGCAAATTGGTACAGCCACTATGGAAGACAATCTGGAGGCTTCTCAAAAAATTAAAAATGGATATACCTTTTGACTCAGCAATTGAACTTTTGAGTATTTATCCAAAGAAAACCAAAACAGTAATTTGTAAGGAGCTATGCATTACAATATTCATGGCAGCTCAATTTGCAATAGCCAAGATGTTGAAGAAACCTAAATGCCCATCAATAGACGATTGGGTAAAGAAATTATGATTCATATATACAGTGGAATATTACTCAGCCATTAAAAAAATGAAATCCTACCATTTGCAATGACATGGATGGATCTAGAGGTTATACTGCTGGGTGAAATAAGTCAGACAGAGAAAGATAAATACCATATGATTTCACTTATATGAGGAATCTAAGGAACAGAAAGAACAAACTAATCGAAAACAGACACAAATATAGTGGACAATTTGGTGACGGACAGAGGGGAGGGATTCGAGGGGCTGGGAGAATGGGAAGACGGGTTAAAGAAGTACAAATTAGTAGTTTATAGATGGTCACGAGGAGCATGGGGGAGGGAATGCAGTTAGCATTAATAAATTGGCTAGGTGGAGGGCCAGGGGAGGGAGGGAGCATTGAGGGGATCATTTTATGAACTATATAGATATGTAACCAATGTACTGTATACTTGAGTCTAATTTAAATAAATAAATTAAAAAAAGAAATGTGGCTCTATTTTCTTTTACTAAATGAAGAAAGTGTAGTTTAAAAACATCATCTAAGTTGGAGTAAGTGATGACCAGGGACCAGAGAAAATATGCATTTTTTGCTGACACCTAAAAATAAACTCTAAGGGCTTGATGGTTCTGAGCAGAACAAGTTAGTGCTTTCACATGTGAGCACATCTATCAAGTAACAATATACTTGTGGCTCCTCATGTTGCTACCAACATATGAGCTACCATGTCCCCGTACCTGCCACATGTAGAGAGTATGGACCTTGGGCAGCTGATGTTCTCTTAGAAAGGATAGCCTACATCACAGCAGCAGTACTGGACAGTCATAGGATAGAGAAGGAAATGGTCAGCCCACAAATATCCCAGAGTGGGAAAAGCAAGTGCTACAAGAGAATATCTAACCAAAAACACTGACACTTGAGTTACAGTTTTGTTTTTTTTTTTCCCTTTATGATGGTGTTTTATGAGTCAGAGCAAAAAATAATTAGTATTGTGAGGAGGATGGTGTACTTTTCCTTACTTCAAATTTTCGGTGATTATGGCCAGGAATGATAAAATATTTCCAACTCTCCAAAACGTAAAAACCAAGGTGGTAATAGTCAAAATAAGATGAATGGTAAATAATAATACTCTGCTTCTTCTCCAAGCAGACCACTGGGCAGAGGCAAAAAGGGATGGCATGGCAGGGTTTGGACATGATGAAAATATTTGTGCCCTCAATGGAAGCAATTACTCACATCCAGGAACCACAAAGTCTGTGGTCCTATCATGTCCATATACACCATTTCTAGATATTCATACCTCTGGCCCTGTGACAGGTGATTCATGTATAACACCTACCTGATGTAATCTTCATGAGTCTTTCAAGGTGAATATTATTATCCCCACTATAGGTACATATGAGGAAAATGAGATGTTAAATACATATTTTGAGGTCACATAGCTGGGATCTTAAACTATGTATGACCAACTTGAAGGCCTCTGCTCTTTTCTCTGTGTGCACCACCTCCTGATAGCACCCAAAACACAGGTGCACAGCACGGAGACAGTGAACAGGTGCTCAATAAGGGAGCCTCCCTTCTTTGTCCTCTCTCTCTTTCAGTCCTATTGCTTCACTGTATGATCAGATTTGGACATCTTGGGACCCAGAGGAGAGATACTCTCATTATTTAAATTTGAAATGTATTTATTATGAAGGATATTTATTATGGAAACTGCAATTGCAAACATTTAACAAGTAAGGGAAGGAGAGAATCTTGGATACATGAAGCATTCTTATTAAGATCCTAGTATGTGGTCTAACTAGTAGGAATGCCCTTTCTTTGACAGTGTCTCAAAAAATGTCTGGAAATTAATTAATTGTAAACATCTACTATAAAAGTTGGATAGAAAAATGAAGTGTTTCTTTTATGGCACTGTCATTCTCAAAACCGTGCTCGGTCACATGGCAGCACATGTCTTTCTTACACAACAATGCTTAGAAGGCATTTCAGGAGCAAAATCACCTAAAGGTATGAATATGTCACGTATGGTTTCAATCATAAAGTAAAGAATCTAAAAACTTTTATAATGAGAACCACTTTAAATGGATGCAGATAGTTTCCCTTGGACTTTTTGACTAATAAGCATGAATTTTTCAGAAAACAAATTAAAATTTTAAAAATGAGGAATTTTAAGTAAAAATTTTTAGTAACTGCTCAAAAGTGGAGCATTTATTTATGGCTCTGGGCTTCTTATAGCAGCCAGTAAATGGCAGCATTGCTGTGTATAAATTAGGGGTCTATTGAATCATTCAAGTCACCAAAGCATTACTTTGTAGATTGTTACTCTGTAATTTCCCCTAGGTCAAACATTTAATGGTCTGAATTAATGATGCCCCGGAGTGCCGTTATCAGCACATTATGTCCACCCTTCAGATCTGAACTTATTACTTTTTTTGAGGAAGAAAGCTGTATTGAAATGTTGCAGAAAAGATCCAAAATCAGAGGCGAGAAACCAAGCAGCATTCGGAGAGCTGGAGAGCTGAGGTTTATTACGCCAGTGGACCCAGCAGGGCTAGTGCTCTGAAAATCTGGGCCTGGAGCTCAGTTGTAACATTGCTTATATAGACCTTTTTGGCACGGCTTGATTGGGTAATTTGAACTCAGGCCTCTACAAAGCAGCAGGAGTTGCTATGGTTGCAGGTAGTTACATTGCATTAAGAGGGCAGAAGTTGCTATGGGCAACTGGCAGTTACAAAGTACTACAAAGCAAGGGAGTTGCTAAGGGGTACAAACAGTTACATTTGTTGCTTACACAGAACAAGCAAAGAAAAGGTGAGTCTTTAGTCAATTTCAAGTACAGCCCATGCAGCTAGCATATTTACAGAAGCAGGACAGAGAGCTGATTAGCCTTTTGAATGAAAAATTCTTTTCAAAAGGACCTAGAAATTACCTTTACTAATCAGTACATTTGTCTTAGTCATGTTTTCATTCCTATTGAAGAATTCTTCACCTTCCTCTAATAATCTTATTCTCAGATTAAAACAAATATAATTATGGCATTTAAGTGATTTAATTGTTTTAATTAACATTATTCTAAAAAAAACAAAAAATAAAAAGCTCTGCTTGGAATTTAAATGGCCACTCTAAGCAATCTTAGTAGTTTATCTTTATTAAACTGATTCTCAACTGTATAAATTACTTTTAAAGAAGAATTTTTTTAAAAGACTATTTCTTCAGTTCTGTTTCCCATGAATAATAAACAGACTCCTGGTTAATACTGAATATCATCAGCAGTTTCCAAATTTTAAATTATAACTTAAAGAAAATACTGGGAAAATTCTTCCTCTCCTAAATGTGTGAGTACATTGAAATTAACTCCTAATCTGTCCAAAACAGTAATAATGTAAATGAAATTGAGTTTTGTGTAACTATATTATTCTTTGTAAGTAGAAAGCATAAGACCTAAAAGATGGACATAGGACTTGTACATCACTTAAAGAGCTGTGATGCTGTGGGTTTGTGTGGGTGCCAAAGCTGTGGAAAATTTTAGGATGTTAAGAAATAGAATTTTGTTTTCATTTTGCATGTCATTTATCACATTTCATGAAAAAAATTTTCTACCTTTTTACCCTTAACTTTTAAATTTTCTCTGAAACTGGAGACAATTTTAAAACAGAATGCTTATTTTTTCTTTTTTCTGTTATGTCATCCGTCCCATTCATTTCATACCTCGTATACATTTCCCCGTTATTCATTCCATATATGTGTATACATATTTAATTCCTTTTAATTGCTACTTAATGTTTAATGGGTATATTCGTGTATACCAAAATTTATGTAACTATCCTTTATATATAATTGCTTATATTTCCATAGACTAGATTATTACAGAATTCGAAAAGTAAAGTTTCTTACTTAAAGGATATATATTATTTAATAAATTTTATTCTGATTTATTTCTAAAAAGGTAAACTTAACAATTCCATGAACAATTACAAGAGTATGCATTTCTTCACTAATGATTGATGTTACAGCACTTTTGTTTTCTGATAGTCCAGTGAATAAAAACTTGATTATCTCATGTTTATTTTTAATTTACATTTCTCTATAGGTATGCTTAAGCAACTTTTTATATGACTATTGATTTGGGGGATTTCTTTATGCGTTTCTTTATGCGTTGTGCATATGTCCTCTTATCAATCTGTATGAGCTCTATAAATTCTACATTATAATACTGGTAGGAGTGATCATCCCAGGCTTATTACTGAATAAAAATAAGTTTATCATTTTCTCTGGATTTGCTTTATTTTATGTATATATTTCTTTGTAGTTACACAGGTTTCTTATATTGCTATGCTTATCTTTAATAGGAACACACCTGCTCCTTTTTATCCATGCTGTTCCTTCCTCCTTTGCACTGCCCTGTTCTCAGTCCTAGTGTGCAGAGAGAGGTTTATTAATATGAAAACTTTCTTTACTTATTTTCTTCATTTATTGTTATTTAGAAGTTTCCTTGACAGGTTAACCTTATTCATTTATGCCATTAGATGGATATGCATTACATTCATAAACACCCATAATGGATGTCGGTACTGCGGCAGGTGGAAGATGCACAGGTTTACTGATCCTCATCATTTTCTCTTTCTTTTCCCTTGTCTTAGGGTGGTCTGTTTTGTTTTGTCATTTAGTTTTTTTTCCTCAAGTAATATTCTCATTTGGGGCACTTGTGTAAAATGTTGAGCTGTTTTATCATCAAATACCTTTTCTCCTTAAAAAGTGAAGGTCACCTTATTTTGTATACAATTCTCAAATTGTGGTCATTTTTTCTCATTGCTTATAAATGTTCCATGTCTGTTTCTTACCTTCTTCTATTGCAATTGGAAGGTTATATACCATATTTCCTGTTTATTTAGGTTTTTCTAAGTCTTTATTACTGTGATCCTATTAGAATTTCTTTACTCTTTTTCCCTCAGTTTCATAATTAGATCATAATATACTTAGATGTAATTTTTCTTATCAATCCAGTCTCAAACTTAGTGAGCAATTTTGATTCACACGTTGGCATTTTTTTCAACAGAGATATTTGAATTTCATATTTCCTTAATTATTGTATATATTTTAAATATTGTATAATATTACATTTTCCTTTTGAAACATCCATGATATTAAGTCTGCAGGATCTACCTTTCAAATTTATTTTTTTCTTCATATTTTTTCCTTTTTAATATTTTTTGCTAAATGTTCTGATATATTTTTTGCACATGACCACTAAATAACAAATTTGTTAATTTCAGTCTCATCCGTTTTCATTTGTCTATTTAATTTCTTAGTCTCAACATCATCTGTTTTTTTTTTTTTAATTCTGCAGCATTTACAATGTCTTAAAGCCTTGTATCATTACTCTCTGTTTATTTCATCTCATAGGTCATGTTATAACTGTCCCAACCCTCTTCTGTTTTTGGCTGTTGGGCCCCTTGAATGCATAGTTACTTTTCCTCTTTTGGATCATTAAGGTTCATATCAGGTTACTGAGGTTACCTCCAAGGCAGAAACCATGCAGAATATAATGACTTGCTGTATTGTTCTACGGTGTGAGCCCCTCCCAGTTTGGAGAACACAGATGGTAAGCAGTTAACTTCTGACTGGAGCATTCCCAAGGTTTGCATAGTGATGTTGAACTCTTGTTCCATTACTATAGAAAGATTTAAAATTGCTTTATCCAACTTATGATAACCAAGGCTTAGGAATAAGACCCTCAAAGCTAAAACAAACAAACAAACAAATAAATAAAACTTGGAGTTCTGATACTTAAGTGGATATTTCTGCAGGCATGTTGCAACGCAAGAGCTCCAGGCCAGACCAGAAACATGCATTTGGGATATTCTGAAAAAAACACCAGGAGAACATGCCATTTATTACTCAAAATGCAGGGTAGCACTAATGGTGGCCAGTTGGAGCTGCAAGAAAAAACTGCTGCTGGTCACAGGCAGAGGGAGACACAGCAGAGGGAGAGATTATCTCACTAGGGGAGCAGCTGCCTGTGCTGCTTGGTTACAGGAGCAGATAAAGTCCATGGGAGCAGCAGAATGCATCGTTGGGATCAGGCACTACCAAGATCCCTTTGTATACTGCTTTCTTTATTACTGCTGACCAAACAGCCATCTATCTTCTTAATGTGTGGAGGGGCTATGCTTTGAATTAATCCCATACATTTTATGTGGAACAATTGTATGAATAAAGAAGCCCAAATTTGCAATTTAGCTGGCATTAGGGTGGAGTATATAGTGACAGAGGAGCCAGATATCTAAGTCCATATCATCCTGACCATTTAGCTGGGTACCTTTTATATACTTTATTGTCACCTAAAATAAAGAGACAAGTATGGTTTACAGACAAGGTTAAAGGGAAACTGTAATTTCCAGAATCTGAAGTATTTCACGATTTATATCCTGTCAATCTGTGAGAGCAGAATAAATTGTGAAATAATTTATAGTCTGGTTTTTGCAGCAAAAAGCTTGATTCTGTTGCCTGGCCAAGTAAGTCCAGATTTTTGGTCCACCCATATATGTGGTGTTTGTGGTGTTAGGCAACTTAATCAAGAGAGAAGCTGTAATAATGGTGGTTTGTAAGCCATCCAGATATTTGGTAATTTGGCAGATATTTGTGCCCAAAAGGGTAAAGCTAGAATCATTTGCAATCTTCTTGGTAGGTTTGAAAATGTCACATGCAGAATCAAAAGACAAATTTTGATTTTAATATTATTCTAGCATGTCACCTAGGGGAAGTATAGTATTAGATTTGCTTTTAATGTAAAGGGAAAAGTTTTTATTTATTGTTTTTATCTGGGTTAGAGACAGGCCTTGATTCTCTCACTGTTTTGTTTTTTTTTTTTTTCTGGGCTCAAATGACTCACCAGAAGAAGAGGAAGAATGATGTCTTTCTCTTCGTGGATGCTACACCTTGTCCTACCCATCTTT
>NW_006432491.1:2685736-2690244 GCF_000325575.1 Pteropus alecto | reverse complement strand
AACAAAGTCTAGTTCAGAAATTATTTGCTCTATTGAGATGTTGACACAACCAACAATTAGACTGCTTAGTTAATAGTGTGGCTAGGCTTCGGTAAACTAGCATAAAATGGTGTTTGGTCTGTGCCCTACCAGTTGAAAAAGAGAAGGTTAATAAGAGTCAGAGGTAGGTTAAAAAAAAGCCCATTAGTGTAAATTTAAACAGGGAGGTAGGATAGAGATGAGCATTCTCTAGTCAGCCTTCTATAAAAAATCAGTAAATGTTGAAAAAGGTGTTTACTAATTACATTTAATTATATATATGAGTTTAAAAAGGGAAAGATAATAGGGGAAAGGGAAGTTTCTTGATTTGTAATCTTGGGAAAAGCTGTTTACATCATGGTGTTGTCTGCTTCTGGGGCTTAGGGCTTGACCCCGGAAATCCTTAGTTTAAGGTCATCTGTAAGAGACTGTTTCCAAGTTGTCTTGAGAGTTATGATCGGGGTCTATTTTGGTGTGGCTTAGGATTTTTCTTTAATTTTGATGGCAGTGTGGGTTGTTAGCAGTACCTCATAAATCTTTCCCAACCAGGTAACAGGATGTGTTTTCTCCTAGAGACCTTGTTATATATCCAGTCTCCTGGTTGGAAAGAATAATAAAACTTGTCAGTTAGCTGAGGCCAAGTCTTTTTTACTTGTTGGTGATAAGCTTCAAGCATACTAGGTAGTTCTTGCATATCGTCAGAGTATTAAATTGTTCAATTTAGTTTTCAAAATATTCACTTAATTCAGTAATAGAAGATTTAGATATTTCAGTAAGCATTTGGTATCCAATTATTATTTCAAAAGAGGACAGTTCATGTCTCTTATTTGCACTATTTTAGTTCTTTATAAGGGCCAAGGGCAAAGCTTCTGGTTATGTACGTTCAGTTTCTTGATAGATCTTTTCTAAAGTCCTTTTAATGTCCAGATTTTTATGTTCCATTTGCTCTGATGCTTGAGGATGGTATGGGGTATGAATTTTTAATGAGTACCCCAGAGTTTTTATAAGCAGGTGGTTATGTCTTCTGTAAAATAAGTTTCTTGATCAGATTCAATCCATAAAAGAATGCCATAACGTGGAATAATCTGTTATTAGTTTTTTAATCACTGTTGTGACATCAGCACACGTAGTCAAAAAGCGTTCAGTACACCCACTAACATGCAGACAATAACCAAACAGTGACAATAGCCTAAAGATGGGGGGAAATCTATAAAGTCCATTTGGAGTATTATTAAAGGCAGTGTGGGCCTGTGAGGACAGTCTAGGGATACACTGATTTTTTTTCAAGAAGTCTGGTGAGATTTAGTGCACTGGAAAATAATTTGGTTAGAAATTCTGTGGCTGGCAGGGTAAAACCAACTGTCTTTTAGTTCTTTAATTCACCTCTGTCTGCACATATGTCCCACTTTGTTCAGGCAAAAAGTCAAAAGAAAAGGAGCTATAAGAAGTTCTTCTGGCCCAATATGTAATCCATCTGATAATTGTTTGCCTCCTTTTTGTATCCATTTCCCTTTATCAGATTGTGGGGCATTTTCTGAGTAGTTAATAATATCAGTCTGGGACAAAGGCAGGTTTAAAATTAGGCATAGAAAAGATAAGGGGATCCCTTTTGAGCTGCATTAAATATGCATTAAATATGCAACTTTGTCAGCCTTGTCATTCTTTAAAGATATAGAATTGGTTTCCTTAGTACGGGCTTGTCCATCAATAAAGACTAAAAAACAAATTAAATGTTTATTTAGGGTCTAAATTTTTTGAATCCAAGATATGCAGATTCAGGTAGCACACAAATTGTGCTCTGGAGAAAGCAAAGAAAGGCAGGGTTTATAATGGCAAAAAAACAAAAAATGTAATTCTTTCAGGCAAATGAACGATTGCTGACTATGTTAACAGGGATTGGTTAGTTCTAATATGCAAATGAAAGAGGCAAAAACTACAAGGAAGGAAGGGAGGAGGTAAAGTCCATATGCATGCACACAGCAGCTGTTATTCCAGGATGTTTATGACACCAGGATATTATGGCTTGGCACAGAGCTGAGTTTAGCAACAGGTGTAGCTCTGAGAATTGAGGCACAAGATGTACATAGGCCCCACTTCCCTAATAGCCTCCCGACTCTATTCAAAGACTCTCTTAGAAATATTTAGTCTATTTTATTTATTTTTTTCCATTATCAGGCTGAAGAGTGAACAATAGCAATTTTAGAAGAGAGGTGAATATCTTGAAATAGGGCAGCACTTATATGTCTGTTAGCGATAGGTATACCCACAGAAATTAAGAATCCATGGGATATCCAAATTGTGCCAACAACATGATAGACTCTAAAGGCATATTTAGAATCTGTGTAAATAATAGCAGTTTTATGAAAACAGTTTTTCCTTAGAGTTCTGTAAATTCTTACCAGGTTTAGTTTTATGATCTTAAAATTGTCAGAAACCTGTATTCACAATTCTTTTTATGAGTCTCATCAAAGATGGAGCACTTTCATAAATAACATCAGAGTAAAATGACAATTGTCTCTAAATGACAAAAGACAAAACAACATGGTTAAAAATCTGATTTCAATGCAATTGACAAAGGAATTTTATCTCTGTAATACACAATTTACAATAGTGACTAGAATTACGACTGATTACATTATACCAGGATATATCAGAACTTTATGAATTTCATATAATTTTAGAACATTTATATACCTAGATAGGTATAACGTAAAAAAAAGGCTTACCACTGTTGTGTCCAGAATAACCAGACCCAACTTGAGTGCTCTTAACCAGGAGACAGTTTATTAGCCGGCGGCTGTCCTTGCAAAGGAGCAGCCCCGAATTGCCAAGATACAAGGTTTTTAAGCCCCAAATCCCATTCCTCATTCTGTCTTAAACACAAAGGTCCATCTTTCTCCTATTCACTACCTGTCAACCGACTGGTCAGGTGTGCAAGCGGGAAGTACAGAAGCAGAAAGCTTGTTGTTAGAATGTTATGTTCCTATGGGTGATTGCCTATGTTCCCATGGGCAATAGCCAGTGTTCCCATGGGTGATGGCCAAACAGTAATTTTCAGCTTATATACAATTGATTATTTTTCATGCCACGCAAGCAAGCAGAGTTACACAGGCTAAAATTGGCAGTTAGCGTATGAGCTCATTGTTACAAGTTTCATGATTAACAGAATGTGGTTAGGGGTTCCAGAAACTAGGCCTAAGTTATAGACTTCCTTTGTCCAGTTTCAGGTTTTAATTATTCTTTAACCCTTTCACATTTCAGCAGGCTATTACAACCACTATTTCTTATTTGATAATACTTCTCATGTAGTTTGACTATCAAATAAGTCTAATTAGTTTAATAATTCTTTTTAAAACACCTAGTTAAATAGGATCATTGTTCAGTATAAAACAATATTTAGTTATATGTTTAAACATGGTGACAATAAAAACTTTGCAGGCAAATACAGAAAATTAAACAGTAGTAGGTACAATTTAGCTTTCTTAATATTGAAAGGTTGATTTTAAGCAATCGAAGACCTGAAAAAGATATTATGAAGCACAGTTGAAAAGACACAAAATCTTTGTTTTCTAGGCAGAAAACTTTCAATCATATCTTATCAGGATCAGGCTAATAGTCCTTGAAAACTTTGTCCCTTTAGCATGTAAAAGAAAATTAAGTTTTAGATTCAAATAAGTACACTATTGATATTAGTTTATTTTAAGACCCTTATAACAATTTCCTTCAACATTATCCAGCTTGAGCACACATAAAATTCCATTCTCAAGATTCCTTCTTTATAAATTCTACAACTCTCTGTCCATTTTAGTTTGTTCCTTGTTCTTTCATCCATTCAGGAATAACTAACTTTATTTAGGACAAAATCACTTTAATTTCCCTTGGTAAATTTTACTCTCTACTTTGTATTTTATCCTAGTATAAAACAAATCTTGTCATACAAAGTTGTTTCTCTTATCATTTCAGTAGCTTTAATTACTTATATTAGAATTTTTAACTTAGAAACCTGTACTTTCTACTGAAAACCATAAACTGTCCTTTTCTAGAAAATTTATTAATACATTTCATAATTTTTAGAAACATATAATTTCTTCACAGTATAATTTTTAAGTAAGGCACAAGACATATTTACTAACGAACCCCAATTTTTTTGTTGTTTTTCTGTAAGAGGAAGCCAAAAGGAGATAAACTTATGTTCAGTAATTAATGTTTTTTTATCTTAAGATCTAGAGATACAATAAATTTTCATCATTTTATTTAACTTAGCACAACTCTGAAGTTTCAGGTTACCAAAAAGATTTTGGGAAGTTATTTTTAAGTATATAGACTAAAATGTTTTAAGTATATAGATTAAAATGCTAAAAATGTTTAATCTAAAACTTTTAATTGTATTTATATCTATTTAATTTATTTTTAAATAACCATACTTAGATTATTCATGAAAACTTATGAGACATTAGATAAAGTCAATTATTATACCAATTTATTTTTGC
>NW_006432491.1:2675459-2685667 GCF_000325575.1 Pteropus alecto | reverse complement strand
GACAAATTAACTTGACTTTTAGTACATTGGATAGAATAAAAATATTATAGTAAATGTGGATAACTCCAAAGATGTACCTTTTAAAAACTAAACTAACAACATAAATTTACTTGAATACTAAATATTTTCCTAGATCACATGAACTTGAAAAGTATTGGGTTAGTTTTTACTATTTCTTAATTTATGTAAATGCTTACTTCCTTTAAGGCAACTAAATAGAGTTGTTTATAAACCAAATTTAATAATATCCTTTGATGGTAGAAAAACACCATAGTTTTATAGACAAACATACATCTATACATACATATATAGACACACATACAAATAAATACACATACAAATATACAGACAGATACAATCAAAGACTTGATAATTTTGTTTTGAAATTTTAGCTATGACATAGGTATGATAATGTCAAACTCACTAATTTATAAATAATGGTTGAAATAAGTTAAGTTTATCTGTTTAGATAGTTAAGGCTTTTTATTATTTGTGGAGAGGACTTTTAAGATTTGTATTTTCCTTGACAAATAATTTTAAGAGAATTGGGTTAGATTCTGGGCTAGCAGTTTGTAGTTTTAAAAAGACCACTTTTTCTGTCTTGTTTTTTACCCTTTTAGTTTGAGGTTCTACCAATTGAGTTACTTGAGCTCCATCCATCTCAGGTGATTGTGGATTTTATTTCCTGGGATGTTTACATTTTAAAGACATGGTAAAATTTATAACTTCAAGAGATAAAGAAGAAATGTGAGTTTACTCCTAGAAGTTATGGGATAATTTCTGTTTAAAAATTTTAATTTCCTTTACTCTCTTGATTCTTTATAATATCTGCAAGTTTTGAGAGAAATAAATGAAGTTTTGAAATTGGTAAAGATAGTTGGGCTTTGATTTGCTTCTAGAGTTGTTTTTCTGGTTTTACAAAGGGTTATAAGGCATACCAGTTACTTTTATTAGCCTTTAAATATTAGCTTCCAGCTAACTTATTGCATAATTATTTATAAGAGGACTTGAGAATTATTGAAGAAACAGTTTTTTTAAAAGAAATTTATGTTAGATTTATGTTTTAAATCTAATTTCTTTTATCTTGTTAAGGAATATTTAAATCTAAGCTGTTATATCATTTTTCCCCCTATATTTCTTTATAAGTGCTGGACAATTGTACTTTCAATGTACTTTTTTGACTTTTTACAATAACTGGAAATGTCTGAAAGCAAATAGGAAGAGGTCTGAGTGAATTTTTCTTTTATTTTTTATTTTTGTCCTTCCATTTTCTTAAGAAAGTCTTAATGGCTATCCGTTATATCATAGCTATCTATTTTTTCTCAATTTAGACTTTACTCCAATCAATATCAATAGCTAATCAAACCAATAAGCCTTTTACAGTTTAATCAATGAAACAAGAAGCATCAGCCCTCACTAGATCCAGAAAATTTACTATCAGAGTTAGCCTAAAGAAATGGCGGGAGGGAGCTCTCTTTTATAAAATGACTGTTCTAAAACACAAGGAATCACATTTTCACCCCTTTGAACAGAATTCAGTTTTGGATTTCTTAAGCTTGGATCCATAGCCTGTTTCAAAATGTTGCTAGCCAGATAAACTAGACAAAAGAAAACAATGACTAGCTCCAAAAGGAAAAAGATCAATAGAAACAAGAATACTCAAACCAAGTTTTTATCAAAGTCACCATGCCTAAGGAACTAGATCCACAAATATTTTTTCTTGCTAGTCTAAATTTAGAAAAAGAGAATAAAATATTACCACTTTTATTCCTCCCTTATATCCTCCAGACAGAAATTCTGGAAGGTTAAAAGGTTTTTAAAAAGCTTATGTGTTTGCCAGCTTGGTTGTCAGACCCCAGCATCTGTTAGCTACAGCCATCTGAGGAAAAATAGTTTTTCCTAGCTGGGAATTTCTCCTGGATGACTTACCAAAACTGTTTGGGAGTGGGAGAGTTCCTTCTCACCCCAATCCTGCTTTATCTATGACTGGACAAATAATAAAACAGAAAAAGTGACACAGGCTAGATTAATAGGAGAAAACCCAATTTAATACATGAATGTGGTAGGATCACACTATAATGCTCAGATCATAAAATCAGTCTCAAAGAAATAATCAAAACAGGCACTTTTTAATAATTTTAGAGAAAGGAAAAAATAAATTTGTGAAGAATTGACAGAACAAAAGGAAAAAAAGTTAGTGCTCATTAGCAAGGAATGTAAGTAAGTTTGGGTACTCATTAGTGAGGAATTTAAACAAAATGATGAATTAGAAAAGAGGCAACAAGATTTGTTTATACAAAATTTTTGGCTCTGAGGTTTTTAACTCTAGTGATAAAGGGTGTCTTCCAGGTGTGAGGAAGACACACTACACAGGGGAGATTTATTTCTTGCCTTCAAGGAGACAAGGAAAGGTCAAGGTTCCCTTCTGGCAGCAGCTGCTTGTCAAGTAACTTTAACTCGAAATAATCAATATGCCATTGTGGAATATTTTTGGTTAGTCTGTCTTGACCCATGACAAATTCCCGTGAGCTCCACGTTCACATGCTGCAGTTTCTGTGATCTTGTAACGAGCCATCTACCTATTGGGTCTGGCCAGAGACCTTTCTTCCTGCCTTTTGTTGAGCTGCATTCAGATCAAGGTCTTAACTCTTTGGGGAAAACATGGTATATGAATTTCCCTGTGTGATAGCATTAAATAGCAGCTATCATTAAATAGCAGTTCTTAAAGGTCATGGAGGTCACTGTTTAATCATTTTATACACACTATTGTGCATAAATATTATGCTATCATGCTAAAAATACTATGAGACAAAATATAAGAAACCAGTTTTTATCTGAAGCTAAGGTAGGATCTGGAATTCAGTTATAAAACACTCATTTATTTGAAAATTAAAAAATACATTTCTATAAAACCTTAGCACAAGGAAAAAACAAGATATATATTAACTGTTTACTATGTCATCTAATCTCCTTCCTGTCCTCTTATCAGATAAGGTGTAAATCCCATGTCTTTTTTTTTTCCCCCTAAGTGTCCATTTTATTTAAAGACAAATTATTAAGATTTATTTTTAATATTGCACTAAGATCAAACTTATCACGACAGGTTTCTATTTGGTCATTTTGTTTCTTTGTGGAGAAACATGAGATATGATTTCAATTCTTTGAAGATGATTATCTTTTTTCCAATGTCTCTTCATGTTCACTAAATAGAAATCCCCCAAACTCCCTATTTTCTTCATGTTGCATGATTTAGAGTTGCTTCACTATTCTGATTTTGCATGTTATGGTAGTCTCAGAATACTATATTTTATCAAAATATTTATTAAAGTGGGATGTCCAGAAGTGAGCATAGTTATCAAGGTATGTGATAGATTTAGGACCAATTGTTCGGTCTGATGTATTCCCTTCCTAACAAAAATAAGTCCATAGGCCCTTAGTTTCAAAACAAAAATCACACAACTAACTGCCAAAAGGTTAGAGAACCCTTCTTCCATAGGCATCTCATTTGTTCTATTTTAATATGGACAAATTTTTGCGTTTTCTTCATGCATTTATTTCTCTGCTCAGCTTCTGCATTTTGACACATGGATTCAAACTGCTCTCTCAGCTCTGATACTGTCAGTAGAAGCAAACTGCATCTAAATATGTGTGAACAAACACATCTGAATGTATCTAAAGGCAAATTGGATGCTATCTACTAGGATGACCTCCATTAGGGACAAATTCTAGATAATACCTGTTTAATGTCTTTGTTATGCCATCCTGCAGTGCTCCAGAACTCATTCCAGGAAGACTGAAATTTGCACAAGCACTATTATCACTGCTACCAGAGAAAATGGGAAAATGGCTTAGGCAAACTGAGAGCTATGTGCTGATTCTAGATAATAACTTGCTTGAGATAGATGCATGCTTTTGGTAGAAATGATATAGAAGAAAACTAGGATACTTATGAGTTAATCTTTTAATATAGTCTTCTGCGATTAATACTGGTAAAGATAAAGAAACAATATTCTAATTAAAGTCATTGGAGATTCCGGTCAGAGATTATATTACATTTTGTCCATGAGGTTTTAATTTTTCTGAGTATATGAGAAAATGCTTCTCAATTGACATGTCTATATGATGTCAAAAGAATTTACCAGTTGACTTAAAACATATATAAATGTTAGGTTAGTTTGTGGGAATAATTATCGGATGAATCAATTTCTTGATTTAGTGTTTTTCTTATTTCAGCCAGCAGCATAGTAATGATTCAGTGCCATAGATATGTACTGGAAACTGCAAGTTCTCACTGAAAGCACAGAGAAAAGCATGAGCAACAAAGAGAGAGCTAGAACAGAGCCTTAGCTGTGAAGTTATAAATAGCAAGTATTCAAAGTATTGATTGACTTGATTTGATTTTAAGGAGAAGGGAACATGGAAACTCACAACGGAAATACTAAAGTAGTTATTATCAAAAGATTATAGCAATTGAGGTTAGAAAATGATGAAATAAATGAATTTAATAAGAAAGTTAATTTTATTTCATCAGAATATAAGAATGCAATAGAAAAGAATAAAATTTTGCCATTTGGAACAACATGAAAGGATCTAGAGGGTATTATGCTAAGTGAAATAAATCATGCAGAGGAAGACAAATAACTGTATAGTTTTACTTATATATGAGATCTAAAAGAAAAAAAAAAGAAAACACAAAACAAAATGAAAACAGACTCAAAAAAACAGAGACCAAAGAGATGGTTACTGAAAGGGAGAGGATGGGAGATGGGTGAAAAGAGGAAGGCAAATATAGTCATTAATATTGTGATGAGTTTACATGGTGACAAATAATTACTAGAATTAGCAGGGTTATCACATTGTAAGGTATAAAAATGTTGACTCACTATATCATACATCTGAAATTATTATAACCAATGTAAGATTGGATGCCAACTACACTTAAAAAAAGTCAAAAGAAGAATGCAGATTTCTCAAATTTTCATTGAAATTTTACATTTTATATCACTTGACATAATTTATAAATAGCATTTCACATTGCACTTTTGGGTTCTTTTCCTCCCTTAATTATCTCATTTATAGATTTTCAGAGCCAAAAATAACCTGAGAGATCATTTGATTTAAAAAAACACTTCATTTTAAGATTAGAAAGCAAAAGCTGAAAAAGTCTAAATAATTTGCCCTCAGGTAATTATTAGCAGAGCTAGGAATTTAACTCAGGTATCTCAAGTCCAGTTTTTCTTTTTGATTTTCCTTATCCTACCATGCAATCTCACAGCTAGCTTGTCTTTTCTTTCTATTGTCTATAATTTCTTCCAAGCCTTTTTGACGTGTAGTAACTATGGGAACTCTTCTTTATAATCCTATGCTAATGAATTATAAATGCGATACTTGATATTTTACCATCAATTTAATCTAATTTTTATTATCATCTAATCAATAGATCGAGTCTGTATAATATTGTGGGTATCACAGATCCAATTAAACAATATTCCCAAGTCCTTATTAACAATCTATTTATTTTAGTAAACACTATAATTGGCACATTTGCTTGTGCTGTAAATCAAATAAATCATACCCTATTGATAAAATTGATTTTACATATAGTGTAAAACATTTTCCTGAGAATCAGGCAGAAAATGATTTACTCTGCATTCATTTTAGAAATGAAAATTAACATCTAATGAAGGTGGTACATTTCTTAAGACAAGATAAGTAATATGTTAAGACACCATACCACTGATTAAATAAAATGTCCAAATGAAACAATTTTATAAAGAGCCAGCAGATGTATGTTTTCTACTGGGATTTATGGAACCATCTGTTTTTGCAATTTCCAGCTGCATATTTCACATTAAGTTCTGTCTTTAAAACATCAAGTAATTTTAAATACAGTATGTTTTCCACACAAATGTATGCATTTATGTTTACTTATGACTTTAGTTCAAATAAATTGTGCTTATGTTTGTAAACTTATGAAAGTGTAATTTCTTCTAAAAGAGACTAATTTTATTACCACAACATTTCATGACGCTATGGCTGTTTCACGCTTAACTCATAAAATGCCTTCAAAGTATCACTAAAGAAATAAGATTTCAGCAACTCCTATAAAGCTTTAATGAACTAATTAAATTGCAACAATGTTCTCAGGTTTGTCTTTGAAAGTCGTTGCTATTTTTAATAGAATGTCATAAGGACATCTCTCAGTCTCCTTTGTTCTGCTAGTACATAATATCTTATATGGAAAGCTTATTGTAATCAAGGTGAGAACAAACCTCAGAGCAGGAGAAAAGGCATTAAATAGTCCTGAAATGATACAAAACATGTGTTCAAAAGCTGATATAGTTAATGAATCAACCTCTACTGATAATATCTACTTTACATAGAGCATAAAACATTTGCTTGAAAATAACCATTAGTAAGCTTTGAGGATTTTAAGTTATCTTCCAAATACAGCATTCTGCATTTATTTACAATCTACGACATCCCAAGGTGGGTGGGGAATATTCCCATATTAGAACTAGGCTATTAATAAACAAAATTTCATTAAGTTGTTTAAATTAGTAAGTAGTCTCTTAATACCCAAATTTTATTTTTTCATCAGATATGTTCCTTTTAGTATTATTATAAAATTTAAAAATTCTGATTATATTTAGAATTATTAATACTGATTAAGTATTAACATTAGTAATAGTGAAATTTTGCTTTAAATATGCCTCTATGTAACATAAATGTACTTACCAATAAAAATAGAATGTATGTCCTGCAGAATGCAGATCACTAGGAGAATAAAATCAACAATGTAGAAACTAAAAGAAACATCAATGAACCATAAAATAAAAGGAAAGAAAGCTTATACGACCCACATATGGCTGAAGTTTCAATGCATTTAGAGAATTATTAAAAGTAGAAAATTTTTTAGATGTGTCTAAAAGCAAACTTCTACTCTACACCACTATAAGAGACATCGATAAGCAAAATATTGAGAACGATCAAACATAAAAGCATAAATAAGAGTAAGTCAGGCACGTGGATAGGTAGAAATGTGATTGGCAATTACAAAAAGTTGAATTTAAAGAAGGAAAGCATTAACTGACACAAGGTCTACTTTCATTTAA
The DNA here is from genome assembly GCF_000325575.1 of Pteropus alecto. NCBI lineage: Eukaryota > Metazoa > Chordata > Mammalia > Chiroptera > Pteropodidae > Pteropus > Pteropus alecto. The sequence continues at coordinate 2,678,552 of NW_006432491.1, read as the reverse complement.
TAATCTATACATGTCATAGAAATTCTGAAATAGCTTAATATCCATCCACTACACTTTAATGGAAGTATTTTTGAATATTATTAATGAAATCAATTTATGACAGATATATCTAAACTTAATTTTATCTTCAAAATTCATGGATAATTTTTTTAAAGTTGATTATATAGTGTATCAGCAGAAAAACAAATGATCAAAAGCAAACTTCACATGGGCAATATTCTTCAGTTCACTAATCTAAAATTAAATTATTAAACTTAAAATAAAATTGTTATCTAGAAATTTTAAAATCATTTGAGCAAATAAATATTTTGTCAAAAAGTAATAAAAATTAAGTGGAATATTTAAAAGACAATATTATGTGTCAAAATTTAAAATTTATAAGTTGAAGAGATTTTCCTCGATAGAGTTAGAGACATTCTCCTACTGGTCTTGAAGAAGCAAATAGCCATGTTGTGGACTGCCTATGGAGAAGACTATATGATGAGAAACTGGGCAGCCTCTAGGACCTGGACATTGTCCTCACTCACGTAACCATGAGAAGATTAATTCTAACAACAACCTGAATGAGCTTAGAAGCAATTCTTCACTAGTACGTTTACGAGGGCTGTCAGAACAAAGTAGTACAGGCTAGGTGGCTTAAGCAACAGACATTTATTGTTTCACCATTCCGAAGGCTAGAAGTCCAAGATCAACGTGTGACTCTTCTTAACTAATTACATTTGCAATGACCGTATTTCCAAATAAGGTTACACTGAGGTACTACAGGTTAGGACGTTAGTATATGATTTAGGGGGGACACAATTCAATCTATAAACAGGCATTTGTATTGTTTTAAGCTGCTTGTTAAACTACAATATATAACTGATACAATTATAAAGTAAAAAGAAAATTGAATGCCAGTGAAACTATATAAAAATGTCAGTGTTTTCCTGCTGTGACTCTTAACTTTAAAACAATTGTGTGGTTACTTCAGTATTGCTCACCACTGCAGATGAAACATCATCTAAAGATATGAAATGTTGAGTTCTAGGCAAGATGGCGGAGTAAGAAAGTGATGTGCTTTCCTCTTCTTATGACTACACTAAATTACAACTAAATTATGAAACAATCAATCTGGGGAACCATCTGAAGTCTAGCTGAATATAACTTCTCTAACTAAGAATATTAAGAAGACACCACATAGAGCCTGATAGGAGGGGTAGAAAAAGCGAGTTGGGCCCACATCTGTGGGTGGCAGTTGAGAATCAGGAATGCTAGATTGGATGCAAAGATCCCTGCTAAAGAATGAGAGGTCCCAGCCTTACACTGGGTTCCCCAGCCCGGGGTTCCATTGCTGAGAAAAGGAGTCCCCATAAAATCTATCTATGAAAATCCATGGGAGTTCCTTCCTTCTGGGTGAGATGGAAAACTGCTGGAAACCCAGATGTCCTCTTAAGGGACCCCCTCATAGACTTGCTCGCAGGCACTTACCCTGGGTTTCGGCAAAGGGAAGGTGACTTGGGAGGTGCCAGAGACATACAGGGAAATGCTGAATTGTGTGGCTTCAGGGCGAGGGAGGGCTGAAGGGCAGCCACCATTATCCCTATGCTGAACCCTCCTCCCATGTAGCCTACAGGCAGGTGCCATCGTTCCTGTGCTGAACCCCCACCCTACACAGCCAAATCTAAATCTGCATTGGCCTGGTGAACTTCCTTCGCTCTACCCTGGTGACTCCATGGAACTTGGCTTTACAAAATTTACACACCACCAGAGGTATTTTCAATAGCTAGGCAACAAGCCCTGCCCTATCCATGGCAGGACGCTCTTTCAGCAGCAATCAGCAGGCCTTAAATCTCTGAATACAGTTTTGTTTGGTAGGCAATCAGCCTTTCTTGGGCAAATCTTGGGAGTCTTTGGGCCCAAAGTGGGTGGCAGCTGTCCTCGGTGTGCTATGAGACTTTGGTAAGTGGCCCCAACTTCAGGTGCCAATTTGAAATCTACATTAATCAGTTAAATACCATTATCCCCATTCTGGTGACTCCCTGGGACCCCATATCACTCAACTTCAGCACTGCCTGAGGCTCTTTCAATGGTTGATACTAATAGGCAGCTTGTAGGTGGCCTCAGGCTTTGGGGTATCCTGGATCTTTTGCTGAGCTACCCTAGGCCCAAGACTGGTGGCAGCCAATCTCGAATTGTAGTGTGGCCTCTCCCACGTGGCTCCAGGTCCAGCACATGGAGTGAAAAACTGAGGATAACTTTGTAGCTTTTACCAGTTAGCCTCAGGCTGGTCACAGGCAGCTGATGACTTTGGCCTGGACAAGAACACCTTCCAAAGGACCCCAAAACCAATAAACTTGGAGGCTGGCTACAGATCACAAGAAAGCACTACCTGATTAGCCTCACAAGAAGTATACCCAAAGGGTGGTCTCAACAGGGAGATGGGCCCACTGGGGTAAATTCCACTCCATGGAGTCAGCCTCCACACAACAATTGATGCAATGTGGGCGTAGACAAACTTCACAGCTAGTTAGCATGAAAGTTAATCCCACCCACTGACATGCCAACAGCAATCAAGGCTCAACTACACAGAAGGGCACACATGACCCACAAAAGAGACATTCCTGGAGCACCTGGTACAAGTGATCAGAGAGACTGCACCACTGCGTCCAATAAGATGTCTATTATAAGGCCCCCTGGCCAAGACTGGGAGATGTAGCAAATCTATCTACAACATAAAAAGAATACACAGAGGCAACCAAAATGAGGAAACAAAGACATATGTCCCAAATGAAAAAACAGGAGAAAATTCCAAAAAATAACTAAATGAAAAAGAGGCAAGCAACCACCAGATACAGAGTTCAAAACACTGGTTATAAGAACAATTAATAAATTTAGGGGAAAAATAGATGGTCTCAGTGAGATATCAACAAAGAGACAGTAAGCATAAGAAAGAACATACCATAAAACATCAGTCAGAAATGAAAAATATAATAACTGAAATGGAGAATATACTAGAAGGAATCAATAACAGATAAGATGAAGCAGAGGATTGAATCAACGATTTGGAAGACAGGATAGCAGAAAACACTCAAGAAAAGCTAATATAAATAA
>NW_006432491.1:2656234-2675446 GCF_000325575.1 Pteropus alecto | reverse complement strand
TAAATAAATAAATATTTAAAATGAAGATAGTTTAAGGGAACACTGGGACAATATCACACTGAACAATAGTCACATCATAGAGTTACAAAAAGAAGAACAGAGAAAGCAAGGGATTAGGAACCTATTTGAGGAAAAAATGACTGAAATTTTCCTAACTTGGTGAAAGAAATGACATACAAGTCCAGGAAGCACAGAGAGTTCCAAACAAGATAAACCCAAAGAGGCCCATACCAAGGTACATCATAATTAAAATGACAACAATTAAAGACAAAAAGAGAATCATAAAAGAAGAAAGAGAAAGGAAGTTAGTTACTTACAAGAGAACTTCTGTAAGGCCATCAGCTGATTTTTAAACAGAAACTTTGCGAGCCAGGAAGGATTGTCACCAAATATTCAAAGTGGTAAAAAGCAAGAACCTGCAACCAAAACTACTCTATTCAGCGAGGCTATCAGTTAAAATTCAGAGGTGAGATAATGAGCTTCCCAGGCAGAAAAAAACCTAAAGGAATTCACTACCACGAAGGCAGTATTAAAAAGAATGATAAAGGGACTTCTTTAAAAAGAAGATGAGGGCAGGCAGATAATGTAAATATGAATAATAAAATGGCAATAATCATGCACTCATCTATAATCACTTTAAAGATGAATGGATTCAAATCTTTAATCAAAAGATACAGGATAGCTGAATGGGTAAGAAAATAAGACCCATACATATGCTATCTACAGAGACCCACTGCATATTGAAAGACACACACAATTCAAAGTAAAGAAATGGAAAAAGATATTTTATGCAAATTGAAACAAACAAAATAAACTCTTCGGTAGCAATACTTATACCAGACAAAATAGACTTTAAAATAAAGGCTATAATAAGAAACAAAGAAGACTATTACATGATAATAAAAGGATTAATCCAACAAGAGGATATAACCCTAGTAAAACATTTATGCACCCAACATAGTAGCACCTAAATATATAAAACAAATATTGCAGACATAGAGGGAGAAATCTACAGTAATACAGTCATAGTAGGGGAATTTAATACTCCATTGACACCAATGGACAGATCTATCAATCAGAAAGGAAATAGCTGTCTTAAATGACACACTAGGCCAGAGATTTAATTGTTATTTTTAGAACATTTCATTCTAAAGCAGCAGAATATACATTCTTTTCAAGTTCACATGTGATAAAAAGGGACATTTTACCACCTAATATAGGTCATAAAACAAGTCTCAATATATTTAAGAAAGTTAAAATTACATCAAGCATCCTCTCTGACTAAAATGGTATGAAATTAAAAATTAATTACAAGTAAAAAACTAAAAATATACACAAACACATGGAAGCTAAATAACATGGTACTAAACAATAAAATGGATTAACAATTACTTCAATGAAAAATGAAAAGATACTTTGGAGACAAACAAAAGTAAAAACAAATCAAAATCTATGGGACACAGTGAAAGCAATCTTAAGAGGAAAATTTATAAAATACTGGCTTATCTCAAGTAACAGGAAAAGTCTCAAATAAACAATTTAACCTATACTTAAAGAAACTAAAAAAAAAAAAAAAAAGCAAGCAAAGCTCAAAGTTAGTAGAAGGAAGAATAGAAGAAAGATCAGAGTGGAAATAAACACAATAAAATCTAAAAAAAAAAAAAACACAAAAGATCAATGAAACCGAGAGCTGGTTTGAAAAGGTAAACAAAATTAATAAACCTTTAATCAGACTCATTAAGAAAAAAAGAGAGAGAAACTAAATAAAATCAGAAATGAAAGAGGAGAACTGACTGTTGACACCACAGAAACATATAGATTATAAAAAAATACTATGAACAATTATATGCCAACAAATTTGACAATCTGGAAGAAATTGATAAATTCCTAGAAACATATGATCTCCTAAGACTGAGTCAAGAAGGCACAGAAGATCTGAATAGATCGATTACTATTAAAAAAAATCAAATCAGTAATCAAAAAACTCTCAACAAGCAAATGTCCTGGATCAGATGGCTTTACAAGTGAATTTTACCAAATAGTCAAATAACTAACAGCTATTCTTCTCAAAGTATTCCAAAAAATTCAAGAGAACAGAAAGCTCCCAAACTCTCAAGAGAATGGAAGGCTCCCAACTTCATTTTACTAGGCTACCATTACCTGGATTCCAAAACCAAAGACATTACAAAAAAATAAGAAAATTACAAGTCAATATCCTTGATGAACATAGATTTTAAAAATTCTCAACAAAATATCGGTAAATCAAATTCAGCAAGACATTAAAAAGATCAGATATCATAATCAAGCTGAATTTATTCCTGAAATTGCATGGTTAGTTCAATATCTGTAAATCAATTAATATGATACACCACATAAACAAAATAAAGAATAAAAATTATATGATCATATCAATAAATGCAGAAAAAGTGTTTGGCAAAATTCAGCATTCATCTATAATAAAAACTCTCTGCAATGTGGGAATAGAGAGAACCTATCTCACCATGTTAAAGACCATATATGACAAACCCACAGCTACCATCAAACTCAATGGGGAAAAGCTAAAAGTGTTTTCCTTAAGAACAGGAAATAAGACAAGAATATTTACTTTCACCACTTTTATTTAACACAGTATTAGAAATCTTAGCCACAGCAATCAGACAAGAAAAATAAGTAAAACACATCCAGATTGGAAAGGAAGAAGTAAAACTGTCATTATTTGTAGATGACATGATACTATATATGGAGAAACTTAAAGATTCCACCAAAAATTAAATGAAAAAACTGTTAGAATTGATAAATTAATTTAGTAAAGTAGCATGATCCAAAATTAATATTCAGAAATCAGTTGCATTTTTATACAGCAATAATGAACTATCAGAAAGAGAAATTAAGAAAACATTCTTATTTACAATTGCATCAAAAAAAAAAAACAAAACCCTAGGCATAAATTTAATCAAGGAGGTACTCATATTTGTACTCATAAAATTATAAGACTTTGAAGAAAGAAATTGAAGAAGATACAAATAAATGAAAGCATATATCATGCACATTGATAAGAAAATTAACATCTTTAAAGTCACCATACTACCCAAAGCAATCTATAGATTAAATACAATCCCTATAAAAATACCAATGAGATTTGTCACAGAACTAGAACTAATCCAAAAATTAATATGGAACCATAAAAGACCATGAATAGCCAAATAGCCACTGCAATTTTGAGAAAGAACAAAGTTGGAGGTATCGCGCTACCTAATATCAAACTATACTACAAGTCTATAGTAATCAATACAGCATGGTACTGGCATAATAGCAGACATATAGACCAATGAAACAGAATAGAAAGCCCGGAAATAAACCCACATTTTTATGGTCTCTTAATCCATGACAAAGAATGCAAGAATATACAGTGGGGTTAAGACATGCTATTTAATAAATGGTTTTGGGAAAACTGGACAGATATATGCAAAAAAATGAAAGTAAATCACTTTCTTATACCATATGCAAGAAAAAAATGGATTAAAGACTTAAACGTAAGACCTGAAACCATATAACCTGTAGAAGAAAACAGGCAATAAACTCTCTGACATTGCTCTTAGTAATACTTTTTCTGATATAGCTCCTTAGGCAAGGGAAGCAAAAGGGAAAGAAACAAATGGGAATACATCAAAGTAAAAAGCTTTGCTCAACAAAGGAAACCATCAACAAAATGGAAAGACTTCCTACTGAATGGGAGAAGATATTTGTTGATGATACATTTGATAAGGGCTTCATATCCAAAATTTATAAAGAATTCATACAACTCAATTCCAAACATCAAGCAATCTAATTAAAAAATGGACAGAGGATTTGAATAAGGATTTCTCCAAAGAGGACATACAGATGGCCTAAAGACATATGAAAAGATTCTCAATGTTACTAATCATCAGAGAAATGCAAATTAAAACCACAAAGAGATATCATCTCATACCTGTCAGAATGGCTATTGTCAATAAATAAAAAAACAACAGGTATTGGTAAGGATGCAGATAAATGGGAAACCTCATGACTGCTGGTGAAATGCAAATTGGTGCAGTCACTAAGGAAAACAGTTTGGAGGTTCTTCAAAAACCAAAAAAAAATAGAACTACCTTATGACTCAACAATTCCACCACTGGGTATATATTTGAATTAATTCAAAACAATAATTTGAAAATATATATGCACTTCTATGTTCACACAGAACCATTTACAATAACTTAGATATTACAATATTATTGACTATATTTTCTATGCTGTACATTACTTCCTTGAAACTTATTTTATAGTGAAAGTTTAAACATCTTAATCTCCTTCCTCTTTTCCACCCATCCCCCCATTTCCCTCCCCTCTGACAACCATCAGTTTGTTCTCTGTAATTATTGATATATTTTCATTATATGGAATGCAGCATTGGGACACCAGTGCTCCAAAGTTGCAGTTTTATTCAGTTCATTGAAAATGCATAATTTTCTGAGCTGCTGTAGCTTACCCCCCCCCCCCAACTTGAACTTGTTTACCCTTCAAGAAATGTCAATCCACTCCAACAAATTGGAATATCCAGGCATATTTCTAAAGCAACCTGCTGTCTTTAGAATCTTCTGATTCGGTTAAACTAATCATTTGTCTGTAACCCTTTGCCTCTTTCCTTTAAAAAAAAAAAGTATGCTTTAATGTGCTGCTTCTTTAGCTATAATGTCTCTCTCTTTTTTCCCCTTTTTTACTTATTCGCTCTATCAGCTTGTTCTCTATATCTGTGGGTCTTTTTTGTTTTTATTTCATTTGTTCATTTGTGTTTCTTTTAGATTCCACATATAAATGAAATCACATGGTATTTGTCTTTCTCTGCCTAACTTATTTCACTTATAATTCCCTCTAGTTTTCATTCTTTTTTTATGGCTAATTAATATTCCATTGTGTGTATAGATACATATACATATATATGTATACATATACATTTATATATATACATATATATACGTATAAACATATATATGGGGTCTTATAACACTATTTACTGTATTTCATGCCCCCAAGTCATACACAGACCAGAAATTTGACAATACTTAGACCAATCTGAATTTAAGTCATTTCCTTAATATCTCCCACTCTAAACTCATTCATTCATTCAGTCAGTCAATCATTCAGTCTGTCAGTCAACAAATAACATTACTATTTTTCTGAAAGTGTACAGACAAGAAATCTAGGAGCTAATCTTATTACTTCTATTTTTCTCATCTGTGCAGTAGTGTAGTAAATAAGAGGTTGGACATTCGAGTCAGACTGTCTGGACTCGAATTTTGGCTTTTCCATTAAAAAGCTGTAGTACTTTGGTGAAGGCAATATAACCTCTCTGTGACTTAATTTCCTCAAGTTAACAGTATGGATAACAATAATATCTACCACAGGTTACTGTAAAGTTTCAAATAGATAATTCATATTAAGCCTAAGAACAAAGTGTGAACATGTATATACACAGATATATATGTATGTATATATTTATATGTTATACATGCATGAATATAAAATCAATAAAATGCATCTACCAAATTAACATACTGTTTCAATTTAAATGTTTTTTTGCATAAAAGCAGAAAATTCAGCAATCAAGGATACTTTGCCTCTTCAGTAGTAACTAGTAATAAATACCAAGGCAAATTTAAAAAAAAAATGTCAGAAATAAAACAGCTGTCACATTAAAAGTGCTTCATGGTCATTCCTATACTAGCAGGTTGCCCACTCAAGTCTTGCCACCAGTGGAAAGTCTCAGCACTCATTCTCTGGTGGAATAAGGGTTGGGTGAGGTGCTTGTCAGTATTTCTCTTCATTTGTGTGTATCTCTATATACCTATCACATTGCCTGCATTATTCTTTACTGTTAGGTTTTATGCATATGACCTTGCATATGCTACTAGTGATTTAAAATAAATTCTAAAATTCTAGCTTTCCAAAAAATAAGTGAGAGACAATAGATAGTAAATGTTGATCTACAACACATTTTCTCTCTCTATATTTTTTCTCTATATATGAGGATTAGAAGGGGAGCAATTTGACTTAACTGGAAATGTTGTGTTTAACTGCTTGCAAACTTTTCAAAATCAGAACCACGACTTATTCATTTTTATTTTCCTACACTGCTTATGCAATACTTTAACTTAAGTTCTACATAAATATTTATTGACAGAAATATACTATTCATAAATAGAAATACTGTTTCATTACATGATTGAAATTTAGCTGTATTCTTTTTAGTTTTATTTCTACTCTTTTGTTTCTTTTTTTTTCTTACCCAGATTAGCAGATGTATATGGATTATTGATTGATAAGGTACTAGGTTGAGGTTATAATGTAAAAGTAGACACTTATGGATCCATTAGCATAATGTATAGTTTTATCTATAACGTCTTCATTCCATTGTTATAAAAGTAACACAAGAAACATTTTCAGTGGCACACCTTTCCCACCAGTTCACTGCAAAGCTGACCAGCTGAGGTAGTTTTTCATTGCCATGATTCTGTCTCCCTTCTTAAATAACTCTGTCCCCAGGAATTCAGTATTTTTATGGTGATCCTTGATTGTCTGAAATATCTCATCTGTTCCAGGTCTTGGGTTGCTGAAGTGACTCAGGTTTTGAAAAACTCATTCTATCTTACTTCTATTTCCGGAAATCCTTTATTTAATTATGGCGATAGATAACAAAATGATAACTTGTAAATTTTACAAAAAGCTGTGTTTTTCTTCAATGAATAGATTTGGATTAAAAAACAATGATTTATTTTATTAAAAACTGGGACAAAATAAAAGGTAGAGCTAGGAAAAAAAGACATAATAACCACATCCAAAATTCTAGACACATCACTGTTATGATTTTGAGTTGTTTTAATTTCAACCTATTTCTCATATCTTTTAATATTGATGAGTTCATATTAGATAAAAACATCAAATTTTACTTTTATTTTATGTCTAACTTTATAGCATTTGCAGTTAATTTTATTTAAAAATCTGCTTAAAGTTCATCTTCATGTTTGATTAACAATCTATCATGAAAAATACTCTTCTTAAATTTAATTTGCATATGTTAAGATAAATATTTAAGTTCTCATTACTTCCCTTTCCTAAAAAATAATTTGCTAATTCTCCAACACTGAAATCTATAAAGTAATCATTCCATCCCCTCCAATTTAGGTTGCCCAATATAATCTTTAGATTTGAAAGCATAGTTAGGTGCTCTGAGATTTTTATAACATTTTGATCTAATATTTTCCATTAGTACTAACAACTCCTTTTTTTAATTTTTTTTTGATCTTTATATATAATGATTTTACTGTGTGGAAAGGTAGGTTCTTACAAAGTTTGGTATTTTTGTCATAAGCATCTTTGCCTCAGATATCTTTGAATCAAGCATTTTTGCCAAAAAAATTTGCCAAAAAATTTTTGCCACACAACTAATGGGCTATAAGGCCATTTTGCTGTAAAAATAGATAAAATAACTAATTCACAGGTTTATTTGTTTGTTTTCTGCTGTTGTTTAGTTTCATTTTCTATTGATGACTCAATCACACCTTTGATATACTTAATGTATTTAAGCTAATTTATCAATTCATTTTTATTTCTTTATTGACAAAGAGCTCTCAGTTACTCCCATTTTCATATTATACATAAATCTTATCTAGCCCTCATGATGACCTATTCAGTGATGTGTAGACGTGGCAGCTGTGGTGGTCTTAAAATAGCATTTTTTCCAGATGACAACGATTTGTCCCAAGAGTTGGTTTCTTATTATGAGACACACTACCCTGGGAGGAGAAGAAGAGGTAGAGGGCCCTCTTTGAGGGCACAGAGTGTAACTTACATTTCCCATAGGACAAAGGCAAAACTTATCTACAATCCACAAAATAAAATAAGTTATTTGCACAGTATTGCCATGAATCTACGCACATTTTAAATGTATTCAAATATTTTGTATTCTGCAATAATTCTTTCAATTTTGTCTTTATTTAATGCCCCTCTTTAATTTTTCTTGATTTTATCTTTTTTTTTTTTTTAACTGCAAAACTGTCTTATAGCTAATTAGTTACACGGCAAAGTGTAGCAAACATCTCTAAGGCAAAGATGTTTACAGTGAAAATACCTAGAATTTGTCCCTATATTATTATTTTTTTTTCCATGAAAATATCTTTACTTCCAGTCCATCTGTTTCAGATAAAATTTACAGGACTTTTTTTTTTTAAGTTTTATATTTATGTTCACAAAGTTTTTCATATCATTCTTATATCTTTTTGTTGTGTTAAAAAAAATATACAACAGCAAAAGGAATATAGCCAATAATATTGTAATGGCTATGTATAGTGCCAGATGGGTACAAGAGTAACTGGGAGAATCACTTCATAAATTATATAAATGCCTAACCATTGTGCTGTATGCCAGAAACTAATAAAACATTTTTAAATGGTTCATATGTACAATGGAATATTACTCAACCATTAAAAAATGAAATCCTACCATTTTCAACAACATGGGTGGACCTAGAAGTTATTATGCTGAATAAAATAAGTCAGACAGAGAAAGATAAATATCATATGATTTCACTTATATGAGGAATCTAGGGAACTAAAAGAACAAACTAATCAAAAACAGACTCACAAATATAGAGAACAATCTGGTGACAATCCAGAAGAGGGGAATTGGGGGGCTGGAAGAAAGTAGTAGAAGGTTAAAAAAGCACACATTAATAGTTGATGTAAGCTAAAATGAAACATCTGAAGAGAAAGTAGGGTGATCATTTTATAAACTATATAAATGTCTAGCAAATGTACTGTGTACTTGAAACTAATAATAAAATTAAATTAAAAAGTCTATTTTTATAATATTTAAAAATAAATAAATAAAATTATGATCTTAATCATTTTTTTAATCTTAACCATTTTTAAGTGCACAATACAGTAATGTTAACTATATGCACATTGTTGAGCAGTAGAGGTCATTTTAAAAACAAATCTCTATTTGGTAGCAGGTATGGATAAGGTTCAAATTGTTCAAAATTTTAAGCATTCCACCCACAACACTTCTGATCCTTTCCACATTGTCGAATCCTTTAGCCAATAAAATAACATACTCTGTAATCCTTGTCTTTACTCAGATTCAGCATTGTTTTTCCCGTGGAAGCTCTAAAGTTTTTGCAAACCGCCTTATCTCATGTGCTTTAGTAAAAACAAATTCAACCATAGGACACTAGAAATATGTGACCTAGTATCAACCCTAACTGAATCTCTGTCTCTCTGTCTCTGTCTCTGTTTCTCTCTGTCTCTCTGTCTCTCTGTTTCTCTCTCTCTCCTCTCTCAAAGAAATAATGTAGACAGGAAGGTGGAACTCCATCTCTCACAATGTTCATGTTCATCTTTCCCCCCACAGACTATAAGAGTAGAGGGCAGTTTAGAGCATTCACACAAGAATCTCAAAAGAAACTCTCTGGTCAGTACAGCTATCTTGAAGAGAAAAGTATAGACTTCAGTGATGTAACTATTAGGTATGTAAAGAAATATCTAAATTTTCTAGTTTATCTAGTATAGATTTGTTTCAAATATGCATTTTGAGGGGATGTATAAATACCATAGTTGACTCATTTACAAATTTTGTAAAGAGGAACAAATACATAGATAAATTCTGTAATATATATGGGTTCTCTTTCACTCTGTAACAGCATATCCAGGGCATGTTTGGCAATAAGTTTTTCTCAGTAAAGTGCAGAAAATTGCACATCATAGATGTTATTTTTGATTCCTTAAATCACATTATACATGTTCTTGTTTTTCAAATTCTTTTCAAAAACATAAAACTCAGCATATTGTTTGTAAAAAAAGGTAACATTTATCAAATTAAGTTGATTTTAATTTATGTATAGTGCATTGCAAGGAAGGCTTAATTTGTGGCCAAGATGGAAAATTTTTCAACTCTTAGGAAATTAGGAAATGTCAATCATATTCCTTTGAGATCTCTTAGGACTTCTCTTGTGACTTATATTCTAGCTTCATATATAGTTACTTTACAAAATTTCTCCTCTCCATTGACTTGGAAGCTTCTGAAGATAGAAACATTGACTTGTGCGTAGATATATCTAATATCTCTTTTTATATGTTCAATAGTCACTTGTGTAATCAAAGTACCAGCATAAAGACTGCAATTCACAGCCTCATAGGTTAGGTGCCACTGAAGGCACTATCCATAAAGACTTTGTCTTTCACAGCTTGCTCTTATGTAGTATAATTCAGTCAAATTCAAAATACATTTCTGGAGGCCATTTCCTTAATAACAAGTGGGAACTTGTGAAGTATATAAATATGAATAAGACGTCGTCCCTGTCTTGTAGGCTTTACAGTCTACAAGAGGAGATAGTGTTGTGTGATAGAAGAGATGGGCAAAGTTTTAGATTCAGGCATACAGATTCATATTCTGCTTCATAACTATACAAGTTATATAAAATTCCTGAGTTTCAGTTTCCTTGGCTATAAAATGGGTATAATAATACTTACTTTATGGGTTTGTTATGTTGGGAATATATATGTAAATATATATTTATTTATATTATATTAATATTAATACAGTACCTAACATTTTAAAGGCATTCCATAAAAGACAGAACAGCTAATGCTCCTATGGTGCTCACTATATACCAAATATTCTTTTAAACACTGTACAAATATTAACTCATTTAACAAAAATGCTCATATAAGTACTAATAAGAAATCCAATTAGGATGCAATATAGTAAACAACAAGGAGGATTAATTCTTACTGAGACCTTAGACAGGCTATACAGAGGAGATATCTTGAAGGATAGATTAAAAATTTGATAGAGATTGAGGGCTTACAGTATGAAAGTACGATAAGCAAAGTCATCAGAGCAAAGAGAAGTAAGAAATGTTTGGAGAGCATTAAAGTTGGTGGGGATAAATGACCTGGAGTGTTCAATACTTAGGGATAAAGAACACTCTGCAAGAATGTTCTATAAAAGAAGATTGAGGCAGCTAGAGAAAGCCCTTCATATCTAGGCTAAAGAAAGCAAATCTATTTTGTGTGTTCCTGGTGTTTCTTCCAGCAAGGTGATTAGAATGTTGACTAGGAGTGGTGGCCCCAGTGAAAACTGTCTTCAAATAATTCAGGTGGCAGAGAACGGTCACTTGGTCCTTTATTGATTTTGGTATTTTATTTGGTTTGTAATTGATTCAACTAGGTGAGATGTTTCATCAGTACAAATTAGAAATGCATGTTGTACCCACATATTCGTGGGCAATTTCTCGTTCCTTATAAGACGTTAATGAGGATCTGGCTCTTCCAGTCATATCAACAAGTGTATGGCATAGATAAAACACCCATTGCTGCCTTCTATCCTGCCCTACAGCCATTAATTGTTTAATAATATACAACTAATGTATATTATTATCTAAACTCTTAAGACTAGAAAATAATGGTGGCTTCATCAGAGTTCTGCTTACATATTGCCTCAGTAAGTCAGCTTAAGATTGGTTAATTTTATGTTTAACCTCCTGCCAATCTTACCAAACTTGTACTCAAACACAAACCTTGCAACTGGGAGTTCCTTTTATCATTAACCTGACAAAAAAATAATAAGAGCTTTGTTTTGTCTTATAACTACTCATACTTCAGTAACCCTTCGTAGATTGGTCTGTTGTACTAAAATGTATCATAGTTGTTTAGACCAAAGAGGGTCAAATCCCCTTAACTGATGCACACAAATCACTTGGATATGATTTCTCTTTTACCTTTCTCTGCACATTCATCTTTCTTGCATTTACCCTGTCTTGGTTACAAATTGAGCTTTTCTTTCAATACACTATTCATGAATTAAAATCAGTGTAACTCGTATAATATTATTATCCTTTCTTTCAAACTCTATGATGAATTTCATATTTTAAATAACGATTTGAATTATAGCAACATCCATAATATCCATCTTTTTTTCTTTTCAATAATATCTTTATCCTTGTCTCTCTTTTCTCCTTTTTCAGTGCCTAAAACACAAATCTAGCCATGCTTAAAATCACCCTCAGCACTTAATGAATGGAAAACATTCCATGTAGTGGTTAGGAAAGGATTTTTTTAATTTTTAAAATCCTGATTTGCCTTCCAGCTGTCTAATTTAATAGCTATATAACATGGACATGTATTCTTATCTGAAAAACAACACTATATAAAGTGTCTCTTAACACTGCTGACTGGATTAAGTGACATGAAGAGGACTCCAGTACTTAGGCTACTGCCTGGTGCAGAGTAGACGTTACTACATGATCCTTGAAATGGACAAAGAACTACAATCCTCTTCATAGTTTCTCTGAACTTATCCCCAACTCTGCCTTCAGGCAGAAGTCATTGCTTTCTTATTTGACTTTCTAATATGGTATCTCACCCTTGCTTATCAACCAATCTTTTCAGAAAGAATGTGAGTAGCCTACTGAAAACACCCTTACACCTATCTCAGCGTAATGCTGATACATGACATATACCCATATTTGTTAAACTGTGAATATCATCTTGCACATTTGGTTTTGCCAACATCAGCCATGCTTCATGTTCTTACATTCTGTACTTTAAATCTTGACTATCTCTTTATGCAATCATCCAGACTATTTTGTAGTTAAATACTTCTTGATTAGACAATGAGGATTTATAGGAGAGAACATTATGAAAACAAAATTATCAAATCATTTTAACTAAAATTATCAAATTTTATTAATGTTATCCCTGTCAACACTTGTACACTTGAATTGACTTTAACAGAGCACCATAGTGGAAGCTGGCATGTGGGCACTATATTGATTCATGTGCCAAAAATTCAGTGTCTTAAGGGACATACAGTTTAGTGACTAAGGCACTGGCATTGGAAACTTTTATTATTTTTCAATGATTCCCTTTTCTAAATTTCTTCTCTGATGTAAGATTTAAAACATGTCCCTGATTTAGAAATTATTTTATAAGCATATAGGATGTAATGTTTCTGGCAAGCCATTTTCTTACTGAACAATAGAAATATAGCAAGCAGGACAAAGTAGAACAATTTTGAAGTTACAGTGACTTCACAAGAAAAAAATTTTAACAAAATTTAGAAAAAATAATAAAAACCTGACACACAGATAACATGTCAAATAAATTAAATTTGTATAAATATATTTTTAATAGCACATGATAATCATAGATAGATGGAACTTTCAATTCAATTTCTAAACTTGTTATTTACCTGTCTTTTGAGAACTTCAGTTAAGCTCTAAGAAACAGATCTTAAACTCTACTCAAGACTTTTTATTTTTTTTATTATCTACAATACTGAGCTATTTTGCATCTGAAAATTGTTATTGTCAGACATAATATCCTTATCTTAACTTAATTCTTGCCATGAATTTGAAATAGAGTGAGGGACTTTTATACCTGGGTGCTACATAACATGTAATATTTAATTTGTCACAGTTGTTCATTGTGTAAAGTGAAATGAAAAATTAATTAGAAAAGACATACTTTGAGATCTAAATATGTCAAACATATATGTAATATAACATGACATTCCCTTTATTTCATAGGAAATACTTCTTTATTTAAAATGAACTATGTGAAGAAAATGTGACACTGGATTATCTTCTTGTATGCCATTTAATTTTAAATTCTAATTCCATGCACATTTTTTTTTTATGATCACACAGAACGGCAATTACAATGCCTCGTTATGCTTCAAATGTCTAAGGAATATTTGTTAATTTTTTTATCAACATGTGACTTCTATTTTTCGGCATATTATTTGCTTCTTTTATAAATAGGCAACAAGATAATTTGTACATGGATAAAGATGGTAGAAATGCGACACTCCTCACAAAAAGAAAATTTACTCAGGATTTCAGCAATTCTTCAGTAGAAATTCAAAAAATCAAAGCTCTCAGAGAAAAAGTTTTTTTTTTTCCCCCCCAAGTAACATGCCCTTATTACACAGATTGGAAAAACTAAATTAAAATAAAATATTAAATAACTCTCCAAATATAGAGTACAATATCAGATAATAGCTACATACAAGGGGATTTTCATTGCGATAATAAGTTGAACTAGAGGAAGGAGAGCTTGGGTGAAACTCACATTACACTGATACAGATAACTTCGTCCTTTCTATCTAATGCCAAAGTCTTCAATACACAAGATTCTAGTGTCCAAGGTTCTCTGCCAGTGAGTTTCTGAGTTTTTGTCAGCGCATTTCTGAATAGTTGTGTTTGGATGTTCTCTTCATCTCTGTGGTTGTAGATAATTTGTAACAGGCACAACACATACTTTTCTTATCTTTTTTGGGGGGAGCGGGGATGGAGTCAAAGAAGCCTCTTAGGAATTACTGCTTTATCTGACTTCATTTCCAAAAAAGTTATTCTTAAATTTCCACCCTCCTCTGAACTCTTGTTTATCTTCTCAGTTGTTCTGGCTCATGGTTTAGTGTTTTGTTTTGTTTTTTCCCTAAAATTTGGGAAGAAATCAATAAGAAATTTGTCTCATATTAGAAATGGTGATGTTGATATTTTCATTCAGAAATATAAGACTGAATTCTTTCAAGACATGGTGCTGTTCATTCCTTCTTAGACTTTAATGTCACTGTGACAAATACACTTTCCCTCCTACCATCAAAGGCCTTAAAGTAGAAAACATTCTGGAAGAGCTAGGGTCTGCTGTTAGGAGGTTCTGCCTTTACTAGTTATCTGACCTTGGCAATTTATTTACTCATTCAGAATATAAGTTCTCATCTGAACTTTCAGAAGTGTAGAGAGGATTGAATGAAATTATATGGTAGAAGCACTTTATGAACTGTGACCCCCTTAAAATATTACTGTTGCTTTTGAATGTAAACTCATCATTCTATTTGGAGACACAAAATTACCTGCTGCGTGTGCTACACTTAGAGGCTGGCTGCACCATGGTATCAGTGCCCTTCCTTGTGACCAGAATGCCCATCTGAAATCACTTGACCAATCTGAGGCCAAAATAAATCTGAAAGACAAGAGGCATTGTTTCTAGAAGGTTATTCTTAAATGTTAAGGTTATTTCATCATGGAATAATGGAGTTTGGGACTCCGGGCCTCTGGGATACCACTGAGTCTGGGAACCTCTATTTCATTTGCAGTGAGTTTACGTGTCATAGAAGAGAAGTTATAGTGGCAGGGGCTAGTCCTCAGACCTGGGCATAGAAGGGGCATCCTGTTAATTTAAATATTAATTCATGGAGCACATTTTTTTCCAAAAATTTATTTTATGGATTTGCATATACAGAATACATAAACGACAATTCAATCCAATTTTATCTACATATCAATAGTAATAATTTTATCTTTGATATGTGCTGTAGTGACTAAAAGCATTCAGACACCCCAGAAATGAAGTAGGGGTCCTTCTAGGTGTCTGATAACATTCTGAAGTAGCATATATCTCTAAATGTATCAAGACATGGCATTTTTTCCCTTTTAATTTGCAGTATCTCTTCCCTTACATTATAAATATTTAATAGCTGTGACTGTTTCACTACTACATCCTCAGTACCTGATGCATAGTACTTGTTCAAAAATAATCAAAGTTTTTTTTTTGTTGGAACACAGAAAGCTAGCTCCAGATCTATCAGAAATATAAAGGGTACGATACGGCTGGACAAGGCTGGAAGACAAAGTTAGAAGGTCCTGAGACTATTGTAGATGTCCAAGGTTTACCTGAGCTTTGTTTCACATACAGGTGGGAAGAGGTTGCAGTAGTGCACAGTTCCATGTGCACACTGAATGACATATAACAAAAGCTCAAGAGATGGCAATCAAATGAATAAATATGACATAACGTCAGCATTGGAGAATGTTGATTCACTTAAGAAATCAACCTAGGTCATATGAAGGAGATTTAAAAAAAAAAAGTCAAGAGTAGAAAACAGAGATAAGCTGAATATATTTTCTGGGTGGCCCTTTGGAACATCTACAACTAGACCAGACCATAAGCACTCAGAGGTGCACAGGATGATAAAGTCATTTCCTGAAGGCAAAGCATATTTTCAGATACGACAATCCCTTAAAGATTAATGAAATTAACATTTGCTGTTAATTTGTCATTTGCTATACAAAGTCATGAGTTTTAGTGATCTGTGCTGAAATATGAGTTCTGAAAGTGAGCCTCTTAGCTAAAGAAAAACATTTCTGGCTGTGCAGCATGTGTTACTTTGTGGATTTTCTATTACTCATCAGAGCTGATGCAATAAATTCTGTAAATAATTTTCAAACCTTTATTTTATGAAAAACGAGCATACAGATAAAGTCAATGTGTATTTCTGGTGATTAAATTAAAGACAATGAAGAGGCAGATTGAATAGGAAATGCAAGCTGTAATCCATAGTAACACTCATCATTTAGGAGATTATTGTTGTTCTTGAGATTCAACCTCTGTCAAGAGATTTTAATTGTCAATTATTAGCCAAGAGTTTCTAACTTTTACTTTCCAGCTCTAGGTTACATTTATGTTTATGTGGCTATGAAATAGTGTTGGTCTTAACATTATTCGTTGTTGATTGTTTAGATTTATTAAGTCATTTTAGAATGTATAGAAATGATATTTTTTTGATGCTGGTACCTAACCATGATAGAATCAAACCAACAAAAGTGGTCTGAAAATTTCCATGGTGTGTTATAGTAGTTGATAATTAGTAGGTTACAGTAGATTGTATTTGACCTTTTAATATGATTCTGATCATGTGGAGATAACTAGAACCATAACCACACTCAGAATATTTAATTATTTCAATTTGAGATTGTGCCAAAATTACCTGATGTGGAGAGAGAGAAACAGAGACAGAGAGACAGAGAAACAGAGAGACAGGGAGAGACAGAGAGACACAGAGAAAGAAAGTAGGAGAGTATATAATGAACAATGAGGTGATATATAAAAGTTTACACCTTTAATTCTAAAGTCTTCATGAGGTTTCAAATTATATGATGTCATGTTAACTGCTTTATAAAGAACAGTTGAAAATTTGGGACAAGTGCTCAGATTCCTGATATCATTTTGAGTTAGTATAGAGAAAAACAAGACGAACATTCAGACTTTAAACCATTCACTTTTTAAAAGGAATCTAGACCATTTAAATAAGCTCTTAAACAATTTATTTCATATTCTGTTCAAATTAAATAAAGCAGAAAATATTGCATTTAATTTAATATTTAAAATTAATAAAATAAGTATAAACTATATATATGTCAAATTGATAATAAATGTCAAGATTTTAATATTAAACTGTATTCCTCCTATAGTATATGCTTTTTCCACAAGCCTTTGGTATAATACATATATATCTCCTTCTCTGGAATCTCTCATACAGATTTATTTTTATTTTATTATTGAGATTTATGGTTGTTACACCTCTGTCATTATGACATATTATTGGCCAGAGCTAGAATTTATTTAGTGTTAAGCTAGGAATTTATCTTCTAAGTATATAATTTACCGAGCCTTCAGTGGAAGGTCTTGCCCTCAGTTTATAAAAAATACAATATCTGTGAAGTGCAATAAAAGGAGGTTATGCCTGTAGCTACCTGCTTAAAAAATCACAAGGAATCTACTGAACACCTAGAATTAATAAGCAAGTTCACCAAGCTTGCAGAATATAAGATACACAAGATAGACATACAAAAATGAGTTGCATTTTGTATACTAGCAATGAATCCATGGGAGGACAGAGAAACTAAAGCTATGGTCCAGCATGTTCCATGACTCCCCACCAAATATCTTTTTCTTCTCAACTTTGTAATTAAGTTCAGAATAAAACTGCATCACATACTATAACTATATCTCTTTTATTTATGGTACATAAAATATTCTCAGACTATTTCTCTTCTTGAAGAGTTTCTTTGTCATTTCATTAAAATTTGAAATTATTTTATTGCTCTAAATCCCTGAAGTTTACAATAGTTGTGTTACTGTCATTTGCTTATTTTGCTTTTCTCTACATTTCTCCTTGAGGACGGAAGTTACCACCCACTTGAATATCTTTTCCCTATATTAGAATTACTTGTATTCTTTTATAAATTTTTGAAATTTATTCAACTTTAATGGTTTTCTTTTTTCTTCAGTATTTTTAGAAATAATTTTTTTTTAGTCTTGCATTTATAGGTTATAATCATTAATATCCCTGGAGAGTTCTGTGATTTTCATTTGTGGCAATTATGACCCCACTCAGGTGATGGATAATTTGGCTCTCATATCTAATCATTTTAAACTCTGTCATTTCTGCCTCCATCATAATTTTTAATTCATCCCATCATCCTCTCCATTTTCACTGCTCATATAAAGCCAGAGGTCAAGTCTTTTTAGTTCATTAGTGTTTAGTTGGCACATATTAAGTACTTAATATTCTTTGGGGAATGAATAAATTAGTGAACAATGGATGTCACTTCCAAAGTACACTTTAATACTAAATTATCTCCAGTGAGCACATCCTGCTGTCATACTTTAACCCAAAACTGGTAAAATATTTTACAGAATCAAAGATTTTTTGACATCAAGATTTTTTACTTCCCCAATAAACTCTTAGTTCATGAATATTCACGGCTCTTCAAAATCTAGTCCTAACCCATATTTTGTCATTTATTTTTATTTATTTTCTTAATTTTTAAGAATTTTTCAATTACAGTTGGCATACAATATCATATTAGCTTCAAGTTTACAATATGATGATTAGACATCTATATAACTTATGAAGTGATCACCCTGATAAATCTAGTACCCATTTGACATCATACATAGTTATTACAATATTTTTGACTATATTCTTTATGCCATCTTTTTTCTATTTTCCTACTAACCATTTTCACAGCTTTTGTATTCTATCCAAATTAAAACACATGCTGTTAATGTCATCTCTTTTTAACTTCATCCATACATTTTCGCTCTAGTTGAAATGTACTGAACCCCTACCCACATACCCGTATATAAGTAACCTCGCAGCCAAACACTACCTTTATTCAAGGCTTGTACCACTTAAATAGTAAATTCTTCTCTGACTAATCCCTTTTCTATTCCATTGTTCTGAAAATAATTGTTTATCTTTTAACTTCCATATCCTTGTGTATATGCATTGTGTGTATATATATATATATATATATATATATATACACACACACACACACACACA
>NW_006432491.1:2642983-2656202 GCF_000325575.1 Pteropus alecto | reverse complement strand
CATACACACACACACACACACACACACACACACACACATATATATATATACACACTCTATACTCATATACACATATAATACGGGCCCAGATGTTGTGAATTATAAGAGTATTTACACACACATATATATGAGTATATATGCACATACATATATATGAGCATGTATATGCATATATATATATTTATATATGTGTGTATATGTATGTATACTCATAGCACACAACATCTGGGCCAGTATCATTTATTTTTGTAAAAATTCACTCTCCCCTACTAGACTGCAGACTTTTTAAGAATAGAAACCTAAAATTCTGTATTATTATAGTTTCTTCTAGGCCTAGCTGACAAATAATGGATGCTCAAGAATTTTTTAAAAATAAATTGTCACTTTTATGGTCTGGTCAGTTGTTTGTCTCAAAAATTTTCTTGGGCACAATAATTTCTGTCACATATAAACCACCTTGGTCAAGTTATCAAAATTATTTTATAATTTAGAACCAAATAACAGAGTTCAGAAGAATCTGAAAGGGACACTCCTTAAGGAATATAAATATAATAATTCATAGGTATAGTGTAAAACACTAGAAAAGTCATTTGAGAATATGGGACCTAGTCCTAACGATGCATGTATTACTTTGCTAGCATTGCCATGACAAATACTGCAGACTGAATGGATCAAACAACAGAATTTATATTTTCCGAATTCTGGAGGCTAGAAGTCTAAGATGTTCATCTTCTCCCTGTATCTTTACATGATTTTCCTACTGTGTGTGTCTGTGTCTTAATCTCCATTTAGAGAATTCATATCGAATCAGACCCCATCTATATGACAACATATTAAGTTAACTGCTTCTTTAAGGAACTTATCACTAAATATAGTCACATTTTTAGGTGCTGAGGGTTAGGACTTCAACACATAAATTTTTTAAAAATATCATTTTTATATTTCAATTACAGTTGGCATACAATATTATTTTGGTTTTAGATGTACAACATAGTGCTTAGACATTTATAAAACTTACAAAGTGACAATATCAATAAATCTAGTACCCATCTGACACCATACATAGTTATTAAATATTATTGACTATATTTCTTATGCTATACTTTATGGCCTCATAAATATTTTCTAACTACCAATCTGTACTTCTTAATCCCTTCCCTTTTAAGCCATTAACCTCTTCCCATCCAGCAACCCTCAAAATGTTCTCTTTATCGATGAGTTTGTTTTTGTTTTGTTTACTTGTTTATTTTGTTCTTTAGATTCCACATGCAAGTGAAATTATATGGCATTTGTTTTTGTCTGACTCACTTCACAGCGCAATATCCTCTAGGTCCATCTATATTTGTTGCAGATGTCAAGATTTTATTATTTATTTATTATGGATGAGTAATATTCCATTTTATATATGTACCACCTCTTCTTTACCCATTCATCCATTGATGAACACTCAGGTTACCTCCATATTTTGACTAATGTAAACAATGCTACAATGAACATGTGGATTTACATGTCTTTCTGAAGTAGTGCTTTGGGATTCTTTGGATAAATACCCAGAGTGAGATTACTGGCACCTTCTTTGTCTGTTGTTATAGCCTTTATTTTAAAGTCTATTGCTACTCCAACTTTTTTGTTTCCATTTTCATGAAACATCTTTTTCCATCCCCTTACTTTCAGTCATTTTGTGTCTTCGGAACTAAAATGAGTCTCTCGTAGGCAGCAAATGTAAGGGTCTTGTTCTCTTATCCATTCAGCCACCTTATCTTTTAATTGGAGCACTTAATCCATTTGCATTCAAAATAATTGTTGATAGATATGTAGTTATTACCATTTTATTATTCATATTATTGACCTTTTTATTTATTTTTTTCTTTTCTTAAAAAAGTCTCCAAAATTTCCTGTAATTCTGGCTTGGTGATGATGAGCTCCTCTAGCTTTTCCTTGTCTTGGAAACTCTTTATCTGTCATTCGAGTCTAAATGATAGCTTTGCCGGGTAGAGTAATCTTGTTTGTAGGTCTCGGTTTTTCATCATTTTGAATATTTTGTGACAAATCCTTCTGTTCGTATAGTTCCTTTTGACAAATCAGCTGCCAGTCCTAACTATAAGGTGCTCCCTTGTAGTTAAGAAACTGCTTTTCTTTTGTGGCTTTTAAGATTATCTCTTTGTATTTAACCTTCGGAATTTTAATTATAATGTGTCTTAGAGCGGGACTTTTTGGGTTCATCTTGTTTGGGACTCTCTGTGCTTCCTAGGCTTTTATGTCTATTTCCTTCACTAAGTTAGGAAAGTTTTCCATCTTTATTTCTTCAAATCAATTTTTAATTCCTTGCTTTCTTTCTTCTTCCTCTGGTATCTTTATGATGCAAACATTGGGACGCTTGATGTTGTCCTGAAGGCCCCTTAACCTATCCTCATATTTTGGATTCCTTTCTTTTGTTACTATTCTGATTGAGTATTTTCTGCTACCTTAATCTAAATCACCAATTCAATCCTTTGCTTCATCTAATCTACTGTTAATTCCTCCTAAGGTATTCTTCATTTCAGTTATTGTATTTGTCATTTCTGACTGGTTATATTTTATGTTTTCTATCTCTTTGTTAAAGTCCTCACTGAGTTCATCTACTCTTCCCCTAAGTTCAGTAGGCAGCTTTATAACCAGTGTTTTGAACTCTGCCTCCAGTAGATTGCTTGTCTCCATTTTGTTGATTTCTTTTTCTGGAGCTTAGTTCTGTTCTTTCATGTGGGACATCTTTCTTTGTCTCCTCATTTTGGCTTTGGTTTGTATTAGGTAGAGTAGCTAGGTTTCCCAGTCTTAGTAGAGTGGCCTTATGTAGTAGGTGTCCTATGGGACCCAGATGCACAGTTTCCTTGGTCACCTGAGCCAGGTGCTTCAGGCGTGTTCCTTTTATGGGTTGGGTGTGTCCTCCTTTTGTACTTGAGCCTTGGTTGCTATTTGCACATCAGTTCCTCCTCAAACATCCCTGGCACATTTTGAGCTGCTTCCCCAGTGCTGGAGCTCAGAACAAGTTCATCAACAAGTAAATCTATGCTCTAGCCCTTTAAGAGGAATTTCTGGGACTCCTATAGCCCTCCGTCTCACTCAGACACAATGTCCGCTGATTTTTACATCCATGTTTTGTGGGGCCTTCTCTTCCATGTACTGGAACCCTGAGCTGGGAAGTCTGGTGTGGGTCTGGGACACCTTGCTCTTCCAGGGGAACCTCTGCAGCTAAGATGTCCATCTTGATTTTTAATTGGCACATGTGGGTGTAGGATTAGCCTTTTCCATATCTCTTCCTCTCCTACCAGTCTCCAGGTGGCTTCTTCTGTATGACCTCAGAAGGACTTTTGTTCAGGTAGAATTCAGGAGATTTTCAATGAAGGTTGTTCTATAATTTAGTTGTAATTTTGGTGCATTTGTGAGAGGTGGAAGAACAGCATTTAACTACTCCACATCCTGACTAGAAAATCAACATGTAATTTTTTTAAGGGACACAATTTAACCCATAATAATGCAGCTATAACTTTCATAAGTCATTCAATGCTTTTGAACTTAGCTGCTTCTTTGGTAAAACTATATAATTTTCATTATTTATAAAAACTTTCTCAAACAACTTTCATTTCTCCATGCATTATTACTCTTGTAATATAGTTCTAGAATAATACCTTGGTGAATGTCACTGTACTTTATGCACCTTATGAAAAATGAAACTTTGGAGTCATTTTGCATTTTTCTCCCTTCCCAAATACCATATATAACTGAGCACCTTTACCTGTTAAATTGTTCTGACTCACTTTTTTCTTCCCCTTTGGGCCCATATGGATCTCATTGCCATTTTCTCTGCCTTCATTCCTAACTCTCACCAGTCTGTCCTTCATATCACTCTTATGGTAATTATAGGAATTTTTCCCCATTTTCGAGTCTTTAATATCTAAATTAATTTATATAACTGTCAAGATCCTAATATTTTTTACTGCCCACTCATCCAGCCTCAACTCCCACCAACATTCCCACTGTATCTTTTACCCTGCACAATTTTACATGTTTGAAATATTAACCCGATTTTGGTCCCAATGCTTCAGCCAAAACTTTTTTTTCATTTGTTTTATATGCCTTTTCCCTGCTTCTTCTCCTGAAAGACACAGTCATATTTGCACTTATAATAGCTCAAATGCTTTTTTTTCATGTGAGGCCCCATCCCTACCCCAATTCCCTGAGGAAGAACTGGGAATAGCTTGTCTTCTGTCTCCTCTATACTTTGATATACACTCATCATCTAATAGACTTTTAGCTGTGGTTTATTGATTTGTCTTTGCACCAAATCAAGCTCTTTCAGAACCTGGATTATTTGCTTTATCTTTGAAACTTAACAAATATGTTATATGAATGCTGTTTATGATAATCTAGGCACAAAAAATATACAATATTGATTAGTTGAATTAATATTTATGCTACTGATATTTTTCAAATATGTAATTTTACACATTTGATTTTAATTCAATTTCCTTTATAAATTGTTTCAAATATTAGATCCATATTGGATATTTTATCACATATAAGAAACTATTTATTGTCTTAGACACTGGATTATCCAGATTCATTAAGTTTTCAGTAAAAATTTTAAGAAAAATTATGTTGGCTTTGAAATTTCTTTTGCCTTCTAGGTATGTGCTTACAGAACAGAGCATTTCATCAAACTGTGTTATTTATTGGCTTTGTTGCTGCTATTTCAATTCTCATTTTCTTTCTCGTCACCTCCTCTTTTAGATAAACAAGCTGGAGGCATGCCTTGGGCAGGCAGAATGTACAGATGATAAAGGGATTCAAAGGAAGGACAATGAACACTGGATGAAAGAAGACTACATTAACTGTACCTGTAAGGTATGTGATGCTGGAAGTTTTCCATCCTCCTTCTTCAGTTTTACTTCTGCTAGCCTGCCAGTTGAGAAATACATGGAAAATTCAAAAAGAGAAAAAAAAATGGGTTTTTTAGTGAATAGATTCTATGCATATTTTTAAGGTCAAGATTTTGAGGTTTCTGATTATTGACATAAATATGACTACCATCTAATGAGTGTTTGCCAGATACCATAGTTTACTATTTTTACTAACAAATGAAAGAACTGAGATGCAGGAAGTTTATAGAGCTTTGCCCAAGGTCACACAAGTGAACTGAGGCACAACTGGGGCTTGACTTCATCTTATTATTCTCCAGTAAAGCTCACTACAAACGTACTTGGTAAACTACACAATTCTATATAAATATTAAAAAGTGTTTTCATGATATCCACTGAAAGAAAAATGTACAGCATTTATTTGGTTTGCTTTTTGAACAGAATTTATCTTGCTCCTCCCTGCCCCTCTCCATCAATGAAATTCTTGAATTTCCCCAGGCATACCACATCCCATACCAAATGGTTTGGGAGGCGATATTTTATAGGTCAGCACTTCTAGCCTTGCCATTTATGATGCAAATGTATAGAAATAAAGAATTAATAGCAATTATATGTAAAATTTAGATCAGAGCATGAGCAATTTTTATTTCGTTGAGATTGTCAGCCTATCAGGTTATGTATTACAAGAAACTTTTTAAAAAGTAATTTTGCTGTAAAAAAACATGAAAATGATCTTTAAATGTTGCCTTTCAGAGTGGCCAGGTCATGCATATGGTGGTGACTTATCCCCCAGTTCCATGATCTAGTCTTGAATTAGTGAAATAAACCTTCCCTCCATTCTGCAGAGACTCAGGGATGCCAGCTGAGTCTCCAGAGAAATGTTTACCAATGTTATCCGCTCTTGAGCTCTGAATGAAGAATTTCACAGGAAAAGACAGTCAGGCACTTAGTACTTCAGCATTTTTAACCTGTAGTTACATACTTGACTCAGAAACCACTGACTTAAGAGCAAGCTAGTTCATTTAAGCCTTCGGCATACTGAAGATCTTTTCATTTGCTAACACTCTTTGCAATAATGAAAAATTAAAGGCTGTAAAGTGCACAGGATTATTTGATCTTAAGAAATATTTCTTATAGTTTTATATACCTTATATGTAAATAAAAATATATAATGTAATAATATTTTTTAATCTGAGGAGATTGTAGAAAATCTCTCATTTCAAAATTCAGAGAGATTTTATAATCTCCACCAATTTTGAGAGAATGGATTTTGCACTTAGAGAAAACATCTGGAAAGATCTGTAATAAATTTGGCACAATATATAAGGCCACCTGTTCTCCACACTCCACTTTCTCTCTCACCCAGTTCCATGATCTAGTCTTGAATTAGTGAAATAAACCTTCCCTCCATTCTGCAGAGACTCAGGGATGCCAGCTGAGTCTCCAGAGAAATGTTTACCAATGTTATCCGCTCTTGAGCTCTGAATGAAGAATTTCACAGGAAAAGACAGTCAGGCACTTAGTACTTCAGCATTTTTAACCTGTAGTTACATACTTGACTCAGAAACCACTGACTTAAGAGCAAGCTAGTTCATTTAAGCCTTCGGCATACTGAAGATCTTTTCATTTGCTAACACTCTTTGCAATAATGAAAAATTAAAGGCTGTAAAGTGCACAGGATTATTTGATCTTAAGAAATATTTCTTATAGTTTTATATATTTTATATGTAAATAAAAATATATAATGTAATAATATTTTTTAAAATCTGAGGATTGTAGAAAATCTCTCATTTCAAAATTCAGAGAGATTTTATAATCTCCAAAAATTTTGAGAGAATGGATTTTGCACTTAGAGAAAACATCTGGAAAGATCTGTAATAAATTTGGCACAATATATAAGGCCACCTGTTCTCCACACTCCACTTTCTCTCTCACATTTAGAACCTAGACAATGGTCAGATTTTCCTGGGAGAGACCTTAACCTTCATTAGGCTTTTATTTCTAGAATATTAGTGAACAGTTAGTGACAGAATTATTTTAGAGAACTTGCCATTTTTACATTTTGCTGGAAAATACAACCGCCATGAAGAAACAAGACTTTAAAGCAGAGTTACTCAATATCTGACTTTTTCTTATTATTATCACCTGTGAGATGTCAAAATTAAAATTTGTCAAGTTTGAAATTCGGGAGCAATCTGAATTTCCTATCAGTGAGATTGAAAATGTTTTTTGACGTTTACAAAAGATGCTATAATGCTATTTTATCTAATTTGGGCATATTGTTATACCATTTGAAATATATTTCAGTAGACAACAAGTTTATTTACTTGGAATTGAATATTTGGAAAATTAGGTGAGTTTCACTTAATATTAGATGAGTGATTTTAAAATAAGGTATAAAAGTGTTCACATGTATGTGGAGGTTGGTTGAAATCGTTGGTAGATTTCTTTAAAAAATTATTTGTTCTAAAATTATTGATGAAAGACTTTATGTAGTGTCCTGCACAGATGGGCTCTCAGGGAGATAGCTCTATTGATTTCTAACAAAATAAACTTAAAAAAAAAGCATAATTATTGATTAAAATGTGGTGTTAATTTTAGTCAAAATATGTTCATGGTTTTGTACTATAAATGAAGACAGATGTTATCAGAGATTCGATACATCTCATTGTTTTTAAATGTGTTAGTGATTCCCTCCTAGTATCCGAAATAATTTTTTACTAAAAAGTTTTGAGGAAAAAACTTAATATGTCCTGAAATTGTGATGTTTAATATCTTTTAAAATGCAAAATAATTTTTAATTATACCAAGTTTTGAAAGAAAAAACCTAACAAGTCCCAAAAGCTTGATATTTGGTGGCCTTTTAAAACTCAACAATGTGAAATGAAGTTAAAATTTGTTCCTCAGAAATAATCACAGTAAACACTGCAAATGATAATAATGAACTTGTAATTATTTGGATTTCTCATCATTTTAATCTGTCATATTATCTTCTTATTGAAGTCTAAGCAAGACCTATATGGTCGCTCATATTATTTGTTAAACACTGACTAGTTGAAGGCCACCTGTTACATATGTTTGACTCATTAAACATAATCAAATATCAAAATAACAGAATGAAATTATCATTTAAAATGGAACTGGATTAACCATATGGGAATTTTGAAAATTGCATATCAATTGCCTATTAAGGAAACATAAAAATTCAGTCATTTTTGAGGGGACTGGCCAAGACGGTGTAGAAGGTAGATGCTGTGCACTCTCCTCTCATAATTACACCGAAATTATAATGAAACTACAGAGCAACCATCACTGGGAGTCTCCTGAGGTCTGGCTGAACAGAAGCCCTACAACTAGGGAAAAATATAAGAGGTCACCTTGAACAAGTAGGAATGGCAGACGTGAAACAGCCTGGAGTGAGGGGTCCCGGCCCCACACTGGGCTCCCCAGCCCAGGGTTCTAGTGCCAGGAAGAGAAGTCCTTGTAAAACCAGCGGAGATTGTGGCAGAGTGAGACAGAGGGCTGAGATAACTGTAGATGTTACTCTTAAGGGGCCCGTGCCCAGACTTACTCACTGATGGACTCACTTGCTCTGAGCTCCAATACTGGGGCAGCTGCTCCAGGAGCACCAAGGACATACTGGGAGACACTGAATTGTTGGGCTTCAGGGAGAAGGCTGGAGGGGCAGCTTTCTCCCAGACAGAGGTGCTGGCAGTATCTATTAATACTTCGTTGATCTCTACCCGCTGCCAGCATGCAGATGCAGGTGGCTGCCATATCTGAGTTACCATCAACCTGGATAACACAGCTCATTGCACCCAGATGATTCCTTGAGACTCCACCTCTCCCAACTTGCAGGCCAACCCAAGCTGCTTCCAGTGGTTTATTCCATACAAATGGCCTGTCTTGGCTCTTGATGTGGACTTTCCTAAAATTTCTCAAAGGCTCACAAAACCCAAAGCAGCAGCATCTGGCCTCAACATGCCCCATACCTCTTGCTGAATTGCCCCAAGTCCCACGCTAGCAGCAGCCAGTATCGGTTCCTGGCTTGGCCTCTTGAGGTACCTATAAGCTCAGTACAGGTGACAGACATCTGTGGATTGCTTGGTGACTCTTACCAGGTGGCCCCAGAAGTGCATAGGCTACAGCTGAACTTGGCCTGTAGCTAGGAAGCTCCCAGGAGGCCTTGGACTGGCACACATAATGGCCTGCTTTGACCAGCACTGGAGCTGGAGTATCACCCATGACTGCATCTGAGGAGGATACACTGAAAGGGCAGACTGAGCAGGCACCAGAGCCCTGCTAAAGTGAATCCTGTTTTGTAGGGTCAGCCCTTCACTAGCCATAGCTCACAACCAATCAGTCCAAGAGTCAATTCCTCTCATCAGAGTGCAAACAGCAACCAAGGCTCAACTATAACAGGAGGGCACACACAACCCACAGAAGAGATAGACCTTGAACACCTTGCTCAGGGCCCCACAGGACACCTACTACATAAAGCTACTCTACTAAGACCCGGAGACTTAGGACTTCTACCTAAAACAGAAACAAACACAAGGAGGCAGACAAAATGGGGCGACAAAGAAACATGTTCCACATAAAAGAACAGAACAAAACTCCAGAAAAAGAACTCAACAAAAAGGAGACAAACAACCTATCAGATGCAGACTTAAAAATACTGGATATATAGATGCTAGAAGAACTTAGGGGAAGAGTAGATGAACTCAGGGAGAACTTTAATAAAGAGATAGAAAACACTAAATAGAGATGGAAAACATAAAAGAAAACCAGTCAGAAATGAAAACTACAATATCTGAGGTGAAGCGTATGTTAAAGTGAATGAACGGAGCGGATGAAGAGGAGAATCAAGTCAGTGGTTTAGAGGATAGGGTATTGGAAGAAATAATCTAAAAAAAGTAAAGATATTTTAAGGAGCCTCTGGGACAACATCAAGTGCAACAACATCTCTACCATAAAGATACCAGAAGGAGAAGACAGAGACATCAAAAAATTGAAAACTATTTAAAGAAATAATGATGGAAAAATTCCCCAGCCTGGTGAAGGAAATAGACATACAAGCCAAAGAAGTACAGAGCATCTCAGACAAGATGAACTCAGAGGCCCCCACAAAGACACATAGTCAGGGCTGAGCTGATCTTGTGGCTATGTCAAGTGTCAGCAGTAAGCTGATCGAGAAAGGAAGGTTTGATGGTGAGATGCCCAGTTGGAAGAATGCACAAAAGGCAGACACGAGAATGAAATGGCAAGCACCAACTTTATTGTGCGGAGCACATTTCTGTTGGCAAGTTCCGTTCTATTGCGGGGGCCACATGGTATTTCACGCGCTTCTGCTCCCTTTTTCTGTGCTCCCCTTCTGCTCCCCCTTTCTGTTCTCCAGGGGACAGCATGGCTCCACACATAGCAGAGTACAATAGTGGCCTTTAGCCACACATGGGTGATACAATAAGCTAAAGTATGTTTACATATTTTAGGCACAGTCACCCAACTACGCTAATGCTAAATCTGGGGCCCTGTTCTTAGCCAGGAGCCTGGATCACAGCCAGACCTTAGGCCAGTCAGGCCTTAGATCATTTAGGCCTTGGATAACAGCCAGACTTTGGATCACAGCCAGACCTTGGGCCGGCCAGGCCTGGTGTCCACACACATCATAATTAAAATGTCAAAGATTAAAGATACAAAGAAAATCTTAAAAGCAGCAAGAGAAAAGCAATTAGTTGTTTACAAGTAATCTCCCATAAGATTGTCAGCCGATTTCTCAACAGAACCTTTGCAGACCAGATAGATTGTCATGCAATATTCAAACTAATAAAAAGCCAGGACCTACAGCCAAGATTACTCTACCCAGCAAAGCTATCATTTAGAATCGGTGGACTAATAAAGAGCATCCCAGACAAGAAAAAGCTAGAGGAATTCATCATCACCAAGCCAGTATTACAAGGCATGCAGGCCACAAGGAAGGGAATGGCATGAAATAATCAGTGATAAAATCAAGGACTTACAACCAGGATTATTCTACCCAGCAAGGCTATCATTTAAAATTGATGGAGAGATAAAGAGCTTCCCAGACCAGAAAAAGTTAAAGGAGTTTATCACCACCAAGCCAGTATTATAGGAAATGTTGGAGAGACTTCTTTAAGAAGAAGAAAATCAAAAATATGAAAATATGAATAAAGAATGACAATAACTACATATCTATCAACAAGTACTTCAAATGAAAAAAAAAATGCTCCAATCAAAAAATACGGTAATCGAATGGATAAGAAAAGAAGACCCTTACATATACTGCCTATGATAGGCTCACTTCAGATTAAAAGACACACAGACTGAAAGTGAAGGGATTAAAAAATATTTTATGAGAGCATAGAGCTGAATGGAATAAGTCAGTTAGAGAAAGACAAATGCCACATGATTTCAAGTATATGTGGAATCTAAAGAACAAAATAAACAAACAACAAAAAAAGAAACAAACTGATAGATACAGAGATCATTTTTAGGATTACCATATTAGACAGGGGTTTGGGGGATAGGTGAAAAAGGGGGAAGGGATTAAAATGTGGGAAAATATAATAATTTCAAAACAAACTCCTGGCTGGACTCACCAAAGAAAAAAGAGAAAGGGCAGAAATAAACAAAATCAGGGATGAAAGAGGAGAAATTATGACAGACAACACAGCAATACAAAGGATAATACAAGAACACTATGAAAAACTATATAACACCAAATTTAACAACCTAGAAGAAATGGACCATTACTTAGAAAAATGCAACCTTCCTAGACTGAATAAAGAAGAACTGGAAAATCTAAATAGACAGATCAACCATATGGACATTGAAACAATAATCAAAAACCTACCAAAAAGTAAAAGTCCAGGACCAGATGGCTTTACCAGTGAATTCCACCAAATATTCAAAGAAGACTTAATACCTATTCTCCTCAAACTCTTCCAAATAATCGAAGAGGAGGCAATACTTTTCAACTTATTTTATGAGGACAATATTACTTTGATACCAAAACTTGGTAAAGATAACACAGAAAAATAAAACTATAAACCAATATCTCTAATGAACATAGATGCTAAAATCCTATATAAGATACTAGTGAACCGAATACAGCAACATATTAAAAAGATTATACACCATGATCAAGTGGGCTTCATCCTAGGGGCACAGAGATGTTTCAACATATGCAAATCGATTAATGTGATACACCATATAAACAAATTAAAAAATAACAATCACATGATCATATCAATAGATGCAGAAAAAGCCTTCAACAAATTACATCATCCATTTATGATCAAATACGTCACAAAATTGACAGAGAAGGAAAGTAACTTAATAAAATAAAGGCCATCTATGACAAAACCTCAGCCAACATTTCACTTAATGGTGAAAAACTAAAAATCTTCTCTCTAAGATCAGGAACAAGGCAAGGTTGTCTACTATCGCCACTGCTATTCAATATAAAATTGGAAGTCCTAGCGAGTGCAATCGGGCAAGGGAAAGATTAAAAGGTATCCAAATAGTAAATGAAGAAGTCAAACTGTTATTATTTGTGGGTGACATGATTCTCTATATAGAAAACCTTAAAGACTCCACAAGAACACTAGTAGAAACAATAAGCAAATAAAGTTTCTAGATACAAAATCAATGTTTAAAAATTCATAGTGTTCCTATATTCTAATAATGAATTGTCAGAAAAAGAAGTGGAAAAAATAATTCCTTTTGCAATTGCAACAAAAAGAATAAAATACCTGAGAATAAATTTAATGAAACATGTGAAGGACCTGTATAATGAAAACTATAAGACCCTCTTAAGAGAAATCGATGAAGATACAAAGAAATGGAAAGATACTCCATGTTCTTGAATTGGAAGAATCAACATAATTCAAATGACCATATTACCTAAAGGATCATATAGATTTAATGCAATCCTCATCAAAATCTCATTGGCAATTTTTAAAGAAATAGAACAAAAAATGATCAGATTTATATGGAAGCACAAAAGATCCCGAATTGCCAAAGCCATCCTGAGAAAAAAGAATGAGGCTGGAGGCATCACTGTGCCTGAATTTAAATTATACTACAAAGTGACAGTAATCAAAACAGCATGGCATTAGCAGCAAAACACACACATGGACCAGTGGAACAGAATCTAGAGTCCAGAACTAAACCCATATTTACATGGGAAAATAATTTTTGACAAAAAAGCCAAAAGCATACAGTGGAGAAAGGAAAGCCTCTTCAATAAATGGTGCTGGGAAAATTGGAAAGCCACCTGCAAAAGAATGAAATTAGACTGT
>NW_006432491.1:2640302-2641735 GCF_000325575.1 Pteropus alecto | reverse complement strand
AAATTATATAATTGTATTAACCAATGTTACCCCAATAAACTTATTAAAAAAAAAAAAAGAAGTTAAAATCCAGGAAGGAAAGGAAACTCACTGAGCTGACTCAAACTTTCTGTGCAACTTTTACTTCTATGGCCATTTGCCAATTCAGTATGCAGAGCATGGCAGCCGAAGAGAAGGCAGTGACCTAGATTTCATGGCAGCCTCACTGGGCCGGGAGGACAAAGACTAGAGTTTAAGACCACAAAGACAACAAGTACTAGAAGGCCAAGATATCTGAGAAAAAAACAGCTGCAGAATAGTGAGGTGAAGAGTTTGCCAGCCATTTCAATGGAGGCACTTGCCAGTTTAGAACCTATGCACATGGTGAGAAACTGTTCAAAAACCCATGCAAAAAGCAACTGTTAAGATTCAAAAAGCTAATCAGAGATTTTGGTAGTTTTGAGATACCAGAAAAACAAAATAAGAGTTTAAGGCCCATCACAGAAAAACAGGTCCTGATAAATCCTCCTGGTTTTAATTTCCTGCCTCTGGAGAGCTGTGCTCTAAGATAAATAGACCATGGTAGATTGGGCCAAGGTGAACTGCTATATTCTGTATGCCTCAGAAAAAAATACATTATGGAAAAATATAAAATGATCCAAACCCTGTACACTTTTTCATTTACAATATCTGGTATCTGATAAAATACAGCCAAGCAGGCCAGGCAACCGAGAGCAAAAACAGACAACTAAGAGAGCCATATTTGTTTAATATTTTGGAGTTACAAAACATGGACTTTAAAATAACTAGAATTAGTATAGTTAAGGTGGTATATGAAACAATACTATTTTTTACCAGAGAAGAGGAAATTATTATATGTTTTTCTTAGAAATGAAAAAAATTGTGAAATGTAGGGATTGAATAGATTAGTTCAGTAATAGAGTAGAATACAACAGACAAGAGAATTTGAGTACTGTAAAATATGTCATTTAAAAATTACCCAGGTAGTAGCACATTGGGAAAAAAGATGAAAAATATGGGAAGGAGAATAAAAGACAGAGATGATAGAGGAAATAGGTCAGGAACAATAAAGAGGTTTTAAATACATGTATTTTCTCAAGACAAAAGACACCAAGCAGCATATTCAAGAAATTTCTATGAAACATATAGACTAATAAAAAGAAAATTACACTCAGTTTCCTGTTTTTGCATATATCTGTCCAGTTTTTCCAATGTCATTTGTGGAATAGACTGTCTTTACTCCACTGTATATTCTTGCTTTCTTTGTCATATATTAAATTGCCTATTCACAATAGCCAAGATATCGAAGCAAAGTAAGTGCCTATCAATAGATAATTGAGTAAAGAAGTTATGGTATGTATATACAATGGAATATTACTCAGCTATTAAAAAAATGAAATCTTACCATTTGCAACAACATGGATGGACCTAGA
>NW_006432491.1:2626290-2639404 GCF_000325575.1 Pteropus alecto | reverse complement strand
ATATGACCTTATTATGTTGACGTATGTTCTCTCTATTCCCACTTTGCTGAGAGTTTTTATCATAAATGCATGCTGGATTTTGTTGAAAGCTTTTTCTGCATCTATTGGTATGATCATATAATTTTTATCTTTCAATTTGTTAATATAGTGTATCACATTAATTAATTTATGGATATTGTACCAATCTTGCATCCCAGGAATAAATCAAACTTGATCATGTGTGTAATATTTTTAATGTATTGCTGAATTCAGTTTGCTAATATTTTGTTGAGAATTTTTACATCAATGTTCATAAGAAATATCAGCCTACAGTTTTCTTTTTTTTTTTGTAATGTCTTTGTCTGGTTTTGGAATCAAGGTAATGGTGGCCTCATAAAAAGAATTAAAGAGCCTTCCCTTTTCTTGAATTTTTTGGAATAGTTTGAGAAGAATAGGTGTTAATTCTTCTTTGAATATTTGGTAAAATTCGCCTATGAAGCCATAGGATTGTTTTTTTGGAAGTTTTTTGATTACTGATCCAATTTTGTTGTTTGTAATCAGTTGGTTCAGATTTTCTGTTTCTTCTTAACTCAGACTTGGAAGATTGCATATTTCTAGGAATGTATTCATTTCTTTCAGATCGTCCAATTTGTTGGCATACAATTGTTCGTAGTATTTTCTTATAATCCTTTGTATTTCTGTGGAGTCTGTAGTTACTTCTCCTCTTTTATTTCTGATTTTATATTTTATATTTTTATATTTTGTGTCTTCTCTCGTTTTTTTCCTGATGATAAAGGTTTATCAATTTTGTTTATCCTTTCAAAGAACCAGCTCTTGGTTTCATTCATCTTTTGTATTGTTTTTCTAGACTTTATTTTGTTTATCTTTGCTCTGATCTTTATTATTTCCTTTCTTCTACTCACTTTGGATTTCAACTTATATTATGAAGCCAGCATAATCTTGATAGCAAAATCCAGAAAGGAAAATTTCAACTCAATTTCTCTCATGAATAAAGACTTGAAAGTACTAATTAAAATATGCACAAAATGATTCTAGTAGTATATGAAATCATGACCAACTTGGATCTATTCCAAGAATTCCAGGTTGGTTTAATATATTAAAATCAACATAAATATAATAAAGATGAAAAAATTATGTTATTCTAGTAGAAGCAGAAAAACATTCCATAACATCAATATTCATTGAGATAAAACAAAATCTCATTGCAGGCTATGAAGAGAAGAAAACTTTAATCTCATAGAGGATATCCACTAAAAATCAGTAATAAACATTCTAATTAATAATTAAATAGTGAAAACTTTCCTCCTAAAATTAGCATTGACAGATGTATGCTTACTCCTGCAACTTATATTTGATATTGTACTGGAGACCTTTTTTTTTTGCCATAAAGCATGATAAAAAATAAAAAAAGTGATAAGAATTGAAAAAGATTAATTCAGATAGTACTTATATATGTCATATGTGTATATACGTAAAACACAAAATAATGTTCAGATTGACTATTACAGTTAATAACTCAATGTAGTGATTTTGTAAAACTCAAGAACATTTCTATATTTTAGCAACAATTATCTCAAAAAAATTAAGTGATACCTTTTGTAATAATATTAAAAATTTTGATAACTAAAAATAAATGTCACACAACCTACCTTTATGAAAAAAATATAAAATATTACTGAGATATTAAATAAATCTGAAATGAATGAATATATCATGATTATTGATTAGAAGACTCAATATTATTATGACATCACTTCTGATGTGATCTATATATTCAGTGCAATCCCATTTAAATCTCAGCAGGCTTTTTTGGGAGGAAATTTGCAAGCTGAATCTACAAAGGGCCAAGCATAACTAGTCAAATGATCAAGTAGGCTTCATCCTAGGTGCACAGGGATAGTTCAACATATAAAATCAATTAAGGTGATACAACACAAAAACAAATTTAAAATAAGAATTATATGATCATATCAATAGATATAGAAAAAGCCTTCAACAAGATACAGCATTTATTTATGATCAAAACACTTAATAAAATCAATATTTGAGGAAAGTACTTTAATATAATAAAGGCTGTCAGGAACAAGGCAAGGCTCTCCACTATTGCCACTGTTATTCAATATAACACTGGAGGTCCTAGCGAGTACAAACAGGCAAGAGAAAGATATAAAAAGCATCCAAATAGGAAATGAAGAAATCAAACTGTTGCTATTTGCAGATGACTTGATTCTCTATGTCGAAAACCCTAAAGACTCCACAAGAACACTACTAGAAAGAACAGAAAATACAATAAAGTTTCTGGATACATAATCAATGTTCAAAATCCATAGCATTCCTGTACTCTAATAATGAATTGTCAGAAAAAGAAGTGGTAAAAATAATTTTTTCTGCAATTGCAACAAAAAGAATAAAATACCTAAAAATAAATCTAACGAAACACGTGAAAGTCCTATATAATGAAAACTATAAGACCTTATTAAAAGAAATTGAAGAAGATACAAAGAAAGGGAAAGATAGCCTGTGTTCTTGAATTGGAAGAACCAACATAGTTAAAATGACCATATTACCTAAAGGATTATACAGATTTAATGCAATCCCCTTCAAAATCCCATTGGCATTTTTTAAAGAAATAGAACAAAAAATCATCAGAATTTTATGGAAGCACAAAAGATCCAAATTGCCAAAGCCATCCTTAGAAAAAAGAACAAGGCTGGAGGCATCACTCTGCCTGACTTCAAATTATACTACAAAGCGACAATAATCAAAACAGCATGATATTGTCAGAAAAATAGACACACAAGCTATTGGAACAAAATCGAGAACCCAGAAATATACTCATATATATTGGCAAATAATTTTTGACAAAAGAGCCAAAAACATATAGTGGAGAAAGGAAAGCCTCCTCAATAAATGGTATTGGGAAAACTGGAAATCCACCTGCAAAAGATTGAAACTAGACTGTTGTCTATCACCATACACCAAAATAAACTCAAAATAAATTACGGACCTGACTATAAAGCTTGAAACAATAAATTGCATAGAAGGAAACATAGGTACTAAACTCAGGGACCTTGGACTTAAAGAAGATTTTGTGAATTTGACCTCAAATGCAAGGGAAGTAAAAGCAAAAATAAATGAATGGGACTACATCAAACTAAAAAGCTTCTGCTCAGCAAAAGAAATCATCAGCAAGGTAAAGAGACAACCATTGGATTGGGAAATGTATTTGCAAACAATGCCTCTGATAAGAGCCTAATATCCAAATATACAAAGAATTCATACAACTCAATGACAACAAAAAAACAAAAAATCCAATTAAAAATGGTCAGAGTACCTGAACAGACACTTCTCCCAAGAAAACATACAAATGGCCAACAAACTTATGAAAAAATGCTCAACATCACTAGCTATTAGGGAAATACAAATTAAAACCACAATGAGATACCATTTCACACCTGTTAGAATAGCTATAATCAATAGGACAAGTAATAACAAATGTTGGAGAGGATGTGGAGAAAAAGGAACCCTCATACACTGCTGGTGGGATTGCAAATTGGTACAGCCACTATCGAAAACAGTATGCAGGTTCCCCAAAAAACTAAAGATGGATCTACCATATGATCTGGCAATCCCTCTACTGAGTATTTACCCCAAAGACATGAAAACCCATATGAGAAAAGATATTTGCACACTGATATTCATAGCGGCATTATTCATGGTGACCAGGACATGGAAGCAACAGAAGTGTCTTATGATAGATGATTAAATAAAGAATCTGTGGTACATATATACCATGGAGTATTACTCAGCCGTAAGAAAAGATGAAATACTGCCATTTGCAACAATATGGATGGACCTCGAAATAATCATGCTAAGCGAAATAAGCTAGACAGAAAAAGTTGAAAACCCCATGATATCACTTATAGTGGGATATAAACCTAAAACCAACAAACGAACAGAACAAACAAGCAGAGACTCATGGACATAGACAATAGACTAGTGGTTACCAGAGGGTAGGGGAAAAAGGGATAGAGGGGAGGTAGATGGGGTAAAAGGAATCAAATATGTGGTAACAGAAAGAAATCTAACTATGGGTGGTGAACACATAATGCAATGTATATATACGCCTTTCTGTTGAATTGTATACCTGAAACTTATTGGATTTCATTCACCAATGTTACCATAAAAAAAACCAAAAAGGTGAATGTTAAAAAAAAAATAGTCATGGTGATATAAAGTATAGCATAAGGAATATAGTCAGTAATATTGTAATAACTATCTTCAGGGTCAGAGGGGTACTAGATTTATAGGGATGATCACTTTTCGAATTATATAGATGTCTAATCACTATGTTGTATAACTGAAACTAATATAATGTATGCTAATGATAAGTGAAAATTTAAAAATATTTAAATATTCAGTCACTTTTACAAACATGGTTATAAATTAATTATATGGATTACTTTTTGCTTTATGCATTTTACTGTATAAAATATACTAGACAATGGTTTAAATAATGTTTCATTTTTAAAGTAATATGCATATGATACAAATTTCAAATATTTCTCAAAGTTACATATACCTTTGCCTTCCATATTCTCAGTACAAATTCAATTGCTATTTTCAGTTTGGGGTATGTGTGACTTTGTATCTGTATATATTCTTCCACATGTTGTCTATGCAACTCAAATAAGATGATATTTCTTTTTTAATAATTTCTTTATTCTAAATAACCTTAAAACATTGAAAATACAAGTGTATCTGTTAACAATATTTTGACATATCAGATCCTACCAATAAATCTGCTTTAGGTAAAGTTTAACATTTCTTATATGTGACACTCTTTTGATGGGGGACAAAAAGAGTCAAAATAGATCAGGTGTCCTCCTTTTTCACAGAGAGGTATATACAAAGAAGAAAAAAAGACATCCTTGGGCTCACTCTTTTTCTTATTTCTTCAAATTAAAGAAAGCAAAGACCTTAG
Source organism: Pteropus alecto (assembly GCF_000325575.1). Classification (NCBI taxonomy): domain Eukaryota; kingdom Metazoa; phylum Chordata; class Mammalia; order Chiroptera; family Pteropodidae; genus Pteropus; species Pteropus alecto. The sequence continues at coordinate 2,634,420 of NW_006432491.1, read as the reverse complement.
CCAGGCTGTATGATTGTGTGAAAAGGTAGAAAAGCATCTCCTTTCTTCCAGGGGCACTTTAATTTCCATCTTATACTACCTACACACAAATATCCACACTGCCCATGAAATTAGGTGGCACGTATTTGTTGGGGATATAGACAGCTTTTATTTTGGACTGACAGTTGAAAACAGAGCATTTAACTAACAGTCTTCAACACTCACATAAAGCAAATAACTGTATGAGAAGAATGACCTTTATACTAACTTGCTTATTTTCTAGACCCGTATATTAGAGGGCAGAGGTAAGAAAAATTGTTAGGGACCAAGTAAGGATTTTATTTTTCATTTAATTGTTAAATGATAGTTACCTAGACTTACTGGACTATAATTACTATAAATATCCATTGACCAATGTCATGTGTAATGCATTTTTATTTGCGAATAAAATATAATTTATTAGTTAGCTAAATCAGGTTCAGAGATAGCTCACACAGAAACCTTATCTTTCATTTTAGGAAAGATGTGCACTATTAAAAAGCATATTTACTTGAGTTTCCTCCAGATTTACTGGCAACGTAGAGTTTGTGAAAAACAATGTAAAACCTATTTGTTTCTCACAAATATACAAAATGAGGGTTGATGTACTAAAAATAAGTAGTGCTACAATCTATATCTTAAATATAACTCCATATGCTGTATTTTAAGCCCTTGTGTTAAGATAATGTGCTGAGTTTTATTTCAAGTGTTAGAAATGAATCAGTGTTCAAGTTTGCATTTCAAACATAAACTAAAGAGAAAGAATATATGTTTCCAAAATTATGAAGCTCATTTTCAGTTCCATTAATATACTCTGTAAAATAAATGAGAATAATTTCTTTAGACTTAATAATTAACCAAAACAGTTCAACCGTAAGTTTTAGGTGTGTGTGTGTGTGTGTGTGTGTGTGTGTACACACACACATACATACATATATTCTGGAAACTAAATATTGATGTTCATTTGGAATATACGTGTGTTAGAAAGATCCAATATAAAATTTTAAAATTGTACTTTTGTCTGTGAAAGGAAATATACTATGAAATTACTTATCCATTATTTATCTAGCTAGCCAACATCCATATTTTGGTGAATGGAGTCTTGAGAATACTCTTAATTCCATGTACATAAATATATTCTAAAATATTAGGAATATACAAAAATCATTTAAGGAAGGATCTCTGATACAAAATTTAAAAATATATTGACTCATATGTTTTCTTCTGTATGTATCACATTATTTAATGAAAAGCAATTGATGAATACTTAAATACACAAAAAGAACATTAGTATAATATATGATAAATTAACAGTAATTCATGTATTTTTTAAAGAACAAAATTCTTCTCTAACAGGTAAAGAAATTCACTTTAATAATTCCAAATTTTGTTTCTTGTGGAAAATTACTTAAGAACACTTTAATGAGTCATCCACCAAGAGTGCATCTACATCAACATAGGAAAAGACATCTGGTGTTGTGCAAAGAACCTAGGCCTTGGAGACAGTGATTTGATCATGGAATGGCATGTCCAGGACTTAGAGGAGCTAGAATGACATAGCTTACCCTCATGAAGAGGTAACAATATTTTGGGAGCCAAAGGACTAAGTTTAGCTAGAAAAAAATAACATATTTAGAGATGTCATGTGTAATGCATAGAGACTTCGAATTCTCTAAAAATTATAATGAAACCAACAGTTTTCTGGAAAAAACATGTAAAAGAAAAATATAATTTGCTGGTAGAGTAAGAAACTATGTGATTGAGATGGGAAACTCAGTCTAGAACATATAAATAGAATGCCGTTTGCCCACAAGAAAAAAAAGAGAGAGAACATAAAAGAAAAATGACTTATAAAGATAAAGCACCTAAAATGTACGTTTGAATAACTATGAAGAGGGCAGATAGAACCAGAGATGAGGAAAAAGACTTGGAACCTGCACAGATATATACTAATGAGTCTAGATTTGGGTCACAGTTAAAGACTACGTAAAAATGTGAATTCAAATTTGCACAACCGTTGAAGTATAGAAATCCCAAGTTAAGAAATTAAGAAATTTCATTAAGAAATTAATGAAAACACTTGCTCTATGCCTATTAGGAAATCATAAATCACGTGAGGAAGCAGTTCATCATATAGAATATGCAAGAATCACAACAAATAACAATTATTAGCACCTCAAGAATTTTAGATAATAGAATATTCTGAAAGAGACTAAAATATTCCAACTTTAAAGTTTTAAAGAAATAAGAGAAATAATAGAACCATAAGAATACAGGACACATCAACTTTAAAAGTGACAGGTAAAAAAGAAACAAATATAATGCTTAAAAAGAAAAAAATAATGATCAAAATAAAATATTAGTTGGCCTAGACAATGTTGAAGAGAATTTTCAACTGTAATATAGATGTAAGAAAGTTATGAAGAATGAAACATGGTACAATAAAGATAGAAAACATTAAATAAATTTTACAAGATAATAACTAATTTTGGACTGTTTTTAAACAGAGTAAAATGTAAGAATTAAAGAATATAACTTAACAGTGTGAGTGGCATCCACAGTTAAATAATTCTACAGTCTTTATTTTTTGGTAAAGTTTATAAGGAAATTGATTAACAATATATTTTAATTTGAGAATGTATTTAAAATTTAAGTGTAATGACTAAAATAATAGAAATGTATAATTTTCATTCAGAAAAACATGATCAATTCAAATGAAATTCAATTCAAATGAAATCAATTCAGAGAAAGAGAAATAAAGAAATAAAGAAAAAGCTTAGTTAATGAAAAAAATAATATAGTAGCAATAAATTTAAATGTATTTGTATAACATTAAATACAATGTTTGCTCATCAAATAAAATCCAGAGTCTCAGATTAAAGAACTATATATACAGACACATAACACATATACACACACATACACACAACATAAAACTAAAATGTCACAAAAAAATGTTGAGAATAAAGGGATAAAGAGAAATATGCTATATTTTACTGGTTTTTGTGTTTCTTTAAAAAGTATATGTTAAAGCTCTAACCCCAAGTACTTCAAAATGTGATGCTGATCTTCTTTGGAGATTGGGATTTCATAGAGCCAATCAAGTCAAAGTGAGGTCATTAGGGTGAGTTCCAATCCAATATGATTGGTGTCCTTATGGAAAAAGAAAATTTGGAGGCAGATACAGACAGATTTTCAAACAGAAAGGACACCTTATGAACATGAAAATGGCCATCTAGAAACCAAGGGGAGAGGCTTGGTATAGATCCTTCCCAGAAAGTCCTCAGAAGGACCCAACCCTGCTGACACCATAATCTGTGAGCCATTACATTTCTGTTGTTTAAAACATCGAGTTCGTGGTATTTTGTTATAACAGCCCTTGAAACTAATGAGGTTAAATATAGTTATTTATTAGTGATAAAAAATTTATCAGAAAGGAATGACAATTCTGCACCTTAATAGACATAAAAACATCATAATATTCACATTTAGAACTGTCAGATTTACAAATCTATAATTATTCCTTTTCCAGATGTTCATATAATTTGTCAACCCCAAGAAAGAAGATATATACCAAGAAAAGCTCCTGATGGCTAACAGATATCAAATTTAAAAACAGCCTAACAGCCATTGCTAAACTGGCCTTTCACACAAACTCCACTTCAGGGAGAAGCCTGCAGTCAACTACCTGCCACATGATAGCACTGTTTCTGCTTTCTGAGCCAACCTTTATATAGCAGTTCCTAGAATTAAATTTCAGCCAATAGGATTGAGACTTTCCCCATCTGATCAGAGCTGTACTATATCCTCTTTAGCATCTTCACTGACCAATCAGAGTAGTTCTGTTCTGATCAATCAAAACAGTGGTTTTTGGGATATGGTTCCATAGTGTAGCGGTAAGCACATCTGTTTTATACGCAGAAGATCCTGAGTTCACACCCCAGTGGAGCCACAGTCCATGGTCTAGGGCCATGCTACCCTGAACAAGCCTGATGTCTGATCTTGAAAGCTAAGCAGGGTTGGGCCTGGTTAGTACTTGGATGGGATACCACTTAGAAAGACCAAGTGCTGTAGGCATAAATAATAATAATACATAAAAGAAGACAGTGCTTTTTGGACCAATCAAGCTGCAAGAATTTGGAGTCTTCATTTGCTTAAGGACAGACTAGACCAGTCAGGGTACAGGAGCAAGGACTTCTCTCTATATAAGTTATATCCCCTCTAGCTTTGTGAATGCATTTCCCTTTCCAAAGAAGACTGAAGACTGAATTTCCCTGGCTAGAGTTGAAACATTGAAAACATCTTTCCAGACCAGAGCAGAGAGAATACAGAGTTCTGCCTCATTTGAGGGCTGCCTTTCTCAAAGCTCTACTTCACAGCTGTGCCGTATCATAATTGAACTTTAACACTAGTGAGCCATGTTCTGCAACCATGCCATTTCACAATTGAACTGTTTGCACTGAATAGTTTCCTCCTCCATGGCATCCCAAACTGGGGATTCCTGTCGGCGTTCAGGAATCCCATCGGTACCAATGACTACTGGTTGATAACTTCTCACAAAAACTGACATATAGAGCAGACAAAAGTCAAAATTTTAACAATACAATTAACACAGATGATCTAATGTTTATACATGCAAACCCGCCCCTAAAAGTAAAATAATACATATTTTTTTAAACTCTGCATGAAACATTTTCAAAAATAGACTCCAGATTACTTGGCATACTTTAACAAATTTCGGTGGTTGAGTGATATTTTACACATCGTGCTACTTCATAACAGCACAATCAAAATAGACAATAAGAAAAAATGATACCACATACATGCATGTTCATCAACAATAAAAGAATCAGAATGGATTTTATGAAATATTTAGATTGGACCTAAAATTAAAAAGAAAAAAATACTAGTTGAAACTTATGGAAAACAGCTAAAATTGTCAAGTATAATTGAGCAATGAGCCATAGTTTACTTTGACCTCATCTAAATAGTTTATATTTTTAGCTCTTAAGATTTTTCTCTTACCATAGTAACCACAGAATACCTGATACATAAGACTCTAATTCATGAAATGAGTCATTGTAGACATTTAGGGCAAAAATAACAATGAGAAATATGAAAAAAATGTATAAATCTTAGAACATTTGGGGAAAAAAATATCCTTTAGTCTGTTATCCTTTTGTATTGGCAGTGGAAAGTAATAGAAACACATAGTGGAGGAGGAACACTTATGCAGAGTCTCGTAATTGCTAATTACATTAGAGTCACCTGTCTGTTGATGGATCACTACTATTGTGAATGACAATAAATTTAAAATGATCTCTTTACAAATCAGAGGAGATAATGATGACCAAAGTGTGTAGTGCCTGTTTTATAATTTGTGCCTGGTGGCATGAAACCAGTATGTTAAAAGTCATAAAAAAAAATACCCAATGCTGCTTCTGAATTTCACAGCTTCAAATTGTGACAAATGTTGCACAACATAGAAAGTAAATATGCTTCCAATCTTTCCAAGTGTTTGAGGTTCAAATGAAAATAGAAAATAAGGCCTGCAAACCAATTTATTTGAATAGTACTTACAGTAAGCATTAGGAGCACTATTTCATATATATGTGTATATATATATATGTAAATAAATGCTATATCATGAATATGTATGTGTGTATATATAGATATCTCCTCATATTCTAGTCTAATTTGGTCTACATTCTTTTTTTTTTTAACGCTTAAAGGATACAAACAGAACTTTAAAGGAAAGCTGTAACATTTTTAGTTAAAACTACTCTCTACTCCCCTCCTATAGCAGACTACAGTGAATAGATTAGGGAGGAGGGGAAAAAAATGGCATAGATGTTAGAGGCTTTGTTCATCCCTTTTGCGACCAAATCAAAGTTGTGAAAAACACGAAGCAAACAGCAAGCAAAGTCTCCTGGGATCTAGATGAACAGAAGAACTACATCTAGAGAGACAAATAAAAAATCACCTTGCAACAGTAGAAAGTAGGAGGGGGTGAAGATGAGAGGCTGCCTGCTCCCTAGCAGCTAAATGGGGCAGAGGCTGTGGCAGCAACAGCCAGCAGCTGCAGACACCTCTTAAAGGGGTCATGTCTTCCGCCGGACTTTCTTGGTGACTGACTTACTCACTCTGAGTACCAGCTCTGGAAGGTTACCAGGGACTTACACAAAGCCATGCTAATAAGACCAGGAGACTTAGGAGCTTGATTTAGTACATAGAAACAGACACAGAAAGGCAGTCAAAATGGGAAGATAAAGAAGCAGAAACCATATGAGAGAATAGAACAGAGATCCAAGAATAATGGAGTCAAGCAATCTAACAGATACAGAGTTCAAAGCACTGGCTATAATGATGCTCAATGAACTTAGTGGAAGTTGAGTGAGAACTTTAACAAAGATATAAAAAACATAAAAATGGAAATGAAAATTAGAAAAGAGAATCAATCAGAAATAAAGAACACATTATCTAAGATGGAGTATATTAGAGGGAATAAACATTGTGGATAAAGAAGAGGATCAAACCACTGATACAGAGGATGGGGAAGCCATGGACACCCAATCAGAATGGCAAGAGAAAATAATCCAAGGTTATAATAATGTTTTAAAGAGGCTATGGGACAAAATTAAATGCAAAAATGTCTGTGTCTTAGGGGTACCTGAAGGAGAATAAGAAGTTGAAGAGCTATTTGAAGAAATAATGACGGAAAACTTTCTTAACCTGGTGAAGAAAATAGACATGCAACCCCAGAAAACTCAGAGAGTCCCAAAAAAGATAACTGAAAGAGGCACACACTAAGATACATCATAATTAAAATGTCGAAGTTTAAAAATAAAAGAGAGAATCTTAAAAGCAAGAGAAAAACAGTTAGTTATCTATAAGGGAGCACCCATAAGACTGGCAGTTGAGTTCTCAAAAGAAACTTTTCAGGACAAAAGGGCTTGGCACAAAATATTCAATGTAACCAGGATCTACAACCAAGAATAATTTATCCAAAGCTATCATTTAGAGTTGAAGGACAGATAAAGAGCTTCTCAGACAAAAACAAGCTAAAAGAATTTATCAACGCTAAGCTAGTATTATAGGAAATATTGGAGGGACTTCTTAAAGAAGAAAAAATATTTATCAAAAACATGAATAAAGCATGGTAATAACTACATTCAAAGAGTACGAGTACCTCAAATGGAAAAGAATTAAGTGCTTCAACCAAAAGAGAGAGTGGCTGAATGGATATGAAAACAAGACCCCTACATATGCTGCTTACAAGAGACTCATTTCAGATTAAACGACACACACAAACTAAAAAGAAGAGGATGGAAAAGATATTGCCTTGATGGACCTAGAGGGTATTGCGTTGAATGAAATAAGTCAGATAGAAAAAGACAAATATCACATGATTTCACATACATGTGGAATATAAAGAACAAAATAAACAACAACAGCAAAAACGGAAATAAACTCATAGATACAGAGAATATTTTGAGGGCCACTATATGGAAGGGGAGTTGGGGGGATTGTAAAATAGGCAAAGAGATTAAGAAGTACAAATGGATATTTACAAAATGGACATGGAGATATAGAGTGTAGCATAAGGAAAATAGTTAACAATGTTGTAATAAATATGTAACAGAGAAGAGGGATAATAGATTTAGTGGGGTGATTATTTTGTGAGTTATATAAATCTCTAACCACTATGCTGTACAACTGAAACTGGTATATTATTGTATGCCAACTTTAATTGAAAAACAATTCATTAAATTGTACAATGTAAATACAAGCAACTGTCAATAAAATTTATTTCAATAAAGCTGGAAAAAAATAATCCAGATTAGAAAATCTGCGTATCTGCTCTGCAGGCATTAATTATTTTGTCATTGTTTTTATGCAAAACAACTTTTTTTGTATTGGTTTCTACAAACATTCCCATATCCTTTCATGTTTATTAATTAATTAATTTTTGTATAGAAACAGGGTCAGTAAGAAAATGAATTTTTAGTTGTAGATTCATTAGTTTATAAATTGTTGCTGATGATGTTTTGGAAAATCTGAAAGCGTCAATGCAGTTTGGATTGCTAGAATTGTATTTTTCACCAATCACTT
>NW_006432491.1:2612629-2626278 GCF_000325575.1 Pteropus alecto | reverse complement strand
ATATATATATATATATATTTTTTTTTTAATGTAATCCATTATCTTCACATTTACTTAATGTTAAAGTCCATCATGTGGTACCTAAAAAACTCTCATAATTTCTCCTGGTAAATAAATGTCTAATATCGTAGGCCAAGGAAAAGATACAAATTATTTTTTATTAAAATAATTCCTATGATATTAATACATTTTCTGTAATCTTGAAAAAAATTGTTATAGATCATGTATTTATTTATTTAATAACTTCCTACTTCTACATGGCAAGGGCTATGGTATAGTATTTAGGTGTTCCGAACAATGACTTTGTTGGACTAAATGAATGTAAACTTCATTAATTGAACACATAAAATATGTGTCTCTTGAAAGTATTTAATGTGTTAACTTTCTTGATAATAAATGAAAGATTCTGTGTTTAAGCCATTTTCTGAGAGAAGAAAGGGGTGAGATTATTATGAAATACAAGCTAATGTCTTTCTGTATTACAACGAGGCATGATTCTTTTACATAATTAGTTTCAGGCAATAAAGGCATATTTTTGTGCTTTAAAACTGAAATAAATGTGCACTATGAGATCCAGGAATTATAAAGAATCTTAAGAAGAAGCAATTTTCTGAAGTGCAGTTTGAAGCTAGGTGTCATTACATTAACAGTTAGGAAATTACAGGAGCTAACATAACACACTGGCATCACGACAGCAGATGGCAGTCAGAAATGGAGTGGCTCAGCTTCAAAAACCTGAGCTGACCTGTAAATAAGAAGTTATACTGACTCTCGACCCCAGGCATTGTTCCAAGCAGCACGATACTCTATAGGCAACAGCGATAATGGTAGTTTCATTTTGAGAGACCAACCACAATGCATTCACCATCTTCAAACTTTATTTTCAAAGGAAGTAATAGTATAAAACAAAACAAAACAAATACAACACAACACAAAACAACAAAAATATCTTTATCTTGATCATTTAAATAGTGTAACCATGAAGTATCTCAATTGTAAAAGCAGAAAAGTGTTATCTAGTTAATGCAGAATTACAAAATTTCTGAGGATCTGATCATTTAAATTATTCAAAGATTGGAATTACATACTTAAGCAAGCTTGTTTCTCTTTGATATTATTAACAAGGCATTATGTTTCCTAACATAAAACTAGAACTACAACAAATATAATGAGGATAAATCCCAAATTATTTGGAGAGTGTAAAGGCCAGGACAGATATAATTGTAGCTAGGAGTATAGGTTAAGTCACAGAGCCTAGGGGGCTGCCCTTTTTCCAAAGTAGAGACATATGGTAGAAATTAGATTTTGCATTCTTCAGCATATTGAAATTGAAACAGAAAATTAAGTCTATGTTTGAAGTCAGTCAACAGTAAACATTAAAAATAGAAGTAAACAATGGAATTGATACCCAATAAATTAAAACCCAGAGATCAAAGTAAAAAATTATGGGGAAAGGCAAGGGTAGGTTTTTATAATATATGTGTTTGTAAGTATTGTTTTGATAAATTCCAGAATGAATTGATGTCTATGGCATCTATTTTCATTCTCACAGTACATTCTTAATATTCTTTTATGTAAAGAAATTTGAAGTAGATATGATAATATCCTGACTGGATAGTACAACTCATCTACTTTATGATAGAATTTAAAGTTCGTATCACTTTATTGCAAAACAAGAAATGGGTTTAAGATTATCTAAAATAAAACAAAACAATGATGCATAAGAATTGTTTAGCTATACAATTAAGCAGTATATCATGTACATTTGATAGTGGTCCATTTTTAAAAAATCTGCTCTTGGATGCTTAAGGAAAAACAAAGATTGTCAGTTTGGATTTTAAAAACAAACATCCACCCAAAAAGCTAGATCCAACTATATCTTGTTTACAAGACACTCACTTTAGATACAAAAATGCAACTAGTTTGAAAGTAAAAGATTAAAAAAGATGTACTATGAAAATAGAAAACAGAAAGTTCCAGTGGCTATATTAATATCAGATAAAATAGATATTAAAACAAAAATGTTACTGAGCATAACATAAATATTTTATGACAAAAAGATTTATATATCAGGAAGTTATCACAATTATAAGGATGTATGCACCTGAAAACAGCTCTAAAATACATTAGGCAAAGCATTAGAAAAAAGTTGAGGAAGAAATAGACAATTCAACAATAATAGTCAGAGAATTCAAAACTCACTTTCAATAATGGATAAAACAATTAGACAAAATATCAGTAAAGATATGGAAGAATTTTAAAATAGTATAAACCAACTAGAATGAGCAGATAGCAACAGAACATTACACTAGCACAATACACATTCTTTTTAATCAAATATGGAACATACTCCAAGACAGATATGTGTTCAGCCATAAAATAATATTTAGTAAATGATAATTAAAATCACAAAATATGTTTAATGATCACAAATGGATTGAAATTAGAAATCAATAACAGAAAAATACTTGGGATATTAAAAATATGTGGATTTTTTAAAAAATAAAAAAATTGTTAAATGACCAGCAAGTATGAAAGAAATCATGCAAAATATATATATCTCAAATCTGTGAGATGCAGTTAAGTACATGAACATAGGGAAATTAAAAGCTATAAATGCCTATATTAATAATGAAAATATTAAACTGATAAGAACAGATACTACACTTGATCTTATCCAGAAGGCCAAGAAGTAATAAGTAATAACAAGTGTTGGAGAAGTTGTGGGGAAAGGAATCATCATATACTGCTGGTGGGAACGTAAATTGGTACAGCCACTATGGAAAACAATATGGAGATTCCTCAAAAAATTAAGAATGGAAGTACCATATGACCCAGCAATCCTTCTTCTGGGTATCTACCCCCCAATTTGAAAACGTTTATCCATAAAGATATATGCATCCTGATGTTCATTGCAGCATTATTCACAGTGGTTAAGACATGGAAACAACTGGAGTGCCCTTCGATAGAGGGTTGAATAAAAAAGATGTGGCACATATATACAATGGAATATTACTCAACTATAAGAAAAGATGAAATACTGCTATTTGTGACAACATGGATGTATCTTGAGATTATCATGCTTAGCAAAATAAATCAGACAGAAAAAGTTGAGAATCATATTATTTCACTTATATCTGGAATATAAAACTAAAAGCAACCAACAAATGAGAAAAACAAACAGAAATTCATGGATATGAATAGCAGTTTTGTGGTTACCAGAGTAAAATGTGGGAGAAGGCACGGTAGATAATGGTAACAAGAGTCAAATATACGGTGACAAAAGGAAATTTATCTTTGGGTGGTGAACACAATGCAATATATATATATAAAATATTATTGAATTGTACACTCAAAACCTATATAATTTCATTAACAAATGTAACTTGATAAATTTAATTAAGAAAAAAATGAAAATAATATCACAAATCAATATGTAACTTCCTACCTTAAAAAAATGGAAAAAAAGGAAGAGAAATTAATGAAGTAAAAAATAGAAAAATAGAGAACAAAAAAACAAAAACAAATTTAGTTATTTAGAAAGATCATCATAATTTGGCAGACTTTAGCTAGACTAATCAAATAGAGAGGAAGAGAGAAACACTCAATTACCAATATTTATGAAGAAAGAGGAAATACTACTATCAAATTTTGGAATAAAAAGGAATATAAGAGAATAATTATATGCCATAAAATTACATAACTAGATGAAATAAAAAAATTTCTAGACTTGCTACCAAAACTAACTCAAGAAGAAACAGAAAACGTGAATACATCAAAAACAAGTAAAGAGATTCAACTAGTAATTTCAAGAACTTCCTACAAAGGAGAGTTGGGCTCAGATCATTTCATTGGTGAATTCTAACAAACATTTAAAGGAGAATTAATAGCAATTCTTCACAAACCTTTCCAAAAAATATAGGAGTTAGGAACACTTTTAAACACACTCTTTGAGACCAAAATTATTCTGATACTAAATCTACACAAAGATATCACAAAGATCAATATCTCTTATGACTATAAATACAAAAACCTTCAGCCAAATACTAGCAAACAGAATCCAGTAACATATATAAAATTTATTTCACAGCCAAGTGAGATTTATCCCGAGTGCAAGGTTGGTTTTAACATCTGAAAATCAATTAATGTAATACACTATAACAATAAAGGACAAACAGAAAAACACACAGTTATCTCAAAATACACAGTGATAGCATTTGTCAAGATCTAACACCATTTGATGATAAAAACTCTCAACAAAATAGGACTAGAATGAAAATCTCTCAACTGATAAAGGACTTCTATGAAAAATCCTAACATCATACTTAAAGGTGAATGATTGAATGCTTTCCCTTTACAATCAGAAAAAGTTGTCCACTCACTATTTCTATTCAGTTAAGTGCTAAAATTTCTAGCCAGGAAACTAAAGCAAGAAAAAAATAAAGGCATTAAGCTAGGAAAGAAAGTAAAACTATCTCTATTTTTTAAAAAAAGTATGGTCTTGTACACAGAAAATCTTAAGACACCCACTAACAATTACTAGAAATAATAAAAAAGCTCAACAAAGTTGCAGGAATATTAGATAAATATATAAAAACCCATCATATTCCTATATACCAGCAAGAAGCACAATGAAAATGAATTAAATAATTTTATTTTTAGCATCAACAAAGAATAAAATACTTAAGAATAAATCTAACAAAGAAACTATTTTTTTATTTTACAAACAATGATATATTGTTTAAAGAAATTAAAGAGAACCAAAATAAATGGAAAAACATCCCATGTTTATGAATTGGAGAATTAATATTATAAAATGGCAATACTTGCCAATTTGATCTACGGTTGTATGTAGGACATCTCAGGTGAGAAAATCACAATGAGCAGGAAAAAAATATTTTTAGAGCACAGTGAGCAGACCATTTTGGTAAGAATAATCATGTGGACAGAGGAATTTCAGAAGACAAAAAAAGTCTAAGTTTTAAAGACTTAAATGCCAGTCTTTGAAGTTAGAATTTAATTCTTAGACCATGAGAATCATGTACAGTCTTCTGAGCAAGCTTGTGAAATATCCAGTGCTTTAGGAATTTAAGTGTGGAGAAGAGTTGCAAACTGGCTTAAAAAATAAAGACTTGGAGGCAATTAAATCTAAAATTTAGTCCATAAGACAATTTGTATACAGTGAACATAGACTATTCTGGATTATTCTCTTTTAGTTGCTCTGACTCCGCTGTCCAATATAGTAGGCATTAACTACATATGGATATATAAATTTAAATCTATTAAATTAGATACTATAAAAGTTTTACTTCTTTAATTTCGTTAACCATATTTCTAGTGCTAACTAGTCAATTGTAGCCTGTAGCTAGTGACTACCATATTAGACCGTACAGATAAAGGACATTTTTTATCACAAAGAAAGTTCTATCAAACAGAACTATTAAGAGGCTTACCTCTTGATCCTATGGACATAAGTTTTATATTTGAGGTGCGTATATAAGAACAGGCTGAGTGAGAACCAGAAGACAGAGGGCTGTGGATCAATAAACAAATGAACTTTTTCATAACTGATTCAATGACAAATAACAATGCCAACTGGATTTTTTTGTTTAAGATGATAAAAAATTGAATTATAGCCATAAATAACAAATGAAAAGTAATATGTAATTATAATAGGCATCTGAAGGGAAAATAATAGAAACTAATCCTTTATACATCAAATAGCTGTACTCAAGAAATAATTATTTTACTTTTTATATTGTAAATATCTTTATTGATGAACTGCATTTAGTTTTGATTATAATGTCTTAAAAATAAGAAATGTGAATACGGTGACTCCTGGTATTGGTGTAGCAACAAGGCCAACTTCTCTGACATAGAAGTGCTCATGTTTGCTTCCTCATGTCTTCATATGACTGTGCTAATACAAGTAGATATCTATGTTTAAAGCTTTCTGTCCCTTTTCTTAGAAAATCTAGACCTGCACAGAATCCCTGCTCCTAGCAGATTTCTGCTTATATTTGCTGGTACCTTGCCACCTGACCATACACAACTATAAGGGAGCCTGGGAACATGAGTGTTTAGCTTTCATAGCTTCTGTGATGGGATGTCTACTTAGGGAAAAGAGGTTGTGAATGACTGCTGGATGGAGGATCTTTAGTGTCTGCCACAACTACATCAGTTTTGTATGCATTAGAATTATTATAACAATTGGTGAGAAATAATTCAATATATTGGGTTCCATTGTACATATCCAGCCAAGAACTGATAATGTTGTAACGTAGGAGCCCCAGGCCTAGAACTTGCATGCGGGTTTGGATATTCTGAAAAATCCACCAGGAGGACCAGAGGGTTAAAAATGCCTTTTATTACTTATGAGACAGGGAAGCTTCAGCAGTACCTGGTCAAAGATGCAGGAATAAAAACTGTTGCTAACCAAGTGCAAGCAGAGTTTTTATACCCCAAAACAGAGGGAGGGGTTATCTCATTAGGGGAAAGCCACCTTCTTAGATGGATGGGAGCAAGAGGCTAGGAAAAGGCAGGGGCAGCGTACAACTTGCTGTAAGTCTGAAAGAGAGTCAGAGGTTAGCATGACATCATCAATATAACGGTAGAGTTGTATGGTGGGGAGTTTAGCACAGCCAGTCAAATCCTCAGCCACAAAACCATGGCAAATAGTGGGACTATGGAGATGCCCCATCGGTAGGACAGTGAAGGTCCATTGTTTTCTTCCCAGGTAAAGGCAAATTGATTTTGACTGTCTGGGTGAATATTTTGGACGTGTCCTTGTCCCACAAAAAGACATCCAGACAAAGGGCTGAGGGTCAAGAGTGTGCTCCGCTCGAGGTCCATTCCAAGGTGTGGACAGCTGCCCACCTGTTGAGAAGGGGTTGGAATTTCTTCTCTGATTTAAGCTGATGCCACAGGGCTGCCAGTACTATATTGGGTTGCTGATAAATCTTTTTTGAGTCTACTCCGGCCCTTATCAGATCCGTCCGTAGTTGTCTTTTGGTCACCTTTACCAGGCCATTCTTACTTTCCGCTTCACACCCACAATTGGTTGTCTTTCCCCTGGGCCCATTGGGCCCCCTGGTTTTGCCTGGCCAGTTCAATTTCCCTCAAATGGGTAACAGCCTGTGATGCTACCTGGCAGCAAAGTATCATAATAGGCCAGTGAGGCCGTCTGGATGACATGGTCCCGCATACCTGTAGTAAATGGCACCACATCAAGGCCCTCAAATAATTTGATGTAAATAGCATGTCACATTCTCATCTCCCTAAGGAACACCTGCAGTTCCAACATGGACTTCCAGTATGGCTGGGCCATTGGCAAATTGCCTTCATTTGGCCAAGCTGTGTGGCTACCCGCCATGAGCCAAATCAGCAGCAAAGCGTTTTCTACATATTGGATTGCCCCATGTATGTGTTGGCACAAAGAAGGGTGGATGGTGACAGAGGCCATCTGGATCAATTCCTCCACAAACAGTATTATGCCATCCACATCAGTGTCCCAGAGGCAGAGTAGCCATCCCGTGATGGACCCTGATCTTTTTTTGGTAGAACTTGGCGGCCAGCTCTACCAACTCCGCCGATGTATATGGCCAGACAGAGGTGTGTAGATGTTTAAGGGGAAGAGGCAGGTTCCTCTAATCTTGTCTCTCAGGACGTTCTTGTTGAGTCTTTAGTTTCTGAACAATTACTGGGCTGGCCTGAGACACACATGTGGCTTCCTCTGGGAGGGACACCTCTATTTCCTCATCTGACTCAGACTCACTTTCTGCTGTGGGATCCCACTTATTGGGATTCCATTCAGACTGTGCAATTACTGCCCATATGTGACCTCTTGTTAGCTTTTGCCCCCATACTTTTGCAAAGCAGCAGGATAGGTCCTGCAGGTGTTCATTAGTCTGTTCTGTCATCCCAGAATATCCTTGCTATTAGCCTGTGTGACTTGCAGGTCTCTTTCTAGCTTTACTTCCTCTTCCACTTTCTTCACCCTTTCTTCAGCCGGCAACTGTTTAGTGGTAGCCTCACACAGTGCCTGAAGAAGGAGCCAGCCCACTGTGGCTGCTATAGCCCACAGCTCCTTCTTCTTTTTTAAAGAACGCAATTCCCTTATTTTCAGTAAAACCTGTAAAAGGCCTATAGGTGTGTTGGGAGCATACTCTCATTCCCTTGGTTGACCCAAGAATGTAAAAAGGCTTGCTACTTCAAGCAACATGGATCCAGAGGCCCACTCGGGATTGCCCCCTGCAGACCCCCACCAGGCATGTTCTTCCCTTCACTCTAGGTCAATTTAACTTAGGTACTTTCCGGAATATCCTGCTGCTACGCCAATTGTAACAGAACTCCAGGCCTGGAACTTGCACGTGGGTTTGAATATTCTAGAAAAACTACCATGAGGACCAGAGGGGTAAGAAATGCCATTTATTATTCATGAGTCAGGGAAGCTTCAGCAGTGGCCGGTTGGAGTTTCAAGAATAAAAACTGCTCCGACCAAGTACAAGCAGAGTTTTTTATGCCCACAAGTAGAGAGAAGGGTTACTTCACTGGGGAAGCAGCCGCCTTCTCTGATGGATGGGAGCAAGATATGCTGCTTGCTTACTGGAGCAGATAACGTCCATGGGAGCAGCAGAAAACGTCCTTGGGAGTAGGCATTGTTGAAAGCTCTTTGTGTACTGTCTTCCTTGGCCTCTGGTCAGGCAGCTATCAGTCTTCTGAGTATGTGGAGGGGCTATGTTCTGCGTTAACTCTATAAATGTATATGAGTTAAATCAATTATTCTGGCTTTTGGGTATTCTTTCATTATATTGAAAAGATGTTATCTGACAGATTCATGGGCATTTCAAATTTTTTTGTGCATTTAATATTTTTATTTTAGAAATAACAGTACATTTCAGCTATCTTGATACTTTTTTCCCTCAAGAATGTCAAATGAGCGGATATCAGTGTTAACAGGCAGTTAGATTGAATTGAATGCCAAAAAGTAGCAATTGATTTTATATAAAAGTAAATTAGTGCTATTGAGCTCCACTTTGTTTGATGTATTATTCATGTCTAGAAGTTATTTATGCTTCTATATCATGAAAAAGTGAATGAGAAAACCACTGAAAATAACTACTTGACACGAATACATAGTGTATAGTATAATCGAATCGACTCTGATAATGCATACAACATTTTCTTAATGGTCGAGCAGGATGCAGCTAAATATTTGCAAAATTAGACTGAAAGATTAGTTCAGAGTAAATGTAAAAGGATAGATAGAAAACATTAGAAAACTATTATCTAATTTTAATGACAATAACTACTGTATTAGACCTTGAAGGTAAACAAATAAATCTCTTATCCTGGAAAACACAATGATACTTTTAAGTGTTCACATTTACCTTCTGGAGCACCATACAAGCATCTCATCCCACAAGATATCTCTAGACTTCAAGAATTCTGACTCCTGCTGGAGAGTTGGATCAGAATTAATTCAAGAGAACCAGCCATGAAAGAATAGCCTGCTATTATTCCAACCACCTATACAAATTTAGAAGGATCCCTAAACTAGGGCTTAAGCATATATAAGTAGCTCAGAATTACTCTGCAAAGTTGTACAAATTTAAACTCCCAGTAGCAGAATATGAGAAATTTTATTCCATATATTTTCCCCTAGAAATCTTAGTATTGCCAAACTTTTAACGTCTAACTGCTATATTTGACAGACTGTCTGATTATGATTTTAATATGAATTTTTATGATAAAAAGTTAAAATGTATTTTCCATTCATATTTACTCTTTCTTGAGGAGAATTATCCTTTCTATTTTTATCCATTTTTCAATTAGGATTCTCATATTTTTAAACAGTGATTTTTAGGAATTCTTTATATATCCTACATACTAATCCTTTGTCGTTTGTATGTATTGCAAATATTTTACCCCAGTCTTGATTTATCTCTCTATTTGTCATAGTAGCTTTGTAGTATAGACGTTTCAGGCTTTAAATTAGTTGACATTATGAGGTTTTCCTTTATCATTTTTCTTTATAATATTAGTTTTTAAAAGAAATCCTTCCTAGTCTTGAGTAAAACCATATATTTTCCAACATTTTTTCCTGAGTGTATTTTTCTTTCTTTTCATATTAGTCTTGATTCTATCTGCAATTTACTTTTTATATAGATCTAATTATATCCTTTCAATAATAATAAATAATACTATTAATTAAAGAACTGATTCACTGTTTTTTAAGGCCTCTCCTGTTGTGTATAAAGTTTCCATGTCCAAAGGATTTGTTTCTGGACTCTGCTATATTGCATTCACTTATCTGTCTATCCTGGTGACAATTTCAACAAGCTCTCATCATCAGAGCTTTGGAGGGGGTCTGGATAACTGAGATGGCTAGTGGAGTCACTCTTTTCTTCTTTGGTGTCCTGATAAGTTTTGGTCCTATACATCTCCATATGAATTCTGAAATCAGGTTAAAGGTTCCTAAGAGAATTCTTATTGGAATTTTGATTGGAATTGCATTGAATTTATAGACAAATTGATATTTTATAATATTTTAATGATATTTTATAATATATTTTGATATTTTAAACTTTATGATAAAAATATTTTATGTTATTGAGTCTTTCCACATATAGACTACATCTTTACTTTTATATAATACTTTTCTGTACTTTTTAGTAGTACTGCATTTTTTCCCACAAACGTGTTCCATATCTTTTGTTAGATGAATTTCTAGAAATATTAAGCTACTATGGCCATTATAAAATGGATCCTTATAAAACTATGTTTTCTATGTGCTTGTTGCTGACATATAAGGGTGCAATTTTTATACTGATCATAAAGCTAGTAACTCTTGATTTCTTGAATTAGTCCTATTAATTTATTTCTAGATTTTTTGAATTTCTTAGAATCTCAAACTATTATATCATATATGAATATTCATTTTTCATTTTCCTTTTTAATACTATTTACTTTTATAATTTTGGATTATTATATCAGCTAGGATTATCCATATAATTTTGAATAGCAGTAGTGATACAGAACATTCTCTCTTGGCCCTAAATTTAAGTAGGATACTTTTAGCCTTTCACAATTAAGTTTGATATTTGCTATCAAACTCATTTGATTGTCACAGCAATACTGTGAGATAGGTAAAGTATATAGTATTTCCATTTTGTACTTGAGAAAACTGAGACTTAGGAATATTAAATGGTGTGTATATGATTACTCAGAATGGCAAGATAGAAATAGAACTCAGGTCTTATACCACTAAGGCCCATGTTCTTTCTGACACATCACATTGCTTCTCTAGGAATTTTAATGACAACAGACAATATCGACAGCATGTAATCCACACACTGAGTGCAGCAGAACCAAAATGTCAGCTGTCCTTCTCAGCTGTTCTAAAGGAGCTCAACCAGAGATAAAATATTACCAGTCAGAAAGAATGTTTCCTTGAGTCACTGGCTTCAAGATAAACCATTTCCTTCAGGTTGGGGAATAAAGTGTGGCAAGTTTACATACTGTCAAAAAAGATACTACCTTGTACTAGAGAAAGATTCTTTGAGTTATTTGTTTTATTTTATTTTTTCCTTATGAGTTGAATATCTTGCACCTTTTCCATCTCATGTTCAGTACTTCAGTGGAATTTTTAATAATAAATCAACTTGTTTACCTGGAGCCACCCTATACATATCAAGTAGCTCTACCTTCTGGTAAGTCTAATTAGGACTTTTAAAAAGCCTTTCAGGGAAATAGAGGGGTCTCATTAATCTTTTTTTTTTTTTTTTTTTGCAAACTTTAATGTTTATTTATTTGAATTATTTAATTATTAATTAAAGAATGCAGATACTGCTTTTTTCCTTTGTCATATGGTTTTAAAATTCAACTGTTCAACAACATTTATAGCTGCAGCCTTCTTATCTCTATTCATCTCAGCTCTCAATCTGCTGCCTCTCTCTCTCTCTCTGGAGTAGTTGCAAGCTGTCATACATGCTGATAACATAGAAATCGTTTTGCCAGATCCTACTTTCGCACTTCAGGGCATTGTCGGCAATGTGACACATGTTCAGCATTCTATAACTTCACATGTTTAAGGTTGGTATTTCTATCTCTAGACCAAAAAACAAAATAAAAACAAAAACGATGTTAAACTATGTCCATAAGCAGAGATATATTTCTTAGGTTGCTTTCAGAACATTCTAAACAATACAAACTTTACCTTGAAGAAGATTATTAGAATACTATCTGTAAACAAATGAGAAATAAACTATGTAAATGAATATAGAGATGTCATATGAGGCACTTCAGCTTCCGGAATATTATTATCAATATAAAACTAAGTCTATCAAACTATTAGTCAAGTTCATATTTTCAATGCAAATCGTATTTATATTTTTGTTACTAAAAATCAAGTTTATTATATGTAGGTTGGAGTATGTGATGAAAAATTATGTCCCTATAAAAACTATAAGTTAATAGGCATAAATCCAGGGACTAAAAAAGCCAAATCAACTGAATGAAATGAAAAAGTACAGGTGCCTGAATCTCTTTAACTTCCCTGATATGTGAACTAATCTGGGTCCTCTCTGGCATTATCAGGGGACTGGATGAATTTCTGAGATGTGTCACAGAAAATTCAAGTTAATGAATATGCAATTTTTTTCTTAACTTAATGAAGTGGCATGAAATGTTAAATACAATAATATTGATTGTGAAAATTTGCTTTGAAAAGAATGTCAGGCATTTTCTTGAGATGATGTAATCTTGACCAGACACCAAACAAATGTGACCACTTATGTAGGCGCTGAGCTGATCGAGAAGGGAAGGTTAGATGGTGAGTTGCCCAGTTGGAAGAACGCACTAGGGGCTGACATGAGAATGAAATGGCAGGCATCAACTTTATTGTGGGGAGCACACTTCTGTTGGAGGATAGCTCTTCTTCTTGTTCTCTTCTGCTCTCCAGGGGACCACATGGCTCCACACATAGCAGAGTACAATAGTGGTATTCAGCCACACATGTATGATATGATAAGCTGAAATATGTTTATATATTTTAGGTGCAGGCATCCTACTACATTAATGTAACATTCTAAATCCAGAGTTCTATTCCTAGCCACAAGCCTGGATCACATCCAGGCCTGGGACCCACTTCTTACTTCATGTTAACTATGTTTTCCATGGAACCATTGAAGATGGCTTGCAATAGCTCAGCCAACCCCCATAACAATTAGCATTCTTGAATCATCTTAAATGTTATGAAAAACTGTGTTCGCAATACATACTCACCTCCTCTGCCTCTCTCGTAGCCTTTCTTTCCAATTAATTGGCACAATTAAGTGTCTTTTACACAGGGATTCCTGAGTGTCCCCGGCTGGAGGACAGTATGGTGGCTCCCATGGCTCAGGAAGGGCCCCGGCACTTGCTCTGCACTCCTGGTCTCCCCTAGGAGTTCTGGATCTTCGGCATGTTTTCTGTCGGAGCTTCTCTTTCTTCACCTTAACAGGGGTGAAAGTTATACCTACCTCCTAGAGTTTTCTTGGGGAATTACAAATTTAAAATTTGAGCAATGATTAGTAGAGTAAATGTTGTGTCACTCTTTCTGTTATTGAAGGTCATAGAGGCAAAGACATACAAAATACTTCTTACTTCAC
>NW_006432491.1:2544810-2612611 GCF_000325575.1 Pteropus alecto | reverse complement strand
AAAAAAAAAAAAAACTTGCCAAAGAAAACTTACTTATGCAAACTTGTATCAGGTAGACAGTATTTCTAAATTCATCTAGTTTGGTTTCTTAACAATAAATGTGAAGGGAGAGAAAGAATAATAGCGTCAAAATCAAAGTTTAAATACCCCCATGTGCCAATATGCATTAGAAGAGAAACTACTAATTTTAGAAATTACCATATAAGTAATTTTTGACACAAAATTACATCAAATCTATGGCCCCCCCCATGCCATTCTTGGAATTCTTTAGCTTCTGGATGTTTCCATTGTATGATAAAAGCTTTTGTTTTAATTGAGGTCAAAATAAATGCTAAATTAATATATATATATTTTTATTCTATCTGAATTTAATGTTAAAAAATATTTTCTAAAACAATATAAGTATAATTTTAACTTTTCTTGTGTCTTAGATATTTAATTGAAGTCTCAAGACTAAGAAAAATAGGTGATAAGTTCCCACTTTCAAAAGAATGGTGCTTGTATTAGTTAGGGTAGTCTAAAGAAATAAAACCATATATATATTATTCATAAGGAATTGTCTCACATAATAATGAAGGCTGACAAGTCCCAACATCTGCCAGGTACAATTGGCAAATTGGAGATCAAGAGATTTAGTGATACAGTTTCAGTCCAAATGTCAGATGACTTGAGGACTAGGAAAAGCCGATGTCTTATATGGAAGGTAGTCAGACAAGAGAATTCTCTCTTACTTGAGGAGGACTTTTTGTCCTAGTAAGTCTTTTAACTAATAGGATGTGGCCCATCCACAATGGGGAGGAGAATTTTCATTACTTAGTCTAGTGATTCAAATATTAATCTCTTCCAAAAACATGCTCACAGAATAATGTTTGATCAAATATCTGGAGATACTGGGGAAGAAGTTGAGGTGTGGAGATTTGAATTTCTGGGATTTCCCACCTCAAAGCATATTCAATTCAATCATGATATACAGTGCTGCCATTGGGCTTAATGAGTCATGTGTGAACCTAGAGACTCATGACTATATTCTGCCTGTTGAAATCAGAAAGCAGGAAGCTAGCAGTGCTACCTGACTTAATAGGTGAAGGAGAAAGAAGATGTATGCAGAGGAATATTCCCATTGCTTAAAGTGGCAAAAGTATGTGCATCTTCCTTGGATAACTTGGACAGCTGAGAAGGTAGCCGAGCCAGAGCCCTTTTGATATGATCTTTTCTAAGAAAGCTTTCTGCCAGGATAAAGAAAAAGCAGCAGGAGCTGAGGGTAAGTCACATTAGGCAAATCAGGGTATTACAAAGGCAAAGTTTAAGCTAACAAAAGGAGATAAACTAAAATGCAGTGGCCTGAAATTTTCTTACATAAAAATCCAGAGGTGAGTGGAGAAGTATCTCTGCCCCACAGAGTCATTCAGGGCCCCAGGTTCCTTTCAACTGTTACTCCATCATCTCTAGGATATTTCCTTCCTCTGTACAGTCAAAGCTGATTTGTGCCACCTTTGAGTTCCCCCTGGAATTGGGTGAGTTTTACTTTGTTAGTACATCTAACAAAGGTCTTAATAATCCTGAGAGGGCCAGGATTAGACCTTTGGTAGATGCAGTTAGTCACTGAAAACTAGAGTGATCCTGGGAATTGTCTTCTCTAGCTTGACTACATTTGTTCAGTTAATTTCCATTGCTATGGAACAACTGAGTAACTAACAGTCTCTGCAATTTGTAAATGTGTTCCAGGAAGCTTAGGGAGATTTTAAAAAGGAGGGAAGGTGAAGGAGAATAAGAGGTTCATACTTCCCGGTAAAACAAATAAGTCATAGTGATCTGGTGTACACGAGAGGGAATATAGTCAATAATATTGTGATAGCATTGTATGGTGTCAGATAATTGCTGGACTTATCATGGTCATCACTTCTTTAGGCATATAAATGTTGAAAAACTATAGCGTATACCTGAAAATTATACAATATTATATGTTAACTATAAATTTTTTACTCAAATCTTAAAAAAAAAAACAAAGCAGAGATTGAGAAAGGTAGACATTATTTAATGATTTTACTAATATCTGAATGAGAACGAACTAGTGAAAATTGGAACATCACAGTAGTGAAGCCTATTTTATTTTTATTTTGCTATATTTACATCTATTAAAGTAAGCTTATATGTGTGTATATATGTATATATATGAGTACATATATGTGTATATATGTATATATGTGAATGTATATATAATATATATAATATTTTATATACATATACATATATATATATATGTATATGTATATAATCCATAAGATGCTGCATGAAAGTGCTGGTGTTTAGAGGCTTACCAAAGAGGGAGCATGCTCACTATTGCCATATTAGATAAGAGGGCATTCTAACAGCAGAATCCATACCATGTGACCTTGAACTAATATATGAATCTAATATATGTCTCCTTTAATATGTTCTCTTCCTGTCTTGCCCCTGAATTTCCTACAGATGATGAGCTCTATATAGAAAAAGGAAGGCTAAAAGAATAGGCACAACCCCTTTCCCATTATATATCACCCAGACAAGGATCAAGCCTAAGCAGGAAGTTAGGGAGAATCCTTGAATCACATGTCAGATAGAGGGTTTGCATTAGCCTGCTAGGATCTTTCTACTTTTAGAATGCCATCAGAAGGCTTTAGGATATGTTCTGGAAGGAAAACAGGCTGGAGGAAGAGGTGAGACAGAAGCAGTTAGTGACGGTAAATAAAAAAAGCTTTTTTCTATTTGCTCCTCATTTAGCTTAATACAATAATATACCTGTTAAAATAGTCTAAATGTCTTTATCATTTTTTCCATTTTACTGTCAATGTAGACTCAAGTACAGCAGGTGTGTTGGGGAAGAGTTCCTTATATAACCCCAGAGTACGGTGAGATTTTCACCTTCTCCAGAATTCTTAATAGGAAATAGGCATGAGTAGATTTTGCAAGTTTACTGTCCCATCATTTTTATGTTATCAGTTAGCTTTTCAAGAAATGATACAAGTATATACATATATTTTACTGTCAATGTAGACTCAAGTACAGCAGGTGTGTTGGGGAAGAGTTCCTTATATAACCCCAGAGTACGGTGAGATTTTCACCTTCTCCAGAATTCTTAATAGGAAATAGGCATGAGTAGATTTTGCAAGTTTACTGTCCCATCATTTTTATGTTATCAGTTAGCTTTTCAAGAAATGATACAAGTATATACATATATATATATTTGTAAATATGTATAATGTTTTCATGTATCTAAATAATTAAAAGTGATGACAGTAATTTCTCAAGATAGAAATTTCATTATAAACATTCATCATTTATGATGTTTATAAATATATATATCTCAACTGTATACATTAAATTTATAATGAAATCAAAACCCCAAATCCAAAGCTTTGTCACTTAATTGCTGTCTTATTTAGACTAATTACTGCTTTTATTTTGGGTTATATTAATTGTAACATTCAAATTGTTTTAAAAGTTTTTAGCCATTATTTGAACTGTTTTCAAATTGTAATCTTACAGAACACAGAAGGATTAAACATTTTTTTTTGCTTTTACTTCTGTTAATATGCAACCACATTAAACAAGCACAGACACACACACACACACACACACACACACGAATGTGAATTTTGACCACATAATTTTGGTGAACTTCCTCATTATTGATTTTCCAGGCTCAATCAGGCAGAGAAGTTATATATAATAGTTTCTTTATTTAGCTATGAAATTTACTTAGTGGTTTTAAAAATAACTATTATTTCTATTAAGAAGGTATCTAGACATGTTTTTCAAAACTGTGGAATTATATAACTCTAAGAAAAGTAAACCTTAATTCTGTTGTATTTTGTGTAACTCTTATGATTTTTTTTATGAATAAATATAAATGCCTTCTGGAGTTTATTCCAAATAACAACTATAATGACAAAATATCTTTACTTCCTAACCAACTTGTTTTCCTGCATGTGTGTTTCACCATTCAAACCTGGATTATGTCATATATAATTATGGCCTTGGAGTTTGTGACTGAGAAAGTAGGAAGGATTACAATAAACATATAAATTAATGAAATGAGAATTTCACATAGCATAGGGCATTTTGAGAAAATGTTAAATCAATATGCCTCAGAAGGTGTTTTAATACCACTGTATTTTATGGGTATTGCATGTAGCTCTCCTCTCAATTATGCCATTTGAAGGGAATTGGTGTTGATTGTTTTCTTTGACTACCTTACAAGTCTGTTTCTGATAGGGCTTCTTTTCTCCAAGTGGATTTCCCTGACATCAACAATAGAGACTCACAAAAATCAGATCCCATAGACTCAGAGAAAAGATATGAGCCAACTCGAGTAAATGTCGCATATTCTTTTATAAATGTAAATGGAAACTATGGTGTTTTCTAAGAGTTTAGAATGAAAGATGGCCCACAGTGAAGAATGTGAGGCATTAAATCTGTTACTTGCTGCACTGAGGACAAAATCATTCTACGAGGCACAGAGGAACCAGGCCAGAGTAGAATTTACTTCTACTTTAAGTGTGAGATTGTGGATACAGCACATTTTTTTTTCATCTCTATTAGGTAAATGAGTTTATCTTTAAATATCATCAACCATTGTTGTTTTATTTAGCAGCAAAACATTAGGCAATTTGGTTGTCAGGTAAGCTCATTTGTCCTTAATGGAAAAGAATGGCCTTTTGGTGTATTGGAAAAGAATGGCCTTTTGGTGTATTAGATGCTACAGAAGCCATATTATCTTCATATTTTATTAGGTACTATTATAATTATTATGTTTTAGTTCAAAACCATCTTATAGCTATATTGGCTTGCATATCCCTTTTTTCTTCTTAAAGTTATAATTTCAACTATATTTGTCAAAATTTCTTGTTTTAAGAAAAGTCTGTATTTTTTTCATGAAAATAAGGCTTTACTCAATATTTATCACTCCCAACACTCAATATAGAAATATAAATACTACTGGTGAATAACTAAGAATAAATAAAGGAAAAAATACAAGCCTTTTCTTTAGGTGGGATGCAAATGGCTAATGGTCTTTGAAATTGATTTTGATAGAGTAAAAGAACACATTTAGCACATTAGAAATTAAATCATTGATCAAGAAATAGAAGCTATGGGTATAGATAATTTTTTTTTTTTTATCACTGCAGTTAATGAAATAGAAAAGTTCCTTCAAAGTTTGAAGGAAAAAAGTAGTTAAGCAAGATTTTGTTTGTTTTTTTGCTGCTTTTTTAAAAGTTTATGTAGAGAATACTGAATGTTTGCAGATTATGGGGAACATCATGCAGAGAGGGAGCAGATGAAGATATGAAATTAGGAGTAGATAGATATCTTAGTAAGGTCACTGAAAAGGTGAACATACAGATGAAATTATGAAGATTTTCCTTTGAAATTGAAATTAAGAATTAGAGGATGCCAGAAGGTTTAAAAATTCTGCCAATTTAACAATATTATTTTCAGTATGTTCATAGATCTCCAAAAGAATTACAGCTATTCTTTGAGTAGGGCCCTTGTGGACTCACCAGATTCCTCCATCAAGAATGAACTGGTGATTTTCTGGTAAGGCCAAACTTTCTCCAGGTGGAAGCAAATGACTTACAACTCAGCCTTGATGCACTGCTCTTGGCCACAAAGCAGTCCACTTCAGTGTTATGGGATCTGTTAGTGAGAGCTCACATTGGATGTCTTTTATGAGATCCATATTTGACCATTGGAAAACACACCCTGTGCTCAGCCATAGGTGGAGAATGGCTCCCTTCTGCCGCATCTCTCTCTAGGCTCCATCCAGAAATGGCCTTTAGGAGTTTTCCCATGTGCCTCAGATATCCCTGTGTCCTCCAAACTCCATGGAAAAAATGAGTTTTTGAAGCTCCTCTTGTTTGGTGTTTATGGGGCTTGTATGAGAACAGCATTTCAGTCTTCTTTCTTGTAATATAAGCCTCCCTTTTTAGTCTTTAACCTTTTATTTTATTTTTTAGAAACTGGTGTGGATTGTAGGCTAATGACTGCAAAACCGGTTTCACATTGTCTTAACCTTTCCCAGCACAGAAAATCCACACCTGCTCAATCTTGGACCCTCTTGATTGTTAGGACTGTCAAGCCACTGATAAATTCCACTGATTATTTTGTTCTTATTGAATAAGAGGCAACCTTCTGAAGCATTTGCTTTGGTGACCCAAGTGCCCAGTGACCATGTGTCTTAAGTAGTAAATGTTTTACTTTATATTGGTTGTCTTTAAATAGGTGTTACAAATCAATCAGACTTTCTGCATCCTTGAGAAGATGTGTCTAAACAAAAGTCTAATAGTTCATAATTTCTGTGAGTCAGGCATCTAGATGATATCAGTGACAGAGATCTCAACTACTCTCTTTTCTGTTAAGACCTTTCCAAATTCAAAAGAAGAAACATATTTCTGGGTTACTGTGGTAGGTGGTCATGTAGGGTAGTCACATAGCTGGGGAAAACAACCTTGAGCCACATTCCTTGGCCAATAAGAAAGAACAAGCAGACAGAACCAAAATTACAGTAGAAATAAGTTGCCCAGGAAAAGTTTTTAAAGTCATGCGCACACATTAGGAGCTGTTCTATAGTTAACTTTTTCTTATTATAGTAAAAACACTCCTCTAGGTGGATATTTAAGATGATAGTGAGACATGTGATGTGTGAAATACCATGTAGGTACCACTGCACAGGCTCATTTCAGAATCTGCCTCAACATATTTGGGGAGGGAGAAGAGAAGGAGAAAAGGGTGGCCCCCAATCCCAAGAGCCTATAAAAGCACTGTATCTGTAAACCTTGAGGGGAGCCACATCCATTCTTTTTCAAAACCTGCTCCCTTAGTGCATCAAGGTTTCACTTTAATAAAACTTTCTGCAAAAAGTTTCACCTACTCTTTTGATTTCTATCTAGAGAGGAGCAAAGACCCCCAAAGGCAGCTTTGCTCATTTTTCCAGGGGGAGCTATATCAATTAAAACCAAGTCATGTTTGATCATTTAATTTTTTTAAAAAGTCTGTAAAGTATCAGCAATTCAGATAGATTTATCAAAAATATAACAATGTTAAAATTGGAGAGAGGTAGTTCTAAAAACTGTAATAAAGATAATTGGTAGTGTTTAATTTTATTACAAAATATACAAATAGGTAAATTTCAAAATTTTAGGTTAATTTAAAGAATACATAGTCTAATTGAGAATCAATACTTTTAAGTTCAAAAGTGATTTCAGCCAAAGTGTAGGCCTCCTTGCATTTACAATTTTAATAACTACTTTTATAAGAAAGTTCACTTAACATGCTTAATCATATCTGAATATCCCAATATTCTTGGCCAAACTATAAGGATTTTGCTAAAATTTGCTTTTGTTTTACAATTTTAATCTACATGCTTCTTTTGATATAATCATTTTAGTCTTTAAAATAAAAAAAAATCTAAAATGAAATTTTCTGTTTATAAGTTATCAACAAATGCAAATAAATTAGATCGAAATCGTGTTTCTTACCTGTTCTGCTTAATGAATTTAAAGCATTCTAAACTTTGGGTGTGGATATCACATTTACCTCTGAATAGTGTTTTATTATGACTTAAATAAGGTATTTTAAATCTTATAGTTATGTGTAGTTTTGTACTTTTAAATCACTTGTTCCCACTTAAGTTTTGAAATATGTGATTTTCCTTTATATTGAAAACATTTAGATTCTCTCAAGGAGAATAATCATTTAAAAAAAATCATTGAGAATAACATTGCAACTTTTGGTCTTTGCAAACACTAAAAGCCTCATAAAAGAATACAAGCCATATGTAAGCGTCATTCTTAATTATTTTGCTCATTATTTTACTCTTAATTGCGTAGTCATTAATTAGAAATTTCAGAACTTGGCAGCTGCAACATATGTAACATTAAGGCTTTTAGCAGAACATTCTATTTTGTTTCTTATTCACATTATTTGAGATCAGATATTATTATCCATTTCTTAAAAGATATAAGAAATACATACTGTTTATTTAGCATTTCCAAAATCCAATATACTCCAATATATCCTTAGAAATTTACAATGAAATTAAAATTAAATTTGGTATATAATTTTTATTGAGCACAGTAGAAATCCTAACTTACCAAAATGACATTTTCTGAAACAAGTTTGTTAATTCTCCATGCTCACACATATTGCAAGTAACAAATATTTTTAATCATTTACTAACTAATTCAGTGATAATAGATTGAATAAGTCAATATTTTTAAAAATTAATATAAAATCATTGCATATTAATAAATTAATTGCCACTTATTGCATATTAATTAAATTCAATCGTTTATTCAGACAAATCTTCGTATGGTAGGAGGTAAGAAAATTTATTCTACTTTTATCGAGTTGTTTTTTTAAGTATATTTTGGTGAAAAATATTTTACTTTCAAGTTACATTTAGTTTTATCTAATTGACAGAATGACAATGGTGTGTTATTTTAGTTTAGTGATACACTCAAAAATAAGTTATGGTACAGAATATATTCTTTGTGGACTATAGAAGCTAATTAGTCAAGAAAAGAGAGCTGGAATCTTTAAATAAAGTAATAAATCTGCACAAATATTTAATCTTAAAAAATGTATCATCAAGAATGAATCCATGTTTCTACCTATGAGTTCCAAAGTCAGTATTTCCAGGATCATTTTGATGCCAGACAGGGCAAATTCCCCTGAGTTGGAGACTCACGCCCTATACTGATAGGGTACTTTGCTTCGCACAGGAAAAATTCAAGAGCGAGCCAGAGATAAAGACAAAGAAAAGTTTATTTGAGAAGGAATGACAGAGGTGTAGTCTCTTTTCAGAGTCAGAGAATGAAACCCTGAGCATCCAAAGAGCTGTGTTTATATGAACTTTAAAAAAAAATTCTATGAAAAATTACTTATTATAGGGAGTAAGGAATGGAATGAAAGTTTGGGTTTATCTTTAACTTGTACAAGGTAGAGCTTGAAGTCTGTTTTTCTTTTATGATATGGATAAACCTGAATATTGTGGGTAAATAGTTGTTAGTAATCTCTGTAGGAATCTTTCTTTATTCTGCAGATTCCTTGTGGTCTGGCCACATAGATAATAAACCAGATTTCATGTCTAACAGCATGTAGCAGGCTCTAAATTCCACTTGGTTTAATAGTTATTCAATTCATGTAGTTTTCGTGCCTCTTTCCTATATTAATTTAAATCAAAGGTCTGTAAATTGTTTTTGTAAGTAGAAAGATAGTTAATACCATAGTGTTTGTTACAATTTATTAAAGCTGTATTCGGAAGACAGCTTGTGTGTAGCTAGACTGTAGCCATCCACAGTGTGTAAACAAAGGGGCATGGCTGTATTTTAATAAAACTTTATTTACCAAAAAAAGCTCATGTCTAAGCCTCCCAATACTGAGATAACTACTCTTTTCTTTAATCACAAAATATCTCAAGAGATATTTATATTTACTGTCTCCATTTTAGTTTAGTGGATTTTTTTTAAGTTCATTATTATCGGGATTTCACTCTCACTCCTTGGAAGACAGATAATTTTTCAGCCCATTCCACTTTTTCAGTGCTCAAGTTACTGAAATTCTCTTCAGAATTCAGCAAGGTTCACTATCCCT
Source organism: Pteropus alecto (assembly GCF_000325575.1). Taxonomy (NCBI): domain Eukaryota; kingdom Metazoa; phylum Chordata; class Mammalia; order Chiroptera; family Pteropodidae; genus Pteropus; species Pteropus alecto. Next base: position 2,602,978 of record NW_006432491.1, on the reverse strand, counting down.
TCCTTCTTGACTTACCTCCCACCATCCTCTCAGCTTTCTAATGTTGGATCTTCTGTTCTTCTTCTCAAATTTGGGAGTTATCTCAGGTTCAGTCTCATCTTATTCCCTCCTTATTCTTTGCTTTGTCTATGGATAACCTCGTTTACTCTTATATCCTTACCTATCACCAGACTGCCGTCTCTTCTACATTCATTTGAAGTTTAGAAGGAAATTCCACTGATGTACTACTACTATTACCACGATTTCTGTTAGTATCGCTATTATAACTACAACTGGCATTTCCTATTGTGCTTATGATAGTGTCTGACACATACTAAGTTATTTTCAATGTTCACATCCAGGGAGGTAAGAATCAATTGTATATATATATATATAGAGAGAGAGAGATAGATAGATAGATAGATAGATATAGATATAGATATAGATATAGATATAGATATAGATATAGATAGATAGATAGATATAGATATAGATATAGATGTAGATAAAAAGTAGTACAACCAATGATTTCAGTCAGCTAATTCTGCTGCTCATATTTGCAGATAATAAGTAGTTTAAGTATTTCATTTAACATTAATCTCCATTTGTAGAAATATTCTATGAAGTCCCATCTCAGTTGATGAAATTTATAAAAACTTTTTAGAGAAATAATTTAATGTGTTATTTTAATTTGTTTTTTAGTACTCGGTGAATTATTGTAATCTCTGAGAGAATTACAAGTTATTCTATATTATGAATTACCCTAAAATGTCTGTGTGTGTGCACGTGTGTGAAAAGAGAGCAGAGAGTTCTGATAATATTAGAATATTTAATAAAGAATTCTAGGTTGATTGAAAAAAAATAACAAAAAATTCTTTGGACCAGTAAACAAGAGAGAAAAATACCATGCATACATGTTGGAAAACTGTCCACACCTGAGGCTGCAGAAGCTGAATAAAGTCCACCCCAGGCCTGTTCCCAGGTCTGGCTGTGATCCAGGCTCGCATTTAAGAATAGGACCCCAGATTTAGAATGATACATTAGTGTAGCAGAGCGTCTGCGCCTAACATATGTAAGCATGATTCAGCTTATTGTATCACACATGTGTGGTAGATTTCCACTATTGTACTCTGATATATGTGGAGCCCATGTGGTCCCATAATAGAAACACACTTTGAGCAATGAAGTCGGTGCCTACCGTTTCATTCTCATGTTGACTTCTCGTGCATTCTTTCAACTGGGCTTATCACTTCCCTTCTCTCAGCGCTGACACGTGGCATAGCCAACTGGATGAGGTAAGTGCAGCCTCCAGTGCTTTGGATGGTCCCCGGGTAGAGGATAACTGGATGGAGGACATGTGGCCCCCTGCCTCCCAGTGGTATCTCATGGTCATGTATCTGGCCACATGAACGTCCCTGGATAATTGGGATGGAGTGAAGTTGTGACCGGAGGATGTCCATAAAGCCCTGGAGATGCTGGAGCTGAATGTCCCAACCGCTTACTGAGAGGCAGCAGGTCAGATGGCCTGGATGTTCCTTGTGGTGCTGCAGCAGGCCAGCCCCGAGTTTCAGGATCAGGTTTAGAGGGTGCAGCAGCTACAACATCAGGAAGAAGCACTGGAAAGGTGGCTGGCAACAGTGGCTCGAATGCTGAGAGACCCTGACTGGTCACTGCCATTGTCCCGGTCTGAGAGCCCACCAGCGACACCACAGCAGGCGCAGGTAATGATATGGCAACAGGTTGAAATGGAACAACGGTTGGTCCAGGGGGAGGGTGAGTAGGGAGAGCTGATGGTGCCCTCCAGATTAAAAAGAATACCACCTTGATTCAGTACATTCCTGCCTAACTCCGGAACCTGAAAAAACAGGCATGGCAGAGAGCCAGGGAGACAGTTCCAGGGTGGCTGCTCCGGCTGTGGGGTGATGGGGCCAAAGACACTGAATTATCTCCAGAAGAGATGTGCCTCCAGAATGTGGCGCGTATGGCATAGGGTACAGGCAATCACTTCCTGATCACGTCCACTGCACGGATACTGTGGGCCAACCCAGGGGAGATGCTAGAGACAATGAGCAGATGGACCACATACTTAGATCTGGTCCAGATAATTTGAGAAATGGGCATGCTACAGATGATGTTTCACACACAGTATACAAGTCCTGATGAAGAGGTATTTACAACCCATATGAAGGATTTGATCTTGGCTTCAGGACTGGCTGGTACTTTTGGCACAATGATGGCACTACTGGCCCCTTACGTGGATAGGTGGATCCACAAGGCAAAGTTGCTATGGCTAGGTTGGGGGATGTGGAAGTGAAACGCAAGGAGAATTCCACCCGAGTGTGTGCTGTACCACACCGCCCGTACTGCCAGATCAGCCAGTGATGGACTGAGGCATGGCCAAAAAGGAGGAGAGGAGCAGTCCCCAGCCCGTTCAGCCATGAAAATGAGCCATAGGCAGATGTAGTTTGATCTCCTAGCAGCAGGGATCACTGCAGAAAAGACTGAGCAGCAACCTAATGAAGCGCTGCTGGTGCTGCGCCCTGACCAGCAATCGCTCTTATTCCTGAGAAAGCCACAACCTGTGAGGTGTGGCTGGTTGATTATTTTGGCCAGGAAACCTGGTTGGCGAGGAGCCAGTTGACCTGAGGCTGCAGAAGCTGAATAAAGTTACACCACACCTACATGCTACCGTGTCAAACGTCAAGGACATTATGGACCAGCTGTCACATGAACTTGGACGCTACCATTATGTGGTGGACTTGGAAAATACCTTTTTCTCTATTGCTATAGCCCCAGAAAGTCAAGAACAGTTTGCCTTCACCTGGGAATGGGGACAATGAACATTCCTCGTTCTTCCCCAGGGCTATCTGAGCAGCCCTACCCTGTGTCATCATCTCCTGGCTCAAAATTTAGCCACGTGGAAATGACCACTCATAGTGCACTTGTATCATTGCATTAATGGTGTTAATACTAACCTCTGATTCTCTTACAGAACTAGAAGCTCTCACCAACTGGGGTTGGGCAGTCAATGAGGACAAGGTCCAGGGACCTGGGTTCTCTGTCAAATTCTTGGGAATTGTCTGGTCAGGTAAGACAAAAGTAATGCCAGAGGCAGTGATTGATAAGATACAAGCATATCCCCAACCCGAAACCATGAAGCAGCTCCAAACCTATTTGGGACTCATGGGGTTTTGGAGAGTGTTCATTATCCATTTGGCATCCTTGATGTGACCCCTGCACTGTCTAGTGAAATGGGATGCCCAGTAGGATTGGACTCCAGAGATAGAAGCAGTCTTTAAGACTACAAAGCAAACAGTAGCACAAGCCCAAACTCTATGTGTAGTAGATCCAGCTCTCCCATTCCTGTTTATGGTACTGGTGCATGATGCAGGGTTTAGACAGGGATTGTGGCAGAAGCATGGTTCCTGGAAGGTGCCAATAGGCTTCTGGCCCAGTTATGGAAAGGCACAGAGGTGCAGTATTCTCTGATAGAGAAGCCACTGGCTGCCATATATGCAGTCCTTCTGCCAGTGACGCCATCACTAGCCCTAATCCTGTAACCGTGCAGTCCACATACCCCATGGAGGGGTGGCTGTGGTCTTAGGTGAAGAGTCCCTGAATGGGAATTGTACAGACCCCTACATTGACCAAGTGGGGGGCGTACCTGGAGCAGCAGACACAGTTCTCTGCAAGCCTCCTGTCAGGTCAAGTACACTCCCTATTTGAAACAGTTTCAAACAGAGCTCCCGGAGGAGCCTGCTGAGTCGGGAGACCTACCGAGTCCCTATGTAGAGGGTTGGGCTCCCATCTTTGAGGGTGCCTGATACACAGACAGCTCATGCCATGGGCAACCCCCTATGTGGGCTGCCATGGCACTGCAGCTAACCACAGAAACCTTTGGGTACTAAACTCATGCTGAGCAGTCTAGTCATTGGGTGGAGCTTCACGCTGTGTGGTTGGTCCTCATGAATAAAACTGGCCTGGTGCACATCTGCACCAATAGTTGGGCTGTGTATCAAGGTCTAATTCTGTGTCACAATGCCCCTGATGTGCTGAGCAGCACCCAGATTGATGGTGGCTAAAGAGTACCCTGGGGGTGTTGCCCTGAAGGGCTAAGTCACTGCAGGAATGGAAAGTGGGTTGTGGGCCCAAAGTAGCACCCTCCGGGCCAGATCACACTCCATGACCCTGTAGGAGTGGAGTTAGGGCTCAGGCCTGACTAGTCCCAGGTCTGGCTGTGATTCAGGCTCACGCCTTGGAATAGGACTCCAAATTTAAAATGCTACATTATTGTAGTAGGGTGCCTACGCCTAACATATGTAAGCATGATTCAGCTTATTGTATCATGCATGTGTGATAGACTTCCACTATTGTACTCTAATATATGTGGAGCCCTTACGGTCCCCTAACTCAGAAGTGCGTACCCCACATACTTCCCACAATAGAAGTGTGCTCCCCGCAATAAAGTTGATGCTTACTGTTTCATTCTCATGTCAGCCCCTTGTGCATTCTTTCAACTGGGCATCTCAGGACTGAAACCTTTCCTTCTCGATCAGTTCATCGCTGACACCAAGATAGATATGAGGGATACAATAATAAATTTACTGAAATAACAAGTCTAGCAAAACAATGAATTTACTAAAAACAAGAAAGTAGATCCTTTAAGGTTTTTGTTTGCTTGCTTGCTTTTTGTTTTTTAATGACAATAGAGATAGATTTTTACTGATCCATTTTTAATCGTACATTTGTCTCTTCTTTAGTTCAAAAAGGGCATGTTTGATAGAATGAAGGTCAAGCTAACATTATTTTCTAAAAGAATTACACATACAATCTTGGTCTCCTTTAGCAACATTCTCACATCCTGGGTACAAGGTCCACAGACGTGGAATCAGTGGGGCTGTTAATGAGAACAACACATCATTGGTATAAATACTAAGAGACAGAGGTAATGCCAAATTTTGCTCTGTTGACACACATATTTATTGAATATCCCCTTCAAAATAAAGGGCAGGAAAATTCCTGGGCCATAGTATCAAACATTCTTAGATTCTATTCTTTGCTTCTGCTATCTCCACTAAGGAGTTCAGCCTGCATGTTACCCAGCTCGGACTTCAATCTCTGGGCTGATATTTCCAACTCCTAAGTGAAAATGTTACTGAGATGGTCTACCATCACATCCAAGAATACAAATCCAAAACAAAGTTCACCAATATTGCCCAAAACAGTATTTTTTTATTGTTCACTTATTTATGTCCTTATCGCGGTCATTGTCTTGGTCATCCAAAAGACTGGGGGTTTCTTTTTTTTCCTTTCTTCTTCTCTGTCTCATTTTATCTTCAGTGCTCATATATAATCAATTGCCAAATTCTATGAGTTCTACCTTTGTGACACTCTGAAACTCCCCCTTTCCCTTTATTCTCCACAACTTTGGCTCTATCTCATCACTTGAATTATTTCTCAATAGATTATGAAAATAGTATGCAATCTGGGTCACCTTGATTTCAGCTTCTTTGATTTTTAATCTGGCCAAAACATTTATGATAACTTTAACGTGAAACTTCCTGATCAAAAGCATTCATGTGCAGATTACGTCACACCAATCAAATCATGTCCAAACTCCTTATGGACTCAAGGGGAACCATCTTCTTCTACCCTGTACATACATATGTCACAATGAAAATAAATTGTTTACTGTTCTCAACCTCTGAATATTCCTGATTTTACTATTTGTGCAAGATATTTTTTCTAGCTAAATTAATGTGAAATGTGCCTATCAAAAGTTTACACAACCTCCAGGAGTCAACTCAAAACACACACAGAAAAACGATAAAAGTGAGAACAACAGCTTGTTTATCATGTTTTAGGTGCTCTGATAAACATTTTGTGGTCTTTACCTCATTTAACATTGACACTGATACTATCATGAGGTGAATTCTAGTGATTTTCCCATTTTTTCCAAAAGAAACAAATGCTGCTTGAAAAGTTAAAGAATTGTGTGTTTTTTATTGATAAGTCCCTCATAGTATTTATTCTATTTTGTTTGTGGTGCCATTAATTCTGTAAATGCCTCAGATTCCTTGATAACTTGCAAGTATATTGAGAGAAGAACCAGTCTTACTCTCTTTTAGATTCCTCACAGGATGTAGCTCATGCCTTGCACATGCTAGGTGTATATCACTTATTTGAATAGGTATACTATAAATCTTCTCATCTTCATGTCTATAACCACCTAGCTACAGTTGCCTCGCATTCTGATTACCTGACAATCTCTTATCAATGTAAATCTCCACTACAAATATTACATTATTTGTAAAGTCTTTGTTTTCTCCCATACGTATTTGACCCTTCCTGACTGCTTTTATGAAACATTATCATGATGTATCTCGTGTTTTAATTATTTGTCTGCTAATTTCATTCTGTTCTTTCCCCAGACACCACCAATAACCTAAAATTTCTACCTGCTTGTCTTCTCTCACAATACTTAATACATTGTCTTGCAATAGTAATTGCTAAGAATTAATTTAATTCAAGCGAACTATCTAAATTTCATGAATATTAATCATGGTTAAGGATTAGTAACTATAACAAGAAATCTCAAAATAGTAAGACTTAAATGAAAAAGTATTTCATACTTACGTAAATATGTGTGGTGTGTCTTAAACATCGTTATATATCATTGAGCAGCTCAAAAAATGCCAGTCTCATGAAGATATTTTGGGCGATCTACTGACAGTGACTCTTTTCTCTAAAACATGTGTCTTTCAAGATCTTTCTAGTTACTCTAGCCAGTAAGGGAAGAGAAAAAACATGGCAGAATGAATTCAAGAGATCTTGTCAGACACAACTAGACATGGCATGTTCCACATCCACTCATGCATGATCCACTGGTTTTGAAGAGTTACATAACTATATCTAGTTGTAAAGGGGCTAATAAATATACCCTGAATGTAACTCCTATCCCAGCTACAGACTACAACTCTACCTACTGGAAGGAAAGAACACCGTGTGTGTGTCAGAGTGCACCTCTTTGCCTTTATAAACCATTCTTCACACAATAGACAAATTCATCCCTTAATCAAATAAGACAACCTAAGTGCAATCCATAAGTCCAGGATTTGTATGTGATATGCAGTCATTTCATCAGATCTGGATGTGGCTCCTTATGGTATAATAATCTTTAAATTAAATGCAAGCTACCTGCTTCCCTTTTATCTTCCACTACACATAGTACTTCTAGTGGTGGAACAGATCCAAGGTATTCATGATGCAACTTCCATAAAGAAGTCACTGCTTTATAGCAACTATTCAATCCTGTTGGTCAGGAATTTCAAATATTTTCTGCCTATGGCATCTTTTCAGGGTTAGCCTATCTGTCCTTTCCTAGTTAAGAACGCTAAAGAACTCCCTTGTGTATTGGTCTCCAGTTCCTGACTTGGCTTTTTGGGAGATTCTTCACTGACTTCTGTGCTTTAGGCCACATCTGAAGTAGATGTTGGACAGTAGGCATCCTTTGAAGACCTCATATATTTAACAACCTGTTCCTGGGGGTGGTTCCCCCCACCCCTTCCCCCAAATTGTCCATATTCTAATCCCTGAAACCTATGAATGTGATCTAATTTGGAAAAAGAATTTTAAAGATGTAATTAAGCTGAGGATCTCAAAACAAGATTATCCTGGATTTTCTAAGTGGACCCCATATCCAATGACCATTTTCCTAATAAGAGACAGAAAAGGAGAAGGTATGAACATAGGCACAGAAGAGAAGGGGATGTGAAGATGAAGGCAGAGATTGAAGTTATGAAGCCACAAGGTAAGGAATGCCTGCAGCTACCAGAAGTCAAATGAGGCAAGGAAGGGTTCTCTCCTAAAGACTTCGGAGGTAGCATGGCCCTGCCAACAACTTGATTTTGGTCTTCTGACCTCCAGAACTGTGAGAATAAATCTCTGATGTTTTAAGACATCCAGTTTGTGGTAATTTGTTTTGACAGTCACAGGAAACTAACAGACTAGCATTTTTAGAGCACAAAAGGTAAGTTAAAAACTTGAAAAATCACAGGCATTTTCAAGGTAGCCTTATAGTTTTATATGTAGCACGACGTAGAGATGTTTTAGATTCTGCTATTGCTTCATTCACAGTGGTACCACTTATATCCCAGACCATGCTGCCATCACCATTGCCAAGCTTCCTGTGCTGGCTGGATTCTTAGATAAGACCCAGCCCTGCATGATTCCCATGTCTACACTCCACTTCTGTGGACCCTGACTCACCCTTCCATTTCCATGTTCCGATGAGATGGCACAGCAGAGAGCATGAAACATGATTTCTGTAACCATCGTGGGGCTGGGGAACACAACCTGGAATTAACCCACCACAATGAAGAATTAACTAATAAGAAATAGACACAAGGGGCAGCCAGGCAGATATACTCCACCTCCTTTCATGGACTGCTCTGGGGTATGCTTACCACCTCTCCTGAGAAATATATTATATCTTTTAAAGCTCATCCTGAAAAGGTGGCCAGCTTTTATCTTTGTTTCATTTCTCTTTTCCATCACATTCACCAACCTGAGTTTATACTTTCCAAATAAAATATCAACATTGTAATTCTGTCCTCAGGCTCTAGGTTCTTGAGAATTTGACTTAAAATGGTAGGTTTTGGATATAGGATCCTCAATCAATTTCATACACTAGTAAGTAAAATTAAAGTTCTGTCTGGGATTGGTTCTCATGATTGCTTAATTTATTTACTTCCTCACTCAGCTCAAGCATTTCTCTCAATTTAATGATAAATAGCGGAAAAGGGCTTCATTTTTCTCATTAGGTTTCAAAAGCATGTAGCTTTTCCAAACATGCAAATACTCAATTTCTGATATTTCAAGTTTTCCTTGCATTCCTGTTTACAATTTGGCTAGTCGTTATCCGAGATCATCTCAGATACCTCTGATTATTTCCTCAGATGGATATAATATGTTGTATTTAGAACATCTTATTCCTCATGGTTTAATAGACTATAAAGTACAGCATATACTTGATAGAAAGATCTATGTTAAAATTTTAACTTCCTATTGATATGTTCTTCTTCGACAAGTTAATAAACTTCTCAAAACTTTATTTTTAATTCTATATGGTGGCCATAAATAGTACATCTTCTATGATTAATTTAAGAATTGAATTAACAGTGCTTATAACTGTCCAGTAAGTGAGAGGCATTTAGAAAACTTAGAATAAATAGTGGTTTTATTGTGAAGTCTCAAGAGATGTAATAGGCCAAACAGTTTTCAGTAAGCAATTAAGTACTTGAAAGAAGTATGGTTAGAAATACTTACTATGTGTAATCAATAAATATAATTGCCAATACACATTTTTAAGTGGTTATCATTTATTCAATATCTATCTAAATCGTTATTTATTTTTTGATGGGTAAGATATGTTTACAGGAAGTTAAAACAAGGTGTGTATTAAAGAAAAAAAGAATAAAAGTCAGTGATAGGGCAAAAATTGAAGGATAGTAAGGTGTTTTAGAAGAGAGAAAGGCATACAATTTACTAAACCATTTTGGTTAGGAGGTGATAAAAAGATGAGATATAGAAAAATGAGAAGTCCATCATTTATAATTCAATAAAAGGGACATTTATGTGGCATAAAATCAGAAAAAAAAAATGTAGCTGATTCTTGCAACAGACTTTTCTATAGAAATGTTTATATTCTTTATTCAAAGACTTAATCTTAAAATGTATTATGTAGACAGGACTTCATCTTAAAATGTACCATAGAGAATGTAACTATAAAATAGTTAAATTCATTATAAATTTAATTTCGAAGATCCTATTAATCCTTATTTCAGGTTTGTATCAGTTGTTGGATTTTTCTAATATCTTTTTGGCTCTGGCAGGAGCTGATATTTTCCTCTCTCCTCCCGATAGAAATGGAATTTGCTTTTTTTCTCTCCACCTTCAATTTCATTACAGAGCTTTGCACTCTGGCATCCTTTATGTTTATTTGGCTGCTAATATAAAACTTGTCATATGAATGCCAGAAATGAAACAATTTTCTTCTGCTAGTTACCATAAAGCCTCATCTTGGCATTATAATCACTTTAATACAAAATTTAAAAGGAAAAGAAACATTTTAAACAAATATCAGTTGATATTCTTTCAATTCTACCTTTTATGATAAAAAAATGTATCAACATTAATTAAATATTATAATATCTAAAGAGCATAGTTAAATTCTGTCCTGGACAACCAAACATTTTTCTTAATTCTGTTCACATACTCAATTGAAATGCACAGATGTGGTCTTAGGTCCATTGCACCTGACATGGTTCTCAATTATAACAAGTATATTACCTTACAATCACTTTTCTCCACACTTGTCGCCTACAATAGAAATAGGCTTTATGATAATAAACAATTCCTTTTATTTTCATACACCTTCAGTCTAACACATTACTTATGTTTTTAGTAGGCATTTAACAAATACTTATTTACTGAGTTATAAGCTGGCATGATTAAAAAGCATATAGCATTGTGGTTTTAAAGTAAACTATACAAATCTATAGTTTACCACATAAGGCCATTGAAGGTGAATTTTTCCTGTAAGAGTGGCTTAGGTTGCCAGAATTTTATATACTGTGTAAAAATAAGGAAAGTGCGTAAGATACCTTCTTTTTAATCCCGATAGAAATGGAATTTGCTACATAATAAAAGTTATTTTTTATTGACATAATAAAAATCTAAGACTTTTAATAATATAGGTACAGTAGTTACAAATTGAACATCTAATCTCATATTACAGCTGCCATGCTTATTTATAAATAAATAGATGCTTATCCATTAAAACTGGATTATTTATTTTTAAATAAACACAATGAAAATGGTTTGGTGTATTTATTTGTCTTTTCTTCTTCTTATCAGTATGGATTTCTATCAGAGTTTGGTGGCATTTTACTTGGGGTGTGCAAAATGGTATGGTGTCAAATCATTTAAGCATTTTTACTTTACCTGGACCAGAGGACTTTTCACACCTAAGGGTAGAGTGAATACATTGTGCTGCATGTGCTTTACTGACCTGACAAAAAAAAGACACCTCCCAGAGGGCAGACCATTTGTTTTATTCATGAGGAAGATCAAATTCATTATGTTTGGCTTATTGGAATATTGTAGAAAAATGACCTACACATCTATGAATATCAACATCATTGATAACTGGAATAAAATAAAATGTATTATTTTTCTAAATGGAATATTTTGAAAAGAGTAGCTATTTAGTATAAAATTTAAATATTCAGTGGCAAGTTCAGTGAGTAACAAATTAGTTGCTGAAAAAAAAACACCAACTTTTTGAGATGATGGACATCTACTATGTAAACTGCAGAGAAAAGGACTACTCCACATAAAAGAGCTTTGTAGTACAGCCCTTTAACTGAGCCAAAGTAAAAACCAAAACCAGAACCAAGCCAGACCAAACCAAACCAACAGCAGCAAATGGAGTAACTAAGAATTCCTAATGCAAGGCAGTGCTGGCAAGCTGTAGAAAACAGACTGAACATATCAGGAATTTCAAGTGCCATTTAGAGAAATTTCAAAAACCCAAAGACTTGAAGAATTCGACTTCAGTAAATAGCAATTCTTAATAGATACTAAGAGAAGACACAAAGTAAAAGTGATTTTTCAGAAAGTACCAGTGAGTTTTGTTTTCTGGCTATTAGTTATTCTCTACATAGAATAAAGTCAAATAAAAATTATTCTTAAATTTGCATATTTCACATTGTGACTGGTATATTTCTCAATACAGTGGATTGTTTTGATACACTTGCAACACACTGAAAGTAGATATTTTTCTTTTGAAGTGACAAAGAAAAATTTTGGCTGCTTTATATTCTAAATTGTCATCAAGCCAAACATGTAAAGGACTTTGTCAAAATGACAATTCTCACCTAAGGTAAAAATTTCAAAAAGTGCTGTAATCATAAATGAAGTTAGCTTTTTCTAAAATACTAATATAAAAAAAGAAAGACAAAGAAAGCAGGTAATTGGTTTGTGAAAGCCTATGTTCAAAATTTTCAGATAATAAAATCTAGATTTCCAACCTTGAGAAGTATACGCTGTATTTAATAATTCATCACATAATTTTTCTACATTGGAAACATTTTTTGAAATAGCTGAAATTAAGGTGAGTAGATAAATAGATGGAGATTGATAGATAAGAATAGATATTTGAGTAGTTTCAAGTTGAACAAATTGGAACAAATGTCATATATCCGATAATTAAAAAATTAAAATGTGAAGAGAAAGTAGATTTTATCTAAGTTTTAAGGTCTTAATATAAAAGAGAGTCTAGGAAAATAATGGGATGGGGTGAGTATGACTTAATTTGCCATGTACATTTTACTCAAAATATCTTTCAGAAACAACACAATGGTATACTTCACTTGTTAAGTATATGTTCAGCCTACCATAAAACTATAAAACACCAATGTAACATAATTGCATAAGAGTAATTTTCATGTTTAATTAAATGTCTGTTAAATTTATTTATGTGTATATACACTTAAAAAGACTTATACATTAATCACACATATGAGCATAAAAATTCTTTTAGCATTTTTTTTTCTTTTTTCTGCATGGATCTTCTTCTCTAATCTCCTCCCTTTCCCAATATCATTTCCTTTCTGCCTTTAAGCTATCTATATATAAAACTTGTGTATATCTCTCAACATTTTTGTTAAGTATATGAGTATTTATAAATAGTGATTATTTTTTAGTCAACATTGACTTTTTCAATAGCATCACACAAGACATACTCTTCCACATTTTGTTTTTCTTCTTCATACACAAAGTAAGAAACTTTATGAAAATGAGTACAACTCATTGAGTCTAATTCATTCTTTTAAATGGCTGCATTGATATATTTTGATGTGGGTTTATCAGTGCATTTAATCAAATCCCTGATTCACAGAAATTCATTTTGTTTGAAACCTGTGCTATATTAAAAATTCTTTTCCATATGTTTTTCATATTCTTGACTTTATATCTATAAGATTGAGTCTAGCAATCAACTGACAAATTTATTTTTATATTTTGTAGGAGTGAAATTTACTTGCAAAAAGGTTTTGCTGTTTGGACAGATGGCCAGGCAGTGGAAAAGCTTTTCTCCCCTAACTCATTTAGTTATCCTTTCTACTGATGCTTGTACTACCTCCAATGTGGGGTATAAAATTTCTTTGGCAGTTGTTTCCATTCTACCTACTCAACTTGTAAGAACAGAACATGGAGAATGTTCATGAAAGGTTTCCATGGGGCAGACATTGAAGTGATACATATCATTTCCTCTTAGAATTTATTCATTAAAGTTATTCAGTATGCTGCTATCTCTATCTTTGAGGAGACTGGGAGGTGGAGACTAGTGTTTTTATACTCAGGAAGAAGCCCGTGGTGTACTTTTTTCTACTTCATACTGCTTGAACTCTGTGAAGCCATTTGGTTTTCAGACTTGAACATTTATATTACATTACCTCAGTCAAGTAAAGAGAATTTTTCTTAATATCTATTTAATTTAATTAGTATATATATTTTTTAAGTTGAGGTAGGATTTTATATTAAAAACAAGCTTTTTAAGTTGTTTCATAGTGTGTTTTTTCATATTTTTGGAGGGAGGGTGCTGTACTTGAAAGTTAAGTAATTTATTTTAATTTGTTTTACTCCTTTTTTTTAAACTAAGGGTTTTATCTGAGTTCTATTTTTCTGATCCTTTGTTAGTTATTGCTGATCCTTTTTAGATGTCAGCTGAGATCCTCTGTTGTTAGCTCTTTGGTCTTAGACAGGTGGCTACGATATTCTGATAGCAGAAATACAATGGGTATATGATTAAAATGGGGTTCTCATTCCTGTTCCTGTACCTGAGGTCTAAAGGCAAGTTGTATTCTCATGTTGCAGTGCTTGAAAAAAGTGTCTTTTCTATACTATCTCTTTGTTCTTTCACAGATTCAAAGATAGATAACATTTCATCACACTTTGACTTATTCTTGCCTTTTGAAATTCTAAGGACCCAGAATGTCAATATTTATCTTCTTTTATGGAATCCTCAGGTATCAGAAAATGAAGCTCTTCTTAAAATAAAATTTTTCTTTAAAATATTTTTTCTTCTTAAATTTATTGGAGTAACATTGGTTAATAAAATTATATAGGTTTCAAATGCATAATTCAATAATACATCATGTATATTGTATATTGCATATATGCATATTGCATAAATGTCCTTCTGTAACCATATACTTGACCCACTTTATTTTTATCTACCTCCCTACTTTTCCTCTGGTAACCACTAAACTTGATGTCTATCTATGAGTTTTTGTTTCTTTGTCTTGTTTGTTTGTTGCTTTCAGTTTTATATCCCACATATGGGTGAAATCATATGGTTCTCAATTTTTACTGTCTGACTTCTTTTGCTTAACATGATGATCTCAAGATCCAACCATGTTGTCTCAATGGCAGTTTTTCATCTTTTCTTATGGCTGAGTAATGTTCCATTGTATATATGTACTACATTTTCTTTATCCAGTCTTCTATTGAAGGACACTTTGGTTGTTTCCATGTCTTAGCCACCGTGAATAATGCTGCTAGAAATGAACATCAGGGTGTGTATATCTTTACAGATAAATGTTTTCAAATTTTGGGGGTAGATATACAAAAAAGGAATTGCTGGGTCAAATGATAGCTCTATTTTTAATTTTTTGAGGAACTTCCACAATGTTTTCCATAGTAGCTGCATCAATTTACATTCCCACCAGCAGTGTATGAGGGTTCCTTTTCCACCATAACTTCTCCAGCACTTGCTATTACTTGGGCTGTTGATGATAACCATTCTAACCTGTGTGAGGTATCTCATTATAGTTTTGATTTGTAGTTCCCTAATAGCTAGTGAAGTTGAGAATTTTTTCATATGTCTTGGCCATTTGTGTGTCTTCTTGACATAAATATCTGTTCAGATCCTCTGCCTATATTTTTAATTGGATTGTTTATTTTTTGTTGTTAAGATTTATCAGTTCTTTGTATATTAACCCCTTATCGGAGGTGTTGGCAAATCTCTTCTCCCATTCAATTGGTTGTCTCCTTATTTTGTTCTGATTCTCATTATCAGTTTGCCCACTGGTGTACGGATCTGTACATTAGTACTTTATAGAAATCTGGTTAGAAATCAAAGCATTAAATACTCTCCCCCTTAGGTCCTAGTAGTCACTTGAAATGGCAATCCCCATGCATTTCACAGTATACAGAAAGGAGGGCTTAAACAAGTGGTCTTGCTTCCAGAACATCCTTGTAATTGCAATTCTTCATATTTTATAGATATAAATTTTCTTTATTTCCTATGTAATATGCAGGTTCATTATACAAAAAATATAATTAAACAAAAAAAGCTTAAGTAAGAAAGTAAAAGTTAACTTTTCTCCAATCCTAAGAATATTACTGTTAATATGTTATTATATACATGTTCTATTTTTTATGTAGGCTTAGTTCACATTTCTAATAAATTTAGGGTCATACTGTATATACTGTTTTATAATGGGTTTTTTATTTTATTTAACATTTTATAGTGTATACTATCGCATATCGATAAATTTACTCCTAAATATATTTATTTATTCTATGTACGATAATTTATTTTAAAAACTCACATTACCTATATCATTTCAATGTTTCAAGTTATTAACAATATGCTACAGTAAATATCTTTATAATCCTATCATTATCACCTGATTTTGTTTGTTTGCATAGAAGAAGACACTTTACTTTTTAAGTTTCTCTGACTGGTTTAACAAGCAAATCAACATGAAAGAGATTAACAAGAGAAAATAACTGAATTTGATTACATACATATGTATGGGAACCCATGAGATAGTCAGTGATCCTGCATACAAGAGACGTTCAGAGACAGAAAAGGAAAATGAGGTATATATCACATTCCGAGCTAGAGATGAAGTAAGGCTCTTTGGAGCTTCAGAGAGAAGGAAAGTTATTTCAGGACTATAAGAGGAACAGATGGTCAGTAATTACAAGCTTGTCCTGTCCAATATATAAATGATAAAATGTTATTTCTAGTGATAACACTTATCATGGGTAAGGCCTCTAATTTAAATTTTTTAAGGAAAAGATAAAAGTTTCTCATGAGCCCGCAGGGTCTTGATTGCCTTCAGCTCAAAATAATTCACATGCCAAAGTGGCATATTTGAGGAAGGCCTATTCTGAACCCCTTTATTTAATTTTTTTTTACTCAAAAATTACTACATATGAAATTTCTGAAGCAGAAGTATGTGCAAATTTAAAGATGAGCAAAAAGTCTCTAGTGGCTGGATTGGAAGAGATGAGGAGAAAGAGACATTGAGATTGGAGAGATAGACAAAGAACAAATCATGATGGAACTCCTTGCATTTGTTTTTTCTCAGTATTATTTAAAGCCAACAGAGAGTTTAAACAAGAGAGTCTTCTCTGCCTTTTTGAAAGAGTGCTCCAGCTGCTGCATGAAGAATTGCTGTGGAAGGGCAAGAGTGTCAGCAGGGACATTGATTTGAAACATATTGCAGGTAAGAAGCAATGGTGTAAAGTGGCCACATTCCAGGTATATTTTAAAAATGTGTTTTTCTGATTGAATATAGTCTTTGGTGAAGTAAAGAATGAAGGCTGATGTATATGTTGTAATCTAATCACTTGGAAGGCCATACAGTCATTGAGAAAGACTAAAAAGGACAGCATTTGGTGGAAGGGTCATGATTCAAACATTTTATTTTGCTCCTATAAATTCTGACATGACTTAGGAATGTAAATGGAAAACTGAACAAGTAGCATAGAATTTTAGGGGAGAAACCAGAGCTATACATGTTGTAGTCATAATATTTACAGCCATGGGGCAACATGAAATCAATTGAGAATGAATGTCTAGTGAAGTTCGATAAAAAAAAAAAAAGGTGAATGTATTCTATTAGACAAAGTGAAAAATATTGTTTCCAGATGAATAGTGAATATTTAAATGGTAATTCAACTTGTCAGTCTGCTAAGAGTTTGAATAAAAAAAAAAATAGGATACTAGAATTGGGAAAATAAAAGCCCATGGAAGCCTTGATGAGAATGATTGTAGTGGTGGTGAGAAAACTTCCATTAGAGGGTTTATTAGGAAATAAGAAAGGGGAGCCAGTGATATAATCATTTCTTTAAAAGAGGTTTACTATTAAAAGGAACAGAGAAATAAGGTAGTAAATGAAAGAAGTTGACGGTCAATGTTATGCTTTAAATCATGGAAACAATTTAATCAATTTTCATCTCGGTAGGATAATTTGGACAGAGGAACTGATGATGCAAGAGAGCGATGATGCAAGAGGGGAAATCATGATGAATTTCTGGAGCTAAGCTCTAAGAAGATAAGAGAAGATGGAATCCAATCACAAGCAGAAGCATTGTTCTGAAATTGGAAGAGATATAGCTCTTCCATATTAGCAGGGTTTTTACTTGGATGGTTGAATGATATGGTCATTGTCTTCTTAGAGGTCCTATTTTCTAAGAGAAATAAAAATGAAGGGCACCTACTGAGAATGAAGAGTGGAATGGTGGTACTGGAAGTTGAAGAATGAAAACAAGTGAAATAGTTCATCAGCACAATGAGAAGCAGTGCTAGTAGAGAAGCTTGCTAGGATTGTGGAGATGGAGTGTGGAGGTTCACTGGAGATGTAAAGTCATAAATAAAAAATTATATCAGAAAGTATAGTTATATATTTTTCCCAGTCTTGTTAACTTTTACTAAGTGCTATTACTTTTCATGGAAGAAATTTGTGGATATAATACTTATTTGCTCTAAATGTTATGATTTGAATTAGCATGAGGCATGGAAGAAGTTCAAAAGTTAATTACAATCAGAAAACAGAAAGTAAATGCTCACCAAAACTTCAGTGAAATGAAGTTGACAGTTAATTCCAAAAATCTTCATTGGTTAAATTTTCATATTTTTGGTAATTTGCTTTTATGCTAGATAATTTTTAGAAGATTAACTAGTTAGTGAACTAAACATGCTGTGAAATGTTTCTATATTTTTTTTGAAATGTTTGATCTATTTACACATAATTTCTTAATTATAATGACATGAATCAAAAAGAGCATTTCATATATTACTAAAGATCAGTATCTGAATCATAGGGAACCTACTGATGTGTAAAGACTTTTCATGTATGTTGAGACTTGGCAGATCAGGTAAGAAGTAGCCTGCATACAATCCTTAAATAGAAGCTATTGCTGCTTGCATGTGCAATTCAGAGAACAAATATTTTGTGGCATAGACACAAATAGTCTTCCTTTTCCCCACTCTCTGACTATGTAGTAGAAGTAAGTAAATGGATCTTGATAATAGTGAGGTATTAAAAAATTAGTACGCTATTAATCTGCTCTATACATTTTATAGACAATTAATCTTAAGGATCACAGACAAGATAATTTAAGAAGTGTGTGAGTGATCATGATTAGCTTCCTAGAATTTATTAAATTTAAGCTGAATTTTAGTAGAAAGCAAGATTAGGGAAATATTTGATTGAAAGAAATTCCAGTTGGATGCCTGAAGGATATTAGTATGAGCAAATTCATGAAATGAAAGTAAGCAGAGCATGAAAATACACTGAGAAAAGCATTTGCATGAGATAAATGGTCTGGAACACTGGAGATAAAGTTTTAGTACCCAAGTTAAAATCAGGATTTTTCTTCTATACTCTTGTGTGGACTTGATTAGTTTCCTCATTTCTGAAGTGGAGGAACTGTTATGAGGAAATTGTTTAAGGTTTCATACAGCTGGGAGGAGAAGGAGAAGACTGAAGGATTCCCATCCTAAATAATTTGAAAAGTCTAATGAAGGTTTATTTAAATTTATTTTCTAACCATTCTGTTTTTAAAAATCAGTATTAGTATATCTGTTAAAGCCCGATCATCTGAAACTTATTCACCATTACTTACTTTAAAATAAAATTTTCTGTTCCTCTGAATTTTACCTTTCTTTTATAACATATATATTGGCTTCTGCATTTTATTCTCTTTCAGTGGCTTTACTGGAATATTACATTCTATACTTTGTTCTCTCGTGGTAGCTTGACTGATATGTCAAACTAGCTACACTTTGGGAAACCAGCTGTCACTTCTGGGGGAAAAAAATAGCTATTTTTTTTAATATGAAAACTTGCTAAAACAAGTAGAAATAGACAGCTTTTAGTCAGAATTCTATTTAACATGGAATGACATGCATCTTTGACACATGGGCTAATAAAATACTAGCTATATGATAGTTACTGGGTAAATATTTGTTAGATAAAGCAAATGATTTCCTGACTTTATTTGTTGCCTTTGATAATCAGTTCACTTACTGCAGTAATGTTTACAGTTATTTCAGGAATTTATATGTGTTGTATTAATGAATTATCTCAAATATAGACATGCATCTTCTTAGTAATTAGTAGTACCTAGAGTTATGATGATGCAGTTGGCATTTATAAATAATATGCCATGATTAGTTATTTCATAGTTAGTTTGTTATTAAGTACCATAATACTATTTTTATTCAACCATGAACAGATAGCAAAAGTACCACTTTATTAAAAATGCAAGTATTTTATTACATTGTATTTGCTCATTATAGACTCATGTGAATCAAATATAGGTCTGGGCCGCTTTTTTTGGTAAGGTTTAAAGTATACTCAGAAACTTTGGATACAACACTGGTGGTAGATGCATGAAAAGTAGAAATGACTCACTTATAAACTTGAAAATTAGGAACTTCTTTCTCTAGAGCACCATACTTTGGAAGTATAGTGGCAATGTAGTTATTTCCAAAACAATGCTTACATTTTTTTTTCTCTTTCTCTAACAGTTAAGTGTTTTGAGAGGAGATTGATCCTTTAGCCTGCTCCAGGATGGGCATCGATTATTTTTTTAACTGAATCGAGTTACTACGTTACTCTTATTTCCCTTCAGTCAATGATTTTTTAAAGGTAATATTCCACTTTCCTTAGCCAAAGGATTAAATTGGGAATGAATATTTGGCCACAAGACAGAAAGACAGGATGATGTTTATAAAAGTTGGCAGGGAGCAAGGAGGCGAGTTCAAGCTTCTGACTCTTATGAATGAGTTGCAGAATATCAATTCTCTCTTCCTCTGAGTCTTGAACAGATGAGAAATCTGCAAAATAAAAGCAACACAGAAGTGGGAAGAGTGAGAGAACCACAGAGATATTGATCTAAAGTCCTACATGAACTATATTTGATCAATAACTATTACTTTACATTTTAAGATGTTTTGAATTGAGTTCTTTCACTTGTAGTTTAAGGAATTTTAAATAATTCAGAGATATCTTCCTCATTTTTCTTTCTATATTCTACTAGCTTGCACCAAGCCCTATTTTCTGCTCTACATCTTGTAATTTGACTATAAGGATGACTCTATTACTAAAATAGTTACCTACAATTTAACCAATATAAATAAAAAGGTTCTTCCTCAGTTTTTTTCTTAAAAATTTGATTATATTACTTATTCTTTATTTTGATGTTTAAAACAAATATATATTTATTTCAATAAAAATAATTTTATTATTTATATGCCATGTAATAGTTTATACTTTAGATTTATTCTTTCCAATTATTTTATATTTCCATGATTTACATATTTTTGTTCCATCTTTTATTCCTTTTCATTTATTATTATTTAGGTTGTTCTTGAGTGTGCATTTCCCATTTGTTAATTTGGAGGGAGTCTTAGGATACCTTTTCATACCATAAGTGATTTCCTAAAGAAACATCAACTGAATCCCTTATCCACACCCCAAGGTTTCCATGTGAGTTAAGCTCTCACCTTTCCCCTACCTTTACCACCCCAAAGAAAGCAGGCAGCAGCACTCTAACTCCACTGATGTATAATAAAAATCGTACCAGATGGGGTCAATAGTAGAGTGGACATGACAGATGACAGATCAAGAACATTAAGAATGGATCAATAGAATATATCCAATCTAAACATAAAATAGAATGAAAAATAAAGTGAACAGAGTCTCAGAGATTTGTGGGACAATAACAAAATAACTAACATTCATGTAGTTGGAGTCCAAGGAGTAAAGAGAAATAGTAAAACTGAAAAAGTATTCAAAAAGTGTCTGAAAACTTCTCAAATATGGTAAAAGATAAATATTCAAATCTGTAGGGTGGGAAAATACTTTTTTCCTCTTTCCTCTAAAGTTCTTTTTTTAATTAGTGCCCTGGATTCTAGCAATCTCCCAGGGTGGAGATCGCCAGACACCAATGTATATAAATTAGACAAAGACAGAGAGAAGTTTCATTAAGTTTATGTGCAAGGAAACCAACACCATGGAAAAGAAGAAACAGATGGTTCTCTGAGGAAAGCTGGGACAGGATTTTTAAAGGGAGTTAACTGGGAAGAGAATTATGTCTAGTCATGTAGAGATGGAGTTTTCTTGGTGCCTGTGCAATATGGTCACTTGCTTTTTCCTGTGTCACATGTCTCATTAGAATGTTAAATCTCCATCCCTGGGCATAATTTTTAATATTATAATGAAGAATCTCTGCACAAGTGGAACCAAAGGGAAAGTCCCTCACCTTTTTTAACAAGTTTTTGCCTTAATGCTGATTAGTCTCCCTAGGACTAGTACCCTTGGGGAATTTATCTAAGTATTATCAGCTAGCTCCTGTTTGTTCAACCTCTCTGACAGTAGGAAGTTGCCTCCCTGTCTCTTTCCACCTGAGAAATTTTATCCTCCTTAATCTTAAGTCATAAAGGCTGAAAGTTTCTTCTTCTGAAACTACTTTCTGCTGACAGAAGAGTATTCTTGGGACCTTAAACCCAGGAAGATTAAAAATCTCTTGTGGCTGATCAAGGAGTTGGTATGATATTGAGTCTGGTGTCTCAGCGGTTGGAATCAGCTGGAACCCCTGCATGACCATCAGCTTTACATGAAACTGTTAAAACTTGGACAAAATGAACTTAACAAGGAGATTAAAAAGACAAGGATCAAAAAGTAATTAAAGTACTTTTTCCTTCGTTCTTCTAAGGTTCCCAGGAGGAGAAGGAGCCAAGTGATACATGGTAGGTACCGCTTAATAGAGTCCCATACACCTTGAGGGTTGGGGTTATTAAGATTTTATAGCCATTTGCCTTGGTCTATAATCTTTGTGCTTTCTTCAATCTATCCACTGGCATTTACATACATGTAGCAGGAGATATTTTTTACAGCACACAACTCTCCTTATTCAGATAATAAATAATCTAGGGCTACTCGATTATCCAGTGAAAATTTGGCTAGGGTATCTACGGATTCTTAGAGGAGCTGGAAATCATGTCAAGTCTCTTCGCTGCTATTGCAAGGGAAGCAGTAGGTCGTGGATGGTTGTGGTAATGTAGATTGACTCCCTCTGCCAGCCCTGGAAGCAAGCCAACCACAGCAACTGACATTGTTATTATTAAACTAATTTTTCTTTTTCCTGCGGTGATGGTTTAAAGGCTGGATTCCATTTGTAAAGGCTTGAATAACATCTGTTTCATGTTCATATATCCCATACTCCAGACCCTCACAACTTCATTCAGTAGAGACATTGTAAGGCTATCTCTTCCTCCTGAAAAACAAGTTCATAAATTTTCCTAAAGACCCTGAAGTTATCTCCTGCTTGACAAAGAAACAGCACATCAGCAACACTAAACTATACTGCAGGAACAAAAGGAGTTGAATAAGAAGAGCCGTTGACATGTGAATGAAGGCCTAATGAAGAATTAAAGTATTTACTTTTAGCTGCCAAATACTAGTGACTTGTCTATACTTTGACTAGAGCTCTGCAAATTACACTGACAAAAATCATATTGATAGGAGAAAAGGCATACAAATTCTATTTGATTTTAATTTTTACATGACATGATGGCCTTTCCAGAAAAGAAATGAAGACTCAAAGAAGCCAAGATGCCTGAGAGCTTATATACATTTTTAACATAGAGCGATAAATTGTGAAGATGTTAAAGGACAAAGGAAAATGTTTTTAGGCTTCTGGGGATCGTAAACTGTGGATAGGTAGATATATATGAGAGAAACCAATGCAAGATAAGGACCATCTTACCAAGATTTGTTTGTGCAGGTTCATCCTGGTGCCAACTTTCTAGCTTCTTCATGGTTGTAGAACATCTCTAGGGGAGGAGGGATTTATGGCAGTCCTCATTCATCAAAAGTTTCTGCTTTCATTCAGATCAGGAATGCTCTAGGAAGGCTTCTTTTTGCATCTATTGAGGCTGGAAACTCTTAAACTAAAAATAATCCTTATGCCAAAATGGCATATTATAGGTGGCATATTCTGACCTCAGTAGCTGAATAAATCTCAGATAGATTAAATATATAGAAATCCATGCTGACAGATCATAATTAAACTTCTAAAGGGTAAAGACAAAAGAACTTGAATGCATCTCAAGAGAAATGACATATTACTATAGGGAAATAGCAATTTGAATGTTAGCAAATAAATTCATCTGAAAAACTTCAAGCTATAGAAAAGAAGTATATTTTTCAAGTGCTGAAAGAGAACTACTAACTATTTGAATTCTATCCAGCAAAAATATCTGTCAAGTATAAAGCAGAAATCAGGACATTCACAGCAGAAACAAAACTAAGATAATTTTTTACTAACTAATTACCCATTCTTTAATGGCTAAGGACAATTCCCTAAACAGAAAGAAAATAACAGAAGAAAGATTAGAATTTCAAAATCGGAAGAAAACTTTGGAATGAGTAAAAATAGGAACTATGACAGAATATTGTTCTTATTATAATTTTCTTAAACGGTATTTTATAGTTGAAGCAAAAACTATAACACCAAGTGATATGATGTTAACTGCATACAGAGGAGATACTGAAGAAAAGTATATTAAAAGATTGAGGAGTATAAAGAAACCTAGATGGAAATAAGATTTCTATAGTTCACTCAAAGTGATCAAACATTGATACCAGTGATGTTACATAAAGTATGTTACAATACCTAGAGCAACAATTAAAATGATGATATAAAGCCATGTATGAAAAGTCAACATAAATGAAGATGTGACACTAAAAGAAGGTAACTCAAAAGAAGGTAAGAATAAAAACAGGAAAACAAGAAACAAAGAAGAGGTAAGCAAAAAGCAAATACTAATATGTCAGATTAGATTGTCATTAATTGTCATTAATATAAAGAGTCTAAATACAGCAATTGAAAGATGAAGATTAGCAAAGCAAATCAAACAAAAAATACAAAACATGATTATTTAACTATATGCTATATACAAGACAATTACTTAAAATACAGTTATGTAGTTAAGTTAAAAGTAAATGAGTAGAGTCTACGGCCATGCCACCCTGAACATGCTCAATCTCTTCTGATCTTGAAAGCTAAGCAGGGTTGGGCCTGGTTAGTATATGAATGGGAGACCACCTAGGAATACCAGGTAGTGTAGGTTTAAAAAAAAAAAAAAGTAAATGATAAAGATCTATGCAATCAAATATTCATGACAGCACAATTTATAATAACCAAGATATGGAAGAAACCTAAATACCCATCAACAGATGATTGAATAAAGAAGTTATGGTTCATATATATAATGTAATATTACTTGGCCATTAAAAAAATGAAATCCTATCATTTGCAACAGCATGGATGTTATTATGCTGAGTGAAATAAGTCAGAGAAAGATAAATACCATATGATTTCACTTATATGCAGAATCTAAGGAACAAAAAGAACAAACTAATCAAAAACAGACTCACAAATATAGAGGACAATCTGGTGATGGACAGAGGGGCTGGGAGAATGGGGTAAAGGGTTAAAGAAGTACAAATTAGTAGTTGATACATGGTCATAAGAACGGGGAGCATGGCATAGGGAATGCAGTCAGCATTAATATATTGGCTAGGTGGAAAACCAGAGGAGAGAAGGAGCGATTAGGGGGATTGTTTTATAAACTACATAAATGTCTAACCAATGTACTGTATACTTGAAACTAATAAAATAAAATTTTTTAAAAAAGTAAATGAGTGGAAAACATACCATGGAACATTAATTTAAAAAGCATAAGTGGCTATATTAATATTAGATAAGTCAACTTGAGATCAAAGGAAATTTTACTAGAGATGGTGGAAGTTACATAATGATAAAAGGGTCAAATAACAAAGAAGACTGTTGCTACAGATTTGTTGTTCTGAGGTAAAGGGTATGAGACTCGGGTAGTTGGAAAAAAATGCAGAGATGTGTAGGCAACTACAACGTACCTGGCTGCAAGGGCACAGTCAGCTTTACAGGGCAGCGCAGTTATACAGCAAAGGCACAGGCACAGCACACCTTCACATGGCACATGGTGGCGACTTTTTATTCACAGGTTAAACTATAGTAGCACACTGCCAGATACTGGAAGTCTGCATGTGTACCGGGCACATGATTACATAAGGGAAGAAGTGCTGAATCACTTCCTCTTGAAAATTAGCTATGAGTGTTGGGGAGGGAGACTGACTACAGCTATCGTTCTCTCTCCACACAAAGACATGGCAATGCTAAAGGTGTATGCACTAAAGAAAAGAGCTGCAAAATATGTGCAGCAAAAATATCGACAGAACTAAAAGGAGAAAAGGGCATATTCGAAGTTAAACTTGGGAATGTAGAACATTCCATCCAACAAAAGAAGAATACACCTTTGTTCACAGGTACCCATGGAATATTCACCAAGGTAGATATCACATGCTTGTTTACAAAACAATCTCAATCAATTTTTAAAATATTTAAATTGTACAGAATATGTTCTCTGGCAGTAATGGAATGAAACGAGAAATCAGTAGCAGAAAGATATCAGGAAAACCTCTAATCACTTGAAAATAAACTACACACTTCTAAATAATCCAGGAGTCAAAGAGGAAACATCAAAGGAAAAATAAGAAGTACATATAAATGAATTAAAATGAATACACAACATG
This sequence comes from Pteropus alecto, assembly GCF_000325575.1. NCBI lineage: Eukaryota > Metazoa > Chordata > Mammalia > Chiroptera > Pteropodidae > Pteropus > Pteropus alecto. Next base: position 2,576,993 of record NW_006432491.1, on the reverse strand, counting down.
TAATTTAGATAAAGCAGTGCTAACAGAGAGATTTAAATGCTTCCATTATATAAAAAAGCTTTTGAATTGATAGCTTAATTCTTACCTCAATAAACTAGAATAAGAAGACTAAATTAGTCCAAAGTTAACAGGAAGAAGGAAATAATAAAGGTAAAAGAAAAAAAATAAAACTGAAAACAGAAAAAACAATAGAGAAAATGAAGGAAATAAAGTTATTTCTTTAAGAAAATCAATAAAATTGATAAACCTCTAACAAGACTGACAAACATAGATAAGACAAAAATTATCAGTATCAAGAATAAAACCAGGAATATCACTACAAGTCTTGTAGCCTTTAAAAAAAAAAGATAATAAATGCTACAAACAGTTTTGCTCTCATAAATTTACCAACTTAAAAGAAATGGACCAATTCCTCAAAAACCATAAACTACCAATAGTCAATCAAGATGAAATAGAAAAGCTGAATACTGTTATTACTATTTAAGAAGTTGAATTTGTAATTTAAAATCTCCTAAAAAAGAAGTCTTCAACACCAGATAGTTTTACCGGATAATTCTACCAAAAATTTAAAGAGTAATAACAATTTTACAAAATATCTTCCATAAAGTAGAAGAGAAACATTTCCTGACTCATTTTATGAGGCTAGTATTACCATGATATGAAAACTAGACAGTACAAAGAAAACTACAGATTTATATTGATAATATAATTAGATACAAAAATCTTCAACAAAATATTAGCAAATCAAATCCAATAATACGTAAATATATTATCATATCTTATTTTGTTCAAAACAATACTATGAATAGGTACTATTATCTTTCTCACTTTATAGTTGGACAATGGAGCCCAGAGAGCTGTAATAACTTGCCCATATGAATAATCTTGGAATTGAGAGAAGCCTGGATTTCAATCTGGGTTGTCTAACCACAAAGCCTGTCTTCTTAACAATTATAATAATAATATACATTTCTTATTTTTCTTTTTGTGGCTGAAATTGCCAGTTGCCAAAATATTATCTCTGTATCACCCTTCTTCTTTAGCTTAAAACCCTAATGTTAACATATTCCTGCTATATTTAAAGGTCATATCCTTGTTCCTAGGTATGTCCTTGTTACTAAGTGAAGGAAAATGGTATTTAAGCAAAATTGTTTTGTGAGATTTCAAAGTAAGCTTCTTGAAGTGCCTTGTCTTGCGCTTCAAATTCTTTTCTTCCAACTGTCTGTTAGCCTAATATGATGTCTGAGTCCCAGTAACTGTGCTGGACCATGAGGTAAATTTAGATGTTTGTTGCATACTGAGGATGGTAGAACAGAGGTTTGGAGACTGCTTCTAGGATGATATGTGGAGTTACCATAGATACTATTGGATGTCCTATTTTCAAAATTTTTGTGAAAAAATAAATAACTATATAATTTAAACCATGGTTATTTTGGGTTTTCAGATATATGAAGTCCAACTTAAGCCTATCTCATACTCCTTCCATATTCTTCTGATTAATTCCAATACAGATAATAAGAAGCTATAATAATCTTATTAACACTCAGTTCTGCTGATTTTAGAAATTTAGACATAGTCCTTTTGCAATTTTCTGATATTTAATTTGTCATTTTTATTTGCACTAAAAGGAATGATATATATTTTTTAGATTTCACATATCTGTTCTTTTTACTATTGCTTTTAAAGACTGACATTAATAGATGTATTTTAATTAAATTCTGTGGAATTGATGCTTGTCAGGTTTTAGATAAAAATACTTTTTCAGGGTTCTCACAAAATATTGGCATTGGAAATAAAGTTGTTTTGCCTGCAGCCTGCCTCGGCAGACTGATTTATGATTGCCAGTACTTGGTAAGCTTAGAGAGCAAAGACTGAACTTGTCAGTGAGAACATTCTATAAGCACATCTTTGAATTGTGAGAGGTGTCAAATAACATTAGTATTCTGAATGATTCTTTTACCACCTCATTATTTTTCCCTCATTGCATTAATATTGACTCTATATTGTTTTTTTTTTTAAAATTTGCTTAATTTTCATTCAGTTAAAGGAGGCAGTGTATATGTTTCTTTATGTTAAATTTCTCAGAATATTTTCATAAAATTCAATATTTAGGAGAGATCTATCAGGGTAATTTAATGGGGCTACTTTTTTAAACATTTAAACCAAATTTAATAGGATGAGCTTCATGTTGTAAGCATATGCTTTAGGTTTTTGAGAGTGTAGTAAATCTCGACTTTTATCTTTGATCATTGACATGCAGTTAGTAGACACTTTTCTCTATAGGTTGAGAGATTGAATATTAAAGCAATTTTGAAGTTAAAGAACACTAACATTTATTTCTGCTGGCTAATGAGTTATTAAAGATACTTATAGTGATATTGATCAGTGGCACTAATGAATATCTTAGCATTAATAACTGAATCATTGTAAATAATCTCATAATGTCTAGATATCAAACATATAGTGTTCAGAAAAATATGAGGCAGAACTGAGTGCTCCATATGATTGCTGCGCAGATGTAAACTTCTAACAATTTAATTGAATCATGTAGTTGTTTACTCACTCAAAAATAAATAAATATATAAATAAATACTCTATCGGAAGGTTATTGGAATGTTAAGGCAGATGCTTTACTCTATTTCCTAGTCAAAGTCATAAAATATATAGCCAGGCAGTTGCTTAGGCTACTGCCTAATGAGTAGAGAGATGACTCATTTATCCCACATCAGATGTGTTATGGTGCTATGTGCTATGGTTTGCGTCCCCTCAAATTCATATGTTGAAATTCTAACTCCCAAGATGATGGTATTAGGAGATGAGGTCTTTGGGAGTTATTGTCATAAAGCTGGAGCCTTCATAAATGGGATTAGTGTTACAAAAAAGACCCCACTGGCTGTGAATCAGACAGAGGGCCTTGGCCAGAGGTAATCAATCCTTGATCTAAAACTTTCAGGCTCCATAACTGTGAGAAATAAATTTTTGTTGTTTATAAGTCACACAATCTGCAGTATTTTGTTATAGCAATTTAAACAGACTAAGACAAGAGAAAGCCTCTAATGATATAAGAAATAGCACACATCACCAACAAGAAATGAATGCTTGAAATAGTTGTAGATAAAATTCCCATGTAAAAGGTTTGAGTGCATTGCTGAATTGTTTGACCACTTTGAAGGGTAAGAAATGGATATTAACTGAAATGAATATTTATTCTAATCTATTCCTTACTTTTCTTGTAACACAATTCTTCTCAGAGGTACAAGTAAAGGTTTGAAACTAAAATCTGCATATATTCAACCTGGAATTATTTTTTTTGCTACAAAAAAAAGGCAATAAAACATATTACATAAACATACCACATTCCCTGACACCCTCAGAGCAGTTATATCATTGAAAATCAATAAGCAACTAAAACACTTGTTACTTATATCATATAAATAAGGTTCTAAGTGTTAGCTTAAATGTTCAGCTGATTATAATTATATAATGAATATGAGGTGAAGTAAAGCATTGAATTTATCTATATTGGATTGAAAAGTGGGAGTGAGGTTGGAGGAAAGAATTTATATTTTTCCCCTCACAAAATATTTCTTTCATTTTGCCCAATTTCGTGATCCCAGGTCTATGTTTATACTTATGCATATCCATGGAAAGTACTATGAATGCACAAATGACAACATTCATACTGTTACAGTTGAAATCAAATTGCTACCATTAAACTTCCTAAAGGTACATTACAGTGGGTAATTCCTTTACTTCATATACCAACTTGTAGGTAATTGTGAAAATGGCTCCAATAAGTGACAGGAATGGTGCTGTGATTCTTTACCTGCCGAATCCTATTATATCTTGTCAGAGGTGGGGCCTAGTTATATATTTTAACTTGTCCACACTGAGCTTCTAGCAATTTGTCAATTACTGTTAGGTTTTCCTAGCCTGTTTTGGTTCCAGCAGTGGTGTCTGCTCCTGGATTACTGCTTGGGTAAGTTGTGATTCTCTGTATCAACCTGTCTGTCTCCCAGTTTTGGAGCTAGTGGTTTGCCCTCTGATTCCAATTATCTACTGTATCTAAGAAGAGTTAATTTTCACTTGGTTCAAGTTTTTTCTTATTGTGGGGATAAGACCAATGACTTTTAAATTCCTTAAATGCCATACTAGAAACTAGAAGTTACTCTAAACTACTTTTATATAGATTAGTTTCTTGTTCTTATTACATCATGCAAATCATGAAATCTATTGTAAGATAGCATTTAAGGCATTTATTTAAATGAACTCCTCTCTAGTAAATGGAATGATAAATCTCCCCTCCCCCAATTTATTTTATCTTATTTATCTTTCTGAGACTTACATATGTGTAACACTGATGATAAGTATGTTAATACCGAATGTGTCTATATTCTGTGTCTTTAGAATGCTAAACAATTGCGAATAACTCAGTTATCTCAATTGCTATAACTTCAAATACTTGTAAGGTAAAATAGTCATAGGTATAAAACTTGATTTCAAATACCATTTAGATAGATGATAGATGATAGATAGATAATAGCTAGATAGCTAGATAGATAGATGATAGGTAGGTAGATGATAGGTAGATGATAGGTAGATGTTGCCATTTTTGATTTTCATAATACACTAAGATTCTAATTACATTAGTTATTGGACTCTAACTCAGGTGTGGTCAAACTAAGCCCAGCAGGTTAAATTTAGCATATCACCTATCTTTATAAATCAAGTTTTATTGGCTCACAACCACAAGCTCAATTGTCTGCATAGTGCCCAAGGTCACTTTTGCAAAGTCGAGTATTCGCAACAGATCCTATATGTCCCACAAAGTCTGCCTTTTACAAAAAAGATTTTCAGCCCTACTCTGAGATGTGGAAGAGATTTTTTTTGAATTTTTGTAATGCACTTATGTTTAAACTAAGCACTTTAAAAGGGTGAATTTGCTTTGGTTTTAAAATCTTTTTTAGAGTGTTTATATATGTTATAGAATATCTATATTTCTATCCTATAAGATAGTAATGTAAAATGAGAAAATTTTGTATTTATATTGTAGATTGGAACATTTAAGAATACAAAGTCTAGAAACTAAGATGAAATATTTTTTTTGTGAGTTTCTCTGTTTATTATTAAATTGTCATGATAAATTTCATATCTTTCTCATTTTTTTTTTCATTTTTAGGCAAGGCAACCCTTGGTTGACCTCACGGATTGCAAGAATCTTGTCAGCTTACAATCCCTTATTTTTAAAATTTTTATTCCTACAGCACCTGGTCTTTTTAGGTGGTCTCCCATCCAACTACTAACCAGGCCCGACCCTGCTTAACTTTTGAGATCAGACGAGATCGGACTTGTTCAGGGTGGCATGGCCATAGACTAAATTTCCTATTTTCAGGTTATCTCTACTACGTCTTTGTATCAGTCTTAAGTATGTATCTTACAATCACTCCATTCATTAATGACTTTATCATTTGGCTTAATATCTTAATGTTCAAATTCTCTATCACTACTCCTTATGACTTAAAAACATTTGTAAATAACACTCTCACTCCGTTTTACCTCTAATGCCTTTTCCTTCACTCGAAGAGCATCTCTTCATTTCTATGTCATATGATTAAACTGATTACCACCAATGACTGCCCTGCCACTACTTTTTGGCATTTAGTTACCCTATGTGTTGTCGAATTCTCTCCATCAAGCCTGAATTTCATGGTACTTTGCTATAATTACTCTTTCACAGACAGTTTTAGCTTCCATCACCTCCTTCTCCTGTTAAATTTCCATGACAGAACATTAATGCTTGCAGAATTTATCTAGCCCCTATTCTGCTTGAGAACACTTCAATAGCATACTGGAGAGTCATACTCAAATTCATGACCACAGATTTCAAACAGAAAAACCTGAGTGTTGAGCCATCTGACCATACTTTCTTACTGTATGCTTTCTTCTTTATTAAATGTTTAACAACTTTTATCTCCTCATAAATTTTTAGATTTAGTCCTTTTAACTTTAAGTTGATGGTTTTGCTTTACATATTATTGAGAAAAATTAGAATAATCTAGCACATTTTCTTTCCTTATCACCACCAGATCAACAAACTACCTGCACTTACTTCCTATTCTTTTTCTTCTTTCTTATTACAGTGAATAAACTGTCTCAGTTTCTATCAGAGATTCACCCTTACATGAGCACAGGTCTTACTTCTCAAAGATTTGATTCTTGATAGTTCCTCCTCTCCTCTGCATCATCAATATGCTTATTTTTATTGATTTAGTTTTTTCATCATGAACTTGTGCTTTCCTTTAATAAAAAATGTTTCATTTGATGCCTTGACACCACACACTTTTCTAGCTACTGCCTCAACTCTCTATTCCACTTACTAGAACAAGATAATATATATTTGTTGAGAGAATTTACCACACATTCTCTCCTCAGTCTTATCTAGTCAAAGCTTTGGCCTTATCTCTGTGTCATCAAATCCAGTGCTTACTTCTCTGCTTATATCTTACCCAGTTGCTTTTCAATATTTACACAACTGACCATGTTTTCCATCTTGAACTCTTTCTTCCCTGGGCTTTTATCAAAACAAAAATGTTCAGGTTTTCCTTCTACACAATGCTTCCCATTCTATTTTCTTTCCTTTCTTCCTGTTCCTCTTTCTTTCCTTCTTGTTTCTAAACAATTGCAGCACTTGCTCCTAGGCTTTTTGTTTGTTTGTTTTTAAATCGTGTCCATCTACTTATTCTCTCTAATATTTCAACTCTTTCATGGCTTTAAATACATTTATATATCAGTGAGTCTCAAATATATCCCTTAGCCTTGGCTTTTCTTCATAACTCTAGACTTGTATATGAGACTGGGTCCTTGACATTTTCATTTGGGTGTTTAATAAGCATTTTAAAATTAACATGCCAAAAATAGAATTTTCACAGCTATGTTTCTCAAATCCCGAATTTTGAAGTAATACATTAATAGTAATAGATTCACACTCAGAGTCCAGATTCAATCCATTATCAAGTCTTATTTATTCTATGACTAAATTACATCCTGAGTCTAACAAACTCATCACCTCCACATTATTTCCTTATTCTAGTTTATATCATCTGTCACCTAATTAATTGCATCCTTGTCTTACTGCTTTCATCCTCACTACTTTTATTCTCACTCCTTAAGATCTGTTTTTCACATAGCAAAAGGTAGAGATATTTTTTTAATGTGACCATAACACACATTTGCTTAAAACTTTCTGATGGCTCTTTATCCAAATTTATTTTTGTCTGCAAGATTAGGCCTATGAGTATATCTTCAACCTTTCTCTCCTTAATTTACTAAGTTTTGCACTGACTGATTCACTTTCAGTCACTTAAGTGCATTATATTCAATCCCAATTCACTAGCTATCCAGACAACTCTCTTCCCTGATTTTTACAGATCTTGTTATTTTCTCTTAGAGAGGGCTTATCTTCCCAACTAATGAAAGAAGCCATTCAATTATTATTCCTTAATCTTACATAATTCTCTGTCTAACCCCTAATAGAGAACTGATCTTATTATCATGTAAGAGAGAAATTGATTCTTATGAGTATTGGCTCTATTAGTGTCTAGGTCAATACCTGGCACTGACTACATGTCAATAATGTGAATTAGGTGACAAACTCTTGAGAGCTGAAGATAATCCAATGAGATATCAGGAACTTATCTAAAGGAATTGTGGGCCAATCAGATGGGAAGAAGAGAAAAAAAAATTAGAACAGAATTAAGAAGTAAATAATTTTGTTGAATTTAATCAATAGATAACAGATTTTGGTTAATAATTTTCAGATTTAAATTAGATGAATTCTAGATCCTATACTCAGTAAATTATGGAATTTTGTTCTTATGATTTCGGGGCTATGTGTTCTCAATTAGTGTCTTAGATAAGAATTGAGACCATTGTTCTGGCCAAATATCTCCATGGTTGATATAAAAATACTGAAAAGAGAATCTTGATTTGTTTTTAATGATATTTATAATTATTAATGGATAAGCATACTGAATAAGAATTCTAGAATAACTGGAATTAAATATAAAAATTATGAAGAAAAGTAAACTTATTTTTCAAATACTTTTTAAATTAAATTTGGAATTGTGTATTTTTAATATTATTATATTTATTATGCTTAAAATTTTTGGCAAGAAACCTAACACATAAACCTTATTTTTCCATTTGAAATGTATAGAGACTAATTACTTTTACTTGTAAAATTAAAATGTATAAAAAATTTTTCACAAATTATAAGCAATATTATATTTAAGAGAAACTAAAGTTTATCAGTTTTGAGATTAACTCATTAAATTTATAAGACATATTTATTAATTAGCAATTTATTGTTTGTTATACTATTCCATACTTAGAAAATTGGATATGTTCAAATTATAATGTTTACAAGGGGAGAAAAAAAATGCCTAGATGATAGAGGCTTTGTTCATCCCTCTTGCGACCAAATCAAAGTTGTTACAGAAGCATAGAGCAAACTGCAAGGAAAGTCACCTGGGACTTAGATGAATAAGCTCTACAACTAGGGAGAGAAATAAGAAATAATCCTGCAATGAGAGGAGGTAGGAAAGGGCAAGGACGCAAGGCTGCCCAGTCCCAAGCGTCTGAGTAGGACAGAAGCTATAGTAGAGGCAGCCAGATGGTTACAGACGCCTCTTAAAAAGGCTGTATCCATGAATGGACTTTCACAGTGACAGAGCTACTCGCTCTAAACACCAGTGCCAGGTTGGCTGCACAGGGGGCACCAGAGACTTACAGGGAGACACTGAGTCATCAGAGTGAAGGATGGAGGCTAAGATCTCTCCCAGACAGAAGAGCCAGGGTATCCATTGTTCTACTGTTAAGCTCTTCCAGTGTGCAGAAACAGGCACCACCATAGCTGAGACCGTCATCAAACTGGATAACAGAGGTCACTCTGCCCAGAGGATTCCCTGAAACTTTGCCTTCTCAAACTCACAGCCCCACCTAAGCCACATCGAGGTGTATCTTCCATGAGTCAGGTGCTCCTTGCTGAGCCAACTCCAAGACTCACACTGGTGGCAGCTGGTCTCAGTTTCTGGTGTGATTTCTTGAGGCAACTGTAAGCACAGCATCTGTGAATTGCTTGCTGAATCTTAAAAGGTGGCCCTGGAGGGGCACAGGCTGGGACTAAACTCGGCCTGTAGTTGAACACCTCTAAGGACTGTGCCACTGGACACCTACTACACAAAGCCATGCTAATAAGACTGGAAGGCTTAGGAGCTTGGCTTAATACATAGGCACCCAAAATAGGATGACAAAGAAGCAAAAATTATATGAGAGAACAGAACAGAGATCCAGGAATAATGAAGTCAAGCAATCTAACAGATGCAGAGTTCAAAACACTGGTTATAAAGATGCTCAATGAACTTGAGGAAAGTATAGATGAATTCAGTGAGAAAGTTAATAAAGAGATAAGAAACATAAAAATGGAAATGAAAATTATGAAAGGTAACCAGTCAGAAATGAAGAACACATAATCTGAGATGAAGAGGAAGAGTATATTAGAGAGAATCAACAGAGTGTGTGAAGAAGAGCATCGGACCACTGATATAGAGGACGGGAAAACCAAGGTCACTCCATCAGAATGGCAAGAAACAAGAATCCAAAACAATAATAATTATTTAAGGAGGCTATGGGACAAAATTAAATGCAAAAATATTTCTGTCTTAGGGGTACCAGAAGGAGAACAAGAGGTTAAAAGCTATTTGATGAAATAAGGATAGAAAACTTCTCTAACCTGGTTAAGAAAATAGACATACAACTCTAGGAAGCCAAGAGAGTTCCAACAAAGATGAATCCAAAGAGGTCCACACCAAGACACATTATAATGAAAATGTCAAAAGTTAAATACAAAAAGAGAATCTTAAAAGCAGCAAGAAAAACAGTTAGTTACCTATAAGGGAGCACACATAACACTGGCAGCTGATTTATCAGAAGAAACTATGCAGGACAGAAGGGCTTGGCACAAAATAGTCAACATGATGAAAACCCAGAATCTATAACCAAGAATACTTCATCCATGAAAGCTATGATTTAGAGTTGAAGGGCAGATAAAGAGCTTCCCAGACAAAAATTAGCTAAAGGAATTTATCAACACCAAGCCAATATTACCGGGAATGTTGGAGGGGCTTTCTTCAGAAGATAAAACATGTATCAAAGACATGAATAAAGCATGATAATAACTACTTTCCTATCAACAATTACCTCAAATGGGAAAGAATTAAGTTCTCCAACCAAAAGATAGAGTGGATAAGAAAACAAGACCTCTACATATGCTGTCTACAAGAGACTCACTTTATATTAAAAGAAACACGCAGGCTAAAAGGAGGGAGATGAAAAATGATATTGCTTTGATGGTCCTAGAGGGTATTGCACTGAATGAAATGGGTTTGATAGAGAAGGACAATTCTCACATGATTTCATGTACATGTGGAAACTAAAGAACAAAATAAACAACAACAAAAGCCGTAATAAACTCATAGATATAGAGAATATTTTGAGGGCTACTAAATGGGAGGGAATTTGGAGTTGTAAAAAAAAAAAGTCAAAGGGATTAAGAGGTATGAATGGATAGCTGAAGGATAGACATGGAGATGTAGAGTGTATAATGAGGAAATGGTTAATAATGTTGTAATAAATATTTAAAGGGAAAGGGGATACAAGATTTAGTGAGGTGGTTGCTTTGTAAGCTATGGGGATCTCTGATCACTAGCCTATACAACTGAAACTGGTATATTATTGTATGCTGATTATAATTGAAAAAACATTGAATTGCACAATATAAATATGAGCAACTAATTGTCTATTATATTTCAATAAAGCCAGAAAAAATATGTTTAAAACGTATAAAGTATTTTAATTATCTAAGATATAAAAATCTTATAAATGACAAAGTGCACTATTTTTTAACATAGTAATAATATTTATAAACTGAATTTAATAACTTAAATAGCTTAAATTGTTTATTACTTATGCTTCATTAAATTAAATAAATTGAATAATTTAAATATGTCTTTGTAAATAGAAGCTACACTAGTGAAACTAGATGTCTATATTCTCATTTCTATTATCTAACGTTTTTTTCTCATTTGATCTTTATAAATAAAGCCCTGTAAGGTGAATATACAGGTATTATCTCTCTTAAAAGGACATGCATAAATTCATATGGTTCTAAATAAATTATCCTCTTTGTCATCTGTGGGTCTTAGTTCCTGTTTCTTCTGCCTGAAACATTGCTTATCCTTTATCTCTCTCCTCTAGGCTAATTTATCCTTATTTTTCCCAAAGAATCCTTTTCTGACCCCTCAAAATAGAATTAATGTGCTTCCCATATATATTTTTTTAGCTTTTGTACAAACTTCAAATCAGTCTTATTATTGTTGTAATTATTGATTTAGCTGTTCCAAGAAGCACTCTAAGAGCACTGTTGACAAAGAATCTATTTTTTCCTCACTGTCTTGCACACCTCACTGTCTTGCACACCTTTGTTTTATCAATCTTGATGAGTAATTTCTTTATTTTCCTTCAGTTTTATTGAAGAATAGATGACATATAAAATTGTATGTATTTAAAGTGTACAAGAAGAAGAAAACATAGGAGGAAAACTCCTTGACATTTGTATCAGTAATGATCTTTTGGAATTGACACAAACACCACAGGCATCAAAAGCAAAAATAAACAAATGAGACTCTATTAAACTAAAAAGTTTTTGCATAACAAAAAAAAATCAACACAATGAAAATGTAAACTATGGTTGAAAATATTTGCAAACCATATATCCAATAATGATCCTAAATATATAAGGAACTCTTAAGATCCTAAATATATAAGGAACTCTTACTACTCAAAAAAAATAAAACATACTAAAACAAAACTAAGCAAAACAAACAAACAAACAAAAACCACAAATAATTTGATTTAAAAAATGGGCAGAGAATCTGAATAGAGAATTTTCCAAAGAAATTATACAAATGTTCAAGTATATGAAAAAAAGGCTCACTAACTGTTAGAGAAATGCAAATCAAAACCACAATGAGATACCACCTTACACACATTTACAGCACGTAGTAGGTACTAGGTAAACATTGTCAATAATTAATGTTATTTGAATGAAACTACACAGTTATAGCTTAAATCCAATTACTTTACAGATTATACTTGTTCCAAATTCATCTTATCTTCTCGAAATCAATGAATATTTAAAAGTTCTCTGACATAAATATATTATGAAAATAGTCCCTAATGATTGGATTTTAAAATATTGTCATATTATTAATAAATTAGGTTATTCTCCTGAAAAGAGTTAAAACTTATTGTCTGTGAGAAATAAGCCAATTGGCCCAAATAGGATATTAGAAGATGTACATGATTTGGAAGCTGAAGAATATACATGTATAAAGCATGTTCAAATTATAGGCCATTAAAATCCCCAGCACCTTTATAATGGAACATGGATCAGTGATATATAGAGAGTAAGCTCTCTGCCCTTCAGTAACTGACCATTCTCAGGTTCAGGAGGTGGATATCACATAGAATACACAATACAAGTTAGTGAAGGTTAAAAGTGATAAGAGCTATAGGAAACCTAGAGACATCCTGTACAAGTCTAGAGGAAAGATGGATGCGCGCCTCATAGATATGTCTCAACAGTTTTATACTGAGGACTGTGTCTGTCCCATAGTAGAAAATAAATAAATATTTGCAGAATGAATAAATGAATGTGGAAATAGTTAAACACATTTGGCCAAACTATATGAATAAATATTATTTACAAAATTCTATGACCCTTTAAAAATATTTTGGAGTATTTGATTAAATTTAGTCTTCCCTGTGTTCCCCCTCAGTACTCCTGCTCACTGCCTATATAGACATATGTATTTTAACAGGCACATTTTAAGGCCTCTACCTACATAACAATTATTGTAAAATATTAGAGTTGAGTGTTCCATAAAGAAAAGTTTTCAGAACTATTTACAGCTCTGCACATGAACAACTAACTGTTATAGTCTGAATAAAATACTTTAAAAAAGTTATTAAAGAGATTTAGTGACAAGCCTTTGGCTTTACATTAGCATTTTCATATGGAGGAGAGGATAAGATGATAAGAAAAATGAGATAAAGGAGGCTGACAAACACATTTTTGTGTTTATTTTCAATGCTTTTATTTGTGGTTATCTGCATTTTTGCTACTTTTATCTTTAAGTATATTTGTGCTCAACAAGCAAACATTTGCAATATTCAAGACTATTTGAGAATGGGAGTTTGAGAAAATCTTTCAAGATAATAACATATCTCAAGCAAAATTATAAGATTAAATGCAGCTCTTGAACTATCAAAGTTATTAAAATGGAGTACAAAATCAAGATGAACTTTATGATATTAAAAAACTAGTGAATTAATTATAGTTCTCAAATGTACAACAGTTTGAAGGAAAATTAAAATTTTGGTATCATGTCTTCTAGGAATATTTTATTTGTATAGGTCAAAAGATTTCATCATTTTGAATTCACAAATGTTTTTAATAACATTGTGCAACAATAATTGACAACAAGCTTTAATAGCAAAATTCACATTGTGCCTAACATGATATTGATCTCATATCATGAAGCATTCATTTGTTATATTTAATCTATGGATACTCGGATTTTTAATTAACATTACAAATATTTTCTGATTTCTTCAGATCAATATGTTCTCACAATTGGCATTAATTTATATGGGAGGAAAAAAATTAAGAGATAGTTTACAGTCTAGATTCATTCAAGTTAATACATTACTTACAAAAATTCTATCTAGTCTTTGAAATAACAAATTTTGTAATTAATAACAGTTTATCAAACTCTTTCTATCTTTAAATCCATGATACTTTAAAAAGGTGTCATTTAAATGTACAGAGACTATACCTTCCACAGTGGTTTGAAATATATAGTGCACTTTTAAAAATAATAATAATTCAACATTATTCAAAAATATCAAGTTAAATATTGACTATATTATTTATGAAAACTAATAATAAGGAACAAAACATTTAAATATGTATCACTCTGGTGCAACAACTATTACAATTTTTATATTTCCCATTTTCTTGTATCACAAAACTTCTCAGTTTACCTTACATTGAATTTTCTTTTTTAATACTTAACTACTCCATATTTTTACTGTAAAATATCTTGCTAATCCTAGAACACTTACCTGTTTTGTTAAATTTTTAATTTTTTTCATTTTTTAAGTATTTTTATTTTTATTAAATTTACTAGGGTGACATGGGTTAATAAAATTATATAGGTTTTAAGAAGTGTCCAATTCTATAATACATCATCTATGTATTGCATTGTGTATTCACCATCCAAAGTCAAATCTCCTTTTGCTGCCATATATTTGACTCCTTTTACCCTTATCTACCTCTTCTCTTTCTCCCTTTCTCTCTGGTAACCACTAAATAGTTGCCTCTGTCCATAAGTCTATATCGTTCATCTGTTGCTTTCAGTTTTATATCTCATATATGAGTGAAATTACACAATTCTCAACTGTTTCTGTCTAATCTATTTTGCTTAACATAATAATCTCAAGATTCATCCATGTTATTGCAAATGACAGTATTTCATCTTTTTTATGGCTGAGTAATATTCTAATATATGTATATTAGAATATGTAGATTATATATATAATATATACATATATGTGTATACATATATATACATGCACATATATATAACATACATATATATGTGTATATATATATATATATACCAAATCTTTAGCAAATCTTCTATCAAAGGCACTTTGGTTGTTTCCATATCTTAGCCACCATGAATGATGCTGCAATGAACTTGGGGTGCATATATCTTTATGTATAAATGTTTTTAAATTTGGGGGGTAGATACTCAGAAGAGGGATTGCTGGGTCATATATTAATTCTTTTCTTAATTTTTTGTAGAACTTCCATAGTGTTTTCCATAGTGGCTGTATCAATTTACATTCCCATCAGCAGTGTATGAGGGTTTCTTTTTCCTTTTCCCTCACAACCACTCCAACATTTGTTGTTACTTGGCTTGTTGGTAATAGTCATTCTTACAGGTGTGACATAGTATCTCATTGTGATTTTGATTTGCATTTCCATAATAGCTAGTGAAGTTGAGCATCTTCTCATATGTCTGTTAGATGTTTGTACGTCTTGTTGGGAGAAGTGTCTGTTTAGGTCCTCCAATAACATACAATGGAGAAAAGGAAGTCTCTTTAATAAATTGTGTTGGGAAAATTGGAAAGTTGCATGCAAAAGATTGAAACTAGACTGTGATCTGTCACCATACACAAAAATTAACTCAGATCAAAAACCTAAATATAATATCTAAAACAATAAGTTGCATAGAAGGAAAAAAATAGGTGCTAAACTTATAGACATTGATTTTAGAGAGGACTTTGTGAATTTGATCTCAAAGGTAAGAGACGTAAAGGCAAATATAAATGAATGATAGTATATCAAACTAAATAGCTTCTGCACAGCAAAAAATATATATATATATCTATCAGCAAAACAAAGAGGCAACCAACTGAATGAGAGAAGATATTTGAAGATTAGCCTCCAAAAAGGGCTTATCTTCAAAATATATAAAGAACTCATACAACTCAACAACAACAAAGAAAACCCAAACAATCTACTTACCTGCTTTTTATATTCACCTAATATTAACTTAATTGAGTCAAGCAGCTTTTATATTTATGCCCTCCATTATGTCATTGATTGCAGGCAGTGTTATTATTATTGTTAATGTTGTTATTGATATTATTTGTGTAATCCTATGTAATTATATAAGATCTGATTTTATTTAGTTATCACCACACCCTTTCATTGTTACAGAAAACAAGTTATTAACAACATAGTTTAATAAAATAGTAAATGTGTCTGACTAACCATTCTGGCTTTGTAATCATTCATTTTGGTACCACAAATTTATAGTGAATATATATATACACATGGATCATGTTCATATTGGATTTATTATCTCCATGTCAAGATTTATGTAAAAATGGCAGACTTGTCTATAGCTGGTAATCATACTTTTTTCCAGATGAACCAAAGAAAAACACAAACAAAAAAGACAAAAAAATTAACATATTTATAGTGAAACTTAACCACTTTTCTAATTGTTCAAGTGAGCCACTTACCTCTATCTTATTTTTTCTGTTGCTTCTAATTTTAATATATTGTAAATGTGAATAGGTTATACTTACCTGTTGATGTTTCTTTCTATCTTCAAGCGTTCAGCTGAACATGCTAACTAGCCAGGATGAATTGGGATTCATATCACTGTTGTCTTAATTACATGACCAAATATTGATATCGACAATTTTTTTTTTAAATAACCATGATTAAATCACTGGTAGATCATTAAATCTCCAAAAATGTGAGGTTAGAATTATGAATACCTGAATTTATCATTTTATCTGTGTTATTTTTTTTGCTCATACACAGTACAATTTTAGTGTTTCTGTTTGGTTGGCAGAGTTACTATATATGGTGATTCAGAGAACCAGACTCTTTTTCAAGCTTTTTCATTCCCTAAGGGATGCAGGTGTAATACGAGCATTGGGATGGCACTCTACCAATTTTGACAATGATTAAGTAATATAGGCTCTTTGGATTTCTATTTCTTCATGTGTAAGACAGAGAAGCTAGATTAGCTGATATTCTGGTATTCATAATTTGTGATTACGCAGTATTGAAAGTGGACCACTGAAGGGTTTTAAATAAGAAAAAGTTAAGGAATATACTTCACATGTATTTTCTCTACTCTAGAAACATGTGCAAAGCTTCATAATTTTTAAAGTTTTACACAACTCATATAGAAAGAACACAAAAAATTAAACTGAGATCTATCAACTTAGAATATAAATGAAATATTTTACAGTATTTAAATAATGTCAGCAAAACTGAAAAGGTTTATAACAATAATAAAAAGGTGATAAACGTTAGGAAATCTAACAAATAAAATATTTTATACCAGAAAAACTGCAAATTAAGACATTGTCCTTTTGCAGTGAAAAGGCATTTAATGACACTCATAAATAGATTTATCATATAATCCTTGGAAAAATAGAAATAGTAACATCCTCTTTAGCATTATAAAAATCATATCATCCTAGTAGCTGATATCATATACTAGTAAAACAGTACCTTTAATTTAGGAAAACAGAGAAGTCTAGATTCACTATTATTCTGAAGCAAAGTTATATATAATGACAAATAAATGAGGAATATGATATTGTAAATGGTAAAATAAGATTGTTATTTGCAAATAAAATGAGTATATATCTAGAAAACCAAGAGAAGCAATGCAAAAATTTAGTCCTAACACTAATTGTGACACTGAATTAGTTTTGCAATGAGAATGTTCAATAGGAGTTTTCAGTGAAATGTCTAGGTGAAGAATAAATCTGAGGGAAAAAAAAAACACATTTTTCAGCATATTAGCAATGAACAATTGAAATATATAATGGTAGACACAATCACATTTACATAGCATCAATTTATTCAATCAATGCATTTTTATTGGTTGGGAGGTAAAGTTTCTTAGAGATAATAAGAATGTTTGGATTTGTTCTAAGGCAATGGGAAGGCATTTTTCACAAAAGAAAATACATGCCAAAAGACTTAGATAAAAGTAATCAATCTCAATAATAATAAAAAAAAAATGTTTAAAAAAACTCCAAAACCCAGTAATCAAAAGAATATCACATGGGAAGTTAATAATAAAAGTCATCATTCTTAACACATTGCAAGTACAATGACATTGGTACTTTTATACATGAAAACAGTATCAAAGAACATAATTTTCCTAACAGGAATTAATACACATCTGTAGTTTTAGACAAGTTCATAACCTATGAATTATTGACTTTCTAGATGAATATATTCTAAAAAAATAATCAGAGATTATGACAAGATAAATATATTCATCATAGTATTTTATATAGAAAAATAAGTTTTAGTTTTAGTACTTTGAATTGACTGAGTACAATTGCTTTAGAATAAAACTAACCTCTAAATAAGATTTTCACTTCTGCCACATACTATCTGTGTGATCTTGGACAACTTTTTTAACCTCTCTGAGGCTCAATTTCCCCAACTGTAAAAGAGACAACTGTAATACCATTTAAAAATAAATGTTATTTAATTAAAAATTAAAAGACCTAATGCTTTCAAAGAAACCTATGTTAATGTTGAGTGAAAAATTATAATACAGTATGTAAACATATGATCCAATATTTAATCACTTAATCATTTTTCATGTGTATAAACCTATTATGAATATACATACAATATAAACAATGTTTGACTCTGGGTATTAACTACCTAGTGTATACACACACACACACACACACACACATACTACATGAAAAACATTGTTAATTTAACTGTTTACAAAAACAGGTATAGTCTTGGCTGTCATAGTATTTATCAGTAAGGAGAGAAAATAGACACAATTAATTAGTGAAAATTAAATAATCACAAGGAAGCACAAGTTATAAGTTAGAGTAATATGTCTTAATTATTTTATTCATTTACTCAAATTTTGGAAATTATGTTTTTCAAAGTCTTATATATTGGCTTAATTTTCAGAAAAATAAAATTTTGATTTTAAAGCCTCCATCGATGTACACATTTTTAACAAATTAATAAAGGCTTTTCAATACAACTCACACAGATACATATACACATGTACACACACAGTCACATACAATCACACATATACATGCAAAGTGGAGAGAAAAAGAGAGAACACAATTAAGCTTTTAAGTACTTAGATTCTCAAAAATCTCTTTTTATCTCTGTTACTGGGCTTGGGGTAAAGTAGATGCCAGACTTCATTAAGTGCACTAGAAATTCCGAGCATCTGTCTTACAAACATGCAAGTCAGTTTTAGAAAACATAGGGTAAAGATAGTAATTGGTAACACTGATTCAACGGGCAAGTGTCCCGTGGGCTCTGGGCATTTTTAATCCTCACTGCCAAATCTCAATGGTAGTAATAGGCCTCCTGAGTCAAGCCACAAATTTGAGACCTGTTCATGAAAATCTGATGGTTGCTTTTCCACTTTTAGTCAAAGTCTCCATTTAATGCTCTAATCTCTGAGGCTGTAACTTCGCTCCAGGGTCTTGTTTTTTTAACTGTCCTCAGGCTAGTGCAATTAAAATAATTGATTTGGTTTTTTTTTTGATTAAGAGAAATATATTTAGAATGAGAAAAAGCAAGATTGTAAAATCATTAAAATATGGGAAGTGGAGGTAAAAAGAAACTTGGAAAAGTTATAAATCAGGTTAATGATTATTGAACTAAGGCAAGCAAAAGAAGAAAAGTTCAAAGCAAAATTTATATCTATAATTATGTGTGATGTAGCATCCACCAAATTCAAACTGTAATGTTTTGAAGAAAATTTACAAATGAGGTCAGACTGTAAAGGAAAAAAATGAAAATTACTGGTATCTTTCTAAAAGGATATTCTATTTAAAAAGCTGAAGATTTAGTTCTCTGACAAAAAGATAAATACATTCAAAAGACTTTAAAAGAAACATAGATGTACTCACATATTATTTTTATACTAATGAAATTAAAGATATTTAAGATTATTTTCAGAAAGCTACAATTTGGTAACATGTGTGAGAATAGTAGTTAAAATGAAAATATTTTCTTTATATAGTTTTTTGATTATAACATGCACATTTTTACATAATTATTTGTGAAGATGCAAGCACAAATATAAAATAAAACGAACAACTACAAATTAGAACAAAGTGAAATGATATATTGTTCAACTAGAGCTAGTTAAAGTGGATATAATTTGATTTATCATTAATCTCATCTATCTATCTATTATCTGTCTGTCTCTGTATCTATCTGTCTATCATCTATCTATCTATCTATCTATATCTATCTATCTATCTATCTATCATCTATCTATCATCTATCTATCTATCTATCTATCTATCTATCTATCTATCTATCTATCTATCTATCATCTATCATCTATATATATTCTATATATCTATCAGTCCAATATGTGCATAGCCAAGTTATAGAAATCATTGAAACAGTGTGTAGTTAATAAAGTAGAAAAATAATGAGACAAAAATTCAGGTCTATAAGAAATAATTCAATCAATCACTTATTATAATTTGGCTCATTCACTCATTTATTTAGTAAACATTCATTAAGTGGCTAATCACGACTTTAGCTAGGTGGTGAAAATTAAGTGGTTAAAGGGTGATATAGTTTTGTAGTTGTAGGTTATATTCTAGATGGGGACATAGGCAAAAACCTAGTAAATATCCATGAACAAATTCATGTTGTGCTAAGCTATAAATGAAGCAAACATGGTGCTGAGATAGAAAATATATGAGGCAGCAGGACATGACTACTGTAACATTTAGAGTCCACTTAGGAAACTAGAAGCCATACAGAGGATATTTACATCATACTTCAGTAAGGAAGTTTATCAAAAATAGTTCAATGGTCACCTGATTTAGAGTAATAGGAAGGCAAATAGTGCTAGTAAAAAATTAGTGATATAAAAGCAGAATATTGTGCAAGTTAATTAAGGTTTTTGATTCAATGTCTCATATTTTTCACACTGATATAGTAAAAGGAAGAAAGATACTTTATTCCAGAAACATGTTTCCTCATTGGCATTGACATTTTGTCCAGGTGAAAAATATGCTATTATTAAAAATATTAGATAAAAATATTAGATGACTATAAAGTATATAGATATAGATTTAAAAATGTGGTTTAGCAACTTCCATTCACATACACCAAATACATTTTTCAGATTTTAAAACCATACAGAAAGGTCACTACTGGCAAAAACTTAAATATTAACAGAGCCAACCACACTAGTAAAACTGAAGCTTGGATTAAATCTAGAATATTTGCCTTAGCTTTTTCAATTTGATAGCTCTTTCTTAAAATAACCTATTGCTTATTTATGTGGTTGCACAAATTCATTTAAAATTGATTATATAATAATTTGGCAATGATTTTATCAGAGTTTTGATATTTAAAGTTCTAAAAATAATATCGTGGTCATGTATTTGAGAAACAATAATTGTCCCACATCATTTTGGAGACCTGAAACTAATAAGAAGTTATTAGATTAAGGATTGCAGAGGACCCTGCTGCCACACCTCTTTCTGCTATACTGTAGAGTATGTGGACTACCTTACTGTCTTTTGTCTAAATTAAACTTTGACCCTAGTTTCTTGCTCCCATCCTTGCTACTTCAGAACATTATTTTTTCAAAATTGCCCCTTATTCAGTTGATATTTTGTCTCTGCCTTTTGCTTCTCAGTCAACAAATATCCTCAAGTTTCTGTCATCTTATTAAGAAGATTCTACTCAACAAACTAAACAATTAAATTAACAGCGAATCATACTGATTTGACCTTATATACCAAGGGCCAGAAACAGACCATCACCAATATCTGCTTCATCTTTACTCCATTCATATATTTGGAATAAAAGTATTCAAATATTGACTCTGTAATTTATTAGCTCTTTACCTTAGAAATTTTGATTGAGTCTTTCTAATCTTCAATTCTCCATCAGTATGATGGAGATAGTATCCACTTTCAGGTGTCCTGTGCATAGTAGACATAGGCTAATGTAAGAAAAATGGAATACTACAATATCTGTAAAAGGCACTTTGTTGCTTAAGTACAAAAGCTTTTGAAGCTGATCCAAGTTTAAATCCAAGGATGTAAGCTTGTTAAAAATAAGAATTATTTCTTATATATACCCAATACATTTTTTTGCTTGACACACAGTTAAGAAGAATAGAAAGAAAAGACCAATCAATTTATTACTAAAGAGGACACTGATATAGGTTGGATGTGGAGTGTTAGTAAAAAGGTATACCTCTCACTCTAGACTATAATTTCCTTGAGAGGAGAGGCCTTATTTAATTTTTCTATTATAATCTTGTAATTCACTCTTAGTCCCATCATATAGTCACCAACTGTTTCTTGATTCATTTCCTAATGGGCTACCTGTCTGGGAAAACTTTGTGGAAGCACCTGTTTGGTAAGTCCTTCATGAGTAATAAAACCAGAATAACTCTATTAGTCTACCTGAGAGAGAGAGACGTACTGGAAATGGCCATAAGGATTCTGCTCAGATTGTTCCTCTTTAGAGAAACAAACTAAATTTCCATCAACAAATGAATGAATAAGGAAATGTGTTATAAACCTACAATGCAGTACTCTTTAGCCTTAACGAATATGGAAATTCTGTAATATGTGATGATATGGATGGATATTAAGGACATTGTTGCTAAGTGAAACAAGCCAGTCACAGAAAGACAAATACTGCATGACTCTACTTTTATAAGAATATATAAAGTAGTCAAATTTATAAAGACAAAGAGTGAGATGACAGTTGTCAGAGTCTGTGAAGAGGGGGAAATGAGGAGTTACTAATCAATAGAAGCCAAGCTCAAGTCAAGCAAGATGAATAAGCTTTAGAGTCTTCTGTAAACATTGCAGCTATAGTCAACAATAATGTGTTGTACAATTAAATTTTTGTTAAGAGGGTAGATCTCATGTCAAGTATCCTTGCCACAATAAAATAAAACAATTTTTTTTAAAGAAAAATAAATTTAAAAAAAGAACAACAGGAAAAAACTAAGTTTTGGCTAGTATCTATAGAAATCTCACTCTTATATATTGTTTGTAGGAAAGTAAATGGTGCATCTGCTATAAAGCACAATATAGAGATTTCTCAAAAAAATTTAAAAAATAGAACTATCATATGGTTTAGCAATTCCATTTTCTGATATGTATCCAAAGGGATTGAAATTGGATCTCGAAGAGAGTTACACTCCCATGTTCAATTCACAATTACCAAGAATTAGAAACAAATGAAGTGCCCATTGATAGATAAATGCATAAAATTATATTTTAAAATATAATTCAGTCTTAAAAAGAAGGATATCTTATAATCTGTGACAACATTGATGAACCTGCAGGACACTATGTTAAGTGAAATAAACCAGACACCAAAGACAAATACAACATGATATCATGTATATAGGAATCTAAACTAGTCAAATTTTTCGAAGCAGAAAGTAGAATGGTAGTTGCCAGGAGATGGAATGAGGTAGAAACAAGGAGATATTAGTTTAAGAATATAAAGTTTTAGCTATTTAAGATGAATAAGTCTTATAGATCTATTATCATCATAGAACATATAGTAAACAATATTGCATTGTATACTTAAATTTTTGCTAAGTATGTTAAGTATCTGTATCACACGTGGAAAAATAAATAAAAATAGCAAGAGGAAATTTTTCAGGGTAATGAATATGTTTATGACATAGATTGTGGTGATGTTTCATAGGTCTATAGAGATCTCTAAACTCAAGTTTATGTATTAAACAGGCATGGAGATCTATCATACCTCAATAAAGTAGTTTCAAAAAAAGGGAAGGAAATCCTACAATTTGTGACAACATACATGAACCTGGAAGACATTATCACTAAGTGAAATAAGTCAGTCACAAAGAACAAATTCTGCATGATTCCTTTTGTATGATGTTTCTAAAATAGTCACACTCAGTAATATGGAATACAACAGTGGTTGCCAGGGGCAAGAAGGTGGGAAAAATGGGGAGTTGTTCAGTGGGTATCATTCCACTTATACAAGATAAGTAAAGTCTAAAGATCTGTTACAAGACATAGTACTTATAGATAACAATAAGATATTGTACATATCAAAATTTAAGAGGGTGAAACGCAGGAGCTCCAGGCCAGGAACCTGCACCTGGGCTTTGGATATTCAGAAGAAAACACCAGGAGGGCCAGTGGATTGAGACATGTCATTTATATATATTACTCACAGTACAAAGAGGCTTCAGCACTTGGTCAGTTGGAGCTGCAGGAAAAGGCAGCTGGCCAACAGCACGTGCTGTTTTATATGTGAGCAGAAGGGATGAGGATTGACTCATCCTAGCGAATAAAGGTCATCCCCTGTGGATGAGAGCCAGCCAGACGTGCTGCCTAGCTAGCATGCAGGAGGATGGGACCAGCTGTGTCCCTGAGCTAAGCAGGGAGATAATGTCCATGGAAATGGCTAAAGGAGCAAACAGTGCCCATAGGAGCAATGGAAAGTGTCCTTGGGAGCAAGAACAGCCCCGGGAATGCTTTGCTCATTGTCCTCCTTGCGGCTGTTGACCCAGAGGTCCTTTTTGCCTCCAGGGTCCATAGAGGAGCTATGTTCGAATTAACCCCACAGAGGGTATATCTGATAAGTGTTCTTATCACACACACACACACACACGCACGCACACACACACACACACACACAAGCACACACACATGTGACAACAGGAAACTCTGGGAGGTGTTAGTTATTCCCTTGATTGTGATGATGGTATTACAGGTGTTTGCATATATACAAACTCATTGAATTGTACACAATATGTGCAGTTCTTCGTATATAAATTAAACCCCAATAAAGCCCTAAAAAAACTCAATGGATTAACTCAACAAAAGTTGTTGTTATTCATTACTGACATTCTAAAATTTAGCGAAGTAAATTGGCATGCAGTTTTATGGGGAGCCTGGCTCTTTAGCATGAAAGATTTGCATTTAGCTGGGTACCTTGATGCCCAGATAGAAAACTACATTTTCCCACCTTCCTTGTAACTATATTCGTGCCTATGCAGACTCTCTATTTTTTTTGTAAATCCCTTTTTCTCTCTCTGTTATATTTAATGGTGAAATGTTCGAAGCGAATGCTTTAAAAGCATAAATAAGAACATGGAAGCTCACTTTTATTGTTTCAATTTAACATGTTCTTGAAATAATTGGGATAAGTAAAATTATTGTGATTGAAAAGTAGGAATCAAAACTATCTTCATTTCAGATGACATGGTTTTCTACATAGAAAACCTATAATGATTAAACAAATTGTTAAATTTCATAATGTAATTCAGGAAGGATTCTAGTATAAAATAAATTTAGAAAAGTAAATTGTCTTCTGAAATCAGCAAAGAAATTAGAGAACATAATTTAATAAAATAAATCATGCTTAGAACTGTCTTAAAATATAATTGTTATAATAGGAAATCTTAGAATTTTGTAAAGAAAATGAAGAGTACACATTTTACATGAAAATTTAAAAAAATATGAACTTTAATTTGGCAAAAGTTGATATTTATGAAATATTACCAGTCATATTTTCACAAATATTTAAATACATTTGGGTATGTCTGTGAACATATCCAGAAATAATTAATTTATATTTAAAAATGTAAATTTCTTTCCAAAGTGTTATAATTCTCTTACACATTAGCAAATAAAACAAAACACATGGGATTAAAAAAATATGAACTTTAATTTGGCAAAAGTTGATATTTATGAAATATTACCAGTCATATTTTCACAAATATTTAAATACATTTGGGTATGTCTGTGAACATATCCAGAAATAATTAATTTATATTTAAAAATGTAAATTTCTTTCCAAAGTGTTATAATTCTCTTACACATTAGCAAATAAAACAAAACACATGGAAAATTGTATTTGTTATAAATAAATTTTAATAGTTAAAAGTTACATTAAGAAGTTACATGAAAAATATGAATCTTAAAAATTGAAATAAGAAAGATGGATTTTCCTTCAATAGATAATATAAATAACAATTTCTTTATAATGTCCAAAGCTCTCTCATAAAAGATTGGCAAGCTGGTTACTTTGTTTTGCAATTAACAGGGAGCTATTTGAGAAGATTTCTAAACAGTGTGGCTCCTGTGAGATTGAAGAATTTAGTTGTTTTTAGAGAAAATTATGTTGATTTTAGGAATTTTACATATTTAAAGTAGTCGAACCAAGAAAAAAACAATTAATTTAATCAATCAATAAATATAATACTTAAAATTAAATATAATTTCTAGACACTGGATAGCATATAATTTTGGTATAGCATATTTTATTCATAGCATAACACTTTTAACAGAGAAATAGTCATGAAAATCTAAATCATTGAATAAAGACCCTGACTTAAAATAATCATGTTTGTAGTTACAAAAGTGTGTTTTAATTTTCTGGAAAAAAATGGTAAGACTGTGGTCTGGTGAAATGAGTAAATATATCCAACTATACATGCCATGTCATATTTGCAAACAATACATGTTTATTGCATTCAAAAGAAATTATTTTGTTACATAAATAAATCTTAAATACAATCAAGCCTTTCTGTAACTACCTTATTATACTTTCTTTTATATATGTATGTGTGTTATATGTTGTTAATTATTAACAAACATCAACTGTGCACTATGTGGTAAGCATTCTTCAAGATGATTAATATTTGTTAATTTATTTAAACCTCGTAATAGCCCAGAGGTAGGTCCTTATATTATACTCAATTTTATCATTTAGAAAACTGAGATGTAATGAGACAATCTGAATTCATAGCTCATGATTTTGACCACTACAATTATATATCATATTAAATTAGCAACTATAGCTGTTCCATTAATGATATTTTCTTTAAACATTTTCTGTAATTTGATAAATTAAAATTAACAGATTTATGTGATCTATTATAATGTAGCAGATGACTCCAGGAATGGAGGCCCTTCACTTGCTAATGAAGAAAAATAACATTGAAATGTAGTGATGAAAAGTTGATCTTTTATATAAATAATTCTGAATATCTGGAATTTAAAAGTAATAACTCTTGATTCTATCTCATGCCATAAACAAAAATCAATCCTAGATTAATTATAGATCTAAATATGAAGGATGAAAAATAAAATTTTTAGAGATATGCATAGAAGAATATTTTATGACCTTACTGGAGAAAAAAGCATTAGTCACAAAGAATTGCTGAATTGTACTCATTTATAAAAAATAACTTCAGATTACCAATGGCATCAGTAATTGAGTAAAAAAGTCATCCACGGAGACATAGAAAATAATCATAAAGCATATTTGACAACATACTGATATCCAGAATATATAAAGAACATCAAAAAATCAATAATAAAGCAAAAAACAATTTGACATAAAAATGAGTAAAAAGTCTTGAACAGACTCTTCAAATAGGGTATTCAAATGTCCAATAAACATACAAAACACAATTCATTTTGATTTTCCATCTAAAAAATGTGCATTAAAACTACAGTGTAATGCCACTACATAACTACCAGTAATGCTAAAAGGAAGATGATATTTTAGTCAAGGATGTAGAGCAACTGAAACTCTAATGTACTGATAGTGTAAATATAAATTAGTACAACCATATCATAAAACTGTTTAACGGTGTCTGTTAATCCCAAACACATGTATAATTTGTGACTCAACAACTTCACACTGCTATGTAAATAATGAAATAAAATGAAGACATTATTCACCAAAAGCCATGCCAAAAATGAAGAATGGAATGAAACCATTGATAATAGCCTCAAAATAGTTTTTTAAAAACACACGCACACCAAATCTCTATCAACAAGGAATAAATAAAGAGTTAGCTATCAATAAAAATAGAATATTGTACATTAACAACTATGGTCAAAGTATAATTATGTGCAGTTTGGGTAAGACTCTCAAGTATAAGGTTTGGAAAAAAAGGCCAACCATAAAGAGTAAATTTTTATTAATCTACTTATATATAGTAATTTACTTTTATAAGTCAATAATAGGGCCTGATTAATCTGTGGATAGTGGCTGCGTTTGGTGGTAATGGTGACTTGGAGGAGGCTCTGGGTGTGTTCTAGTGAGCTGGTAATGTTCTCTCTACCTATACAACGGATACAAGGGTACTCACTTTGTAAAATATTACTTATAATTAGTACAACTTTCTCTCACCCTTTCTCTCTCTCTCTCTTCTCTCTCTCTTTCTCTCTCTTTCTCTCTCTCTCTCTCTCTATATATATATATATGTAGTTTATTTATATATATGTGGTTTATTTATAGTTTATTTATATATAGTTGTAGTTTATTTAAAATTCTACTTCAAAATTATAACAGCATCTCTTAGAGTTATTTATAAAGACCTAAATTAAAATCACCCTTAACTTATGAATATTTATTTATGTTAAGTGTAAAAGCCACTTAACTTTAAACCTAGTAAAAGCATGGCAGTGTTGCAACTTTATTTTAATTTTTATCTTTTAGGTAAACATTAAAATTTTCACTGGGGCCAATTTCTATCATTTAGCAATTGTTTAAAATTCCTACAAGTTACCTAAACACTAACACGTAAAAACAAAAGGAAGAACACAAAATATTCTCTACAGTCTCTCCTGTAAGTCACGTTGATGAGAAAAAACTTTATGTTATGGAAAAGAAACAAATACAGGAAGAATTACTGATCAAAACTGGTACAAAAATACTTTACTTAAAAAGGGCACTTTTCCACAAAGCTTCTAATACTTTATTGGTAAATATTTGGTGTTAGCACCGAGCTGATCAAGAAGGGAATGTTTTGATGATGAGATTCCCAGTTGAAAGAATGCACGAGGAGCCGACATGAGTATGAAACAGCAGGCACCAACTTTATTGCGGGTAGCGCGCACATCTGTGCTAGGAAACCACGTGAGCTTCATATACATCAGAGAACAATAGTGGCATTTTGTCACACATGCGTAATAAACAATAAGCTGAGTCATACTTGCATAAGTTAGGCACAGGCGCCTTATTACATTAATGTAACATTTAAGTCCAGAGTCCTATTCCTAGCTGCAAGCCTGGATCACAGCCAGACCTGGGACCCACACTCGGACTAAAAGGATGAAATGTTCAAATGTTAAAACATAGAGTTGGACCAACTTCCAAATTAGTTATGCGACTCTATAATGCCTGTGCCTAAAAGAAGCCCTGCATTTAACTAAGACTAGGGGGCCGATTGTAATTCTCCTGGCTCTGTTATATTGGGCGAGACACTTAAAACCTCTTAGTCTTAAAAAAGTTTATTTGTAAAATGAGAGTAATACTTTTTACTTCATATACTTTTTTTTTTACAATAGTGAATTTATTCTTTCATTTTTTAGTCTACAGTTTCTAACAGCTTAAAAATATTCACATTTCAATTTACTAACAATTTCACTTTGGAATTACGGTCTAGTTTTTGGCTATTGTGAATAAAGCTGCTATAAACATCGATGAGCAGATTTTTGTGTGAACATAAATTTACATTTTTTTCTGGGATGAATGTCCAAGAGTTTTCTAAATTTATAGCACCATTTTACACATTCACCAACAGTGTGTGAATGGTCCAGTTTCTAGATATTCTTACCAGCATTTAGAGTTATCACTATTTCAATTTAGCCATGTTGATAGATGTGTAGTGATATCAGACTATAGTTTTAATTTGCATTTCACTGATGGCTATTGATGTTGAACATCATTTCATATGCTTACCTGCCATTCATATACCTTATTTAGTAAAATATTCCTTCATGCCTATGCCCTTTTTAAATTTGGATTTTTTAAAATTGTTGAGTGTTAAAAGATCTGTATATATTCTAGGTTCTAGCCCTTTATCGGATATGTGATTTACGAATGTTATTTCCCAGCCTGTAGTTTATCTTATGTCCTCTTAAAAGAGTTTTCCACATAATTAAATTTTAAAAAAATTGGAAAAATTCTAACATAACATTTATTTTTTCTTCTATGGATTGTGTTTTTTGTGTCACTTCTAAGAACATTGATCATCCTGTTTAGAGAAGTCCCCTAGATTATTCTGTTTAGAGAAAAAACTTTCTTTAGCCATTCTTGTGTCCGTTGTAGACAAATTCTATTAATTTTCTGTCATCTGAAAAGTCCTGAAGGATATTTTCACTGGAAGTAGATTTTAGGTTTATAGTACATTTCTTTTAGCACGTGAAAAATATTGTCATTTCCTGCTAATCTCAGGGGCTTCTGGAGAAAAATTTTCTGTCATTTTATTGTTTTTTACCTACAAATAAGATAACGTTCCTGTCACTGAATTCAAGGTTTTATCCTTTGTCTTTAGTTTTAGACATTGAATATGTGTCTTTGTGTTTAAACTGTTCAGTGTTCACTCAGCTTTCTGTATCTGTGGGTGTATGCATTTTGCCAAATTTATAAAGGTTTTGACCATTATTTCTTCTAGTACTTTCTCAGCCCCACTTTCTTTCTCCTTTCCTTGCAGTAGTCTAATAAAAATGGCAAAAGTTTCATTATGATCTCCTTTGTCTTTGAGGTTATATTCATCTTTTTTTCAATCTATTTTCTCTGTTATTCAGATAGGTTAATTTTAATTTTTCTATCTCCCAGTTCAAGTTTTTTTCTTCCCCTCCATACTGCTGTTGTATACATATGTAGAGGTTTTTGTTTGTTATTGTAATTTTAGTTTTCAAAATTTGCATTTATTTTTTGTTTCTTTCTGAGATCTGTAATTGTTTTCCATTTATAATTGCTCATTGAAATATTATAATGATGGCTGTTTGACAGTCTTTGGTAACCCTAACTTCCCTTTCATTTGAGTATTGGCATCTATGGATTCTCTTTTCTCATTCAAGTTAAAATCCTCATGGTTCTTTGTATGATGAGTTATTTTCTATTGAAATTTGGACATTTTGAGCATTAGTTTATAAGGCTCTGAAACTAATATAAACCTGTTTTAATTATTTTCTTTTGATATTGCTCCAATAGGAAAATGGAGGTACTCCCTTATCATTACCAGATGAAAGTAGAAGTCCAAGTTCCCCACTTAACCTCTAATGACACAGGAATGGGGAACATTTTTGTTGTTGGACAAAGTGGGAGTTCCAGCTCCCACTGATAGTTCCTTGCCTAAGTGTGTTAGGAGTACTTCATTACTGCCTCCCACTTACTGCTCTTCACCAACACCAAAAAAGAGTTGATCTCAGTATTGCTAGGTAACGGTGAAAGTTCTGAGTCTCCTCTGAAACCAATGCACCACGGTAGATAAAGGGAACTACTTTACTACCAAGCGATGGTGGAAGTCTGGTCTCCAACCTGGTCTTCAAAATATTATTTGTGGGTGGGTAGGGGAAATTTTAGTAATGTTAATGGATAGCTCTTTAATTCTTTCCATATTCTCATTTTCCCTGTATCACTTTGCTATTATTGCTATGACTAATTACTACAAACTCAGTGGATTAAAACAACACACATTTATTCTCTTACAGTTCTGAAAGTCAAAAGTCTAAAATCGACATGTTAACAAAGGTGAGTTTCTTCTTGGGGCTTCAAAAGAGAATTGTTTCCTTGCTCTTTTCAGTTTTTAGGGACTACCTCCGTGCTTTAGCTCATGGATCTTTCCTCATATCACTCCATCATCTTGTTCCCATTGTCACATATTTTACTAGTGACTCTGATTCACTAACTGCCCTCTTATAAGAACCTTCATGATTATATTCAGGTCACATGGATAATCCAGAATAATTTCTCCATCTCAAAATCTTTAACTTCATCATATTTGCAAAGTCCTTTTTAACATATAAGGTGACAGAGTCGCAGATTGTTACGATTAAGTCATATTCATTTTTTGGGGAGGGGCATTATTTAGCCAACCTCACCCAATCTAAACTATTGTCAACTCTTAGAGATTTCATCTTCAAAATACCTAGATTTTCTCAATCTTCATTTTTATCACCCTGATGTAAGCCTCCATTTCTCACCTT
The DNA here is from genome assembly GCF_000325575.1 of Pteropus alecto. Lineage (NCBI taxonomy): Eukaryota > Metazoa > Chordata > Mammalia > Chiroptera > Pteropodidae > Pteropus > Pteropus alecto. The sequence continues at coordinate 2,545,268 of NW_006432491.1, read as the reverse complement.
GACTATTGCCTCCATAGGTTTTATACAGCACCAAGAACTATAAATTAGAAACTTGAAAGGCATTTTGAAAGAGGTAAAAGTAGGGTTAAATTTAAAAAAAATGTTAAAGTCTCTTATTGTGCATATGAGTGTGTAAAAAGCATTTCATTCATGGGTAATTTGATATAAACAATCTCGTGCTAATTGAGTTTTTACCATGTGCAAGGCATTGGCGTTAATCTTTGCTTGAATTAGTTCACAAACAGGCAAACAAATTAGGAGAGGCCAGATACATTAAAATGTCTGAGAGGAAACTTGAATGTCTGTTATGCTGTAATCTTGAAATGAGGTGAGTATTGGAGAAATGGGTAGACATTGAATAACAATTATTAAATGAAACTAAAAATACCATTCTATAGAAAAGTAATTTAATTAAATTCAATTAACCTTGGTTGAGCATGTACTAGGTACCAGACTAT
>NW_006432491.1:2473715-2544742 GCF_000325575.1 Pteropus alecto | reverse complement strand
TGTTTAAATTCAATAAAGATAACACAGAATTTAAAACATAAATTAGATTGGAAACTGTGTGGAGTTTCCCAGAGGATTTGCACAGAAATCATTATATCTAGTGGTTTAAAAAGATTTTATTTTTTTATTGGCAGCAAAGATAGATAAAATGGACAATGTATAAAATGCAGTCAAGAGCAATTAACTCATTATTGCAAAGTCATAGTGAAAATCAGATGTCCAAATGAACAAAATGAGCAGAATAAAAAAACTGTCATGAAAACAACTTAGAAGATAAGGATGCAGAGAGTGAGAAGATAGAGAAATTGACAATTTTTAGAGACATTTTCTATAACATCCTTCTTTAATTTCAGAAAGGTTTTTTTCTGTTTTATAAGTAAGAATGATACATGGAGACACTTTTGCAGGATTCAACAGTGGGTCTGATTTTCATTAATATTATAGTGATATCAGTTGTCACTTTTCTTGAACCTTTCCTTCAAGATATAGCTATATTATGTTTCAGTGTCAAAATATGAGCCCTCCAACATCACAGAAAACTTAAAAGATCAAAGTTTATATCAATTATCTAGCTACCATAACACAATCTGTTGAATCATAGTTGACATTCAACAAATAATTTTGTTCTAAAGATTTGAGATAAAAGTTTGTTTTCCAAAATAGGAGAAATTTGTTTCCATGTGTGGATTTTATTAAATTGCCATACCTTCTAAGGCCTTGACAACTGTGAGTAATTAATTAATAACTGCTCATAAACTAGAGATTTGAGTGGCCCATTTTGGTACGATAATCTAAAAATAAAATTGTTTCAAATAGCTTATATTTAAAAATCTTCTTGTAAAATAGACTTCAATGTTTTAAATGTGTCTAGCTATTCACTGAATTTATAAGGGAGTCATTTTCACGTGTTGGAATCTATATGATAATGAATTGTTACTGGAACTGTATACTCTTAGGGAACTGAAGTAATTATGTTCCCTTGTCAAGGCATGTACCCTACATGTACAAACAATTTATCTTAGCAGAAGACATATACTAGCATTCTTTTAGTCAAAAGAAACAACTTGTAATTTCAGTGTTTTAGTAGAGAAAAATATTTTTGAAAAGTCCATTAATTAAACTCAAAGAACTATGCAGGCTCATTGTGGACTATACCCAGCATCACAAATTTCACATATTGCAGAGTTAATTGATAATTAAAACTTATTAATGTTGCCTATATTTAAAAAAATAATACTTTAATAAATCAATTACAGCGTTCTTTTAGAATATAATATTGTACTTGTCACATCATCAAGAATATACATCATGGAATCCAGTCAAGACGGCAGAGGAGAGAAACATTGTGCTTGCCTCCTTATGTGATCACATTAAAATTACAACTAAATTATAGCACAATCACCCTGGAGAACCATCCGAACAGAAGTCCTATAACTAAGGATATAATGAAGAAGCCATGGGGAGACTAGTAGGAGGGGTGGAGGCACAAAATAGGTAACCCCACACCTACGTGTAGCAGTTGAGCATTGGGATGGATATCCCAAATGTGGAATTTTCCCTGAGGAGCTAGAGGTTCCAGCTCCACACTGGGCTCTCCAGGCTGGAGAACTAGTGCCAAGGAAAGGAGCCTTCACAACATCTGACTTTGAAAACAGTGGGGTTTTTTTTTCCCTCCCAGTGAGACTGAAGACTACAGACTCAATGAATTAATATAGTTAAAATGTCCATACTACCCAAAGCAATCTATAGATTTAATGCAATTCCTATGAAGATACCAACGGCATTTTCACAGAACTAAAACAAATAATCCTAAAATTTATACGGAACCATGAAGACTTTGAATAGCCACAGCAAAACTAAGAAAGAAGAACAAAGTTGGAAGTATCATGCTACCTGATATTAAACTACTGTTTTGATTACTACAAGGCTATAGTAATCAAAACAGAATTGTACTAGCATAAAAAAGACATATTTATCAATGGAAAATAATAGAAAGCCCAGAAATAAACCCAAGCCTTACCACTTTCAATGAAGTGGATGGACCCAGAGAAAGACAAATATCATTTGATTTCACTTACTTGTGGAACTAACGAAATAAACAAACATACAAAATGGAAATAGAATCATAGATACAGAAAACAAATTGATTGCCAGATGGGAGGGGGGTTGGAAGGCTGGGTTGAAAAGATGAAGGGACTAGAAGTACAAATTGGTAGTTAAATAGTCCTGGAGATGTGAAGTGAAGCATAGGGAATATAATTAATAATATTGTAAAAAGTATGTATAGTGCCAGGTGGATACTAGACTAATAGGGGAAATCACTTCTATCATTATATAAATGTCTAACCACTATGCTGTACACCGGCAACTAATATAAAATAATATTGAATGTCAACTCTAATTAAATAATACAAATTTTAAAAAGATAATATACAGACATACTGTGAATAAAAAACTTACATATCAATAAGTAAGTTTAACAAGGTTGTCTGTTTATACATATATACATATAATCTTCTTTATGAAAATTAAGTTAAATTAAGTTAAGCATGAGTTCATACTAATATCCTAACTATAATTTATTACCCTATGGACTAGCATCATATCACTCCAACAGTAATAAACTAGGCTTCCACCATCCACCATACATTTACTTGATTGTTTACTTCCAGTATACAAATTTTAGAATCAGTTTGTCAATATCTACAAAATACCTTGCTGAGATTTTAATTTTGATTGTGTTGCATCTACAGATCAATTTTGAAAGAATGGACATCTTAACAATATTGATTTTTCAAATCATAAATATAGAATATTTTATTTATTTAGATTTTATTTTTATTAGTGTTTTGTATTTTTCATGTTTTTATACATTTAGTTTTATACCAAAGTATTTCATTTATGTACTACTTAATTTGTATTGTATTTTTAAGTTAGATTATAGTTATTCACTTCTGATGGATAGGAAAGTAATTGATTTTTTTTTATACATTAACCTTGTACCTGCAACCTTGTTAAACTTACTTATTGATATGTAAGTTTTTTTATCCAATTCTTTGGGAATTTCTATATAGAAAATCATGTAATCATCAGTTAAAAAGGATTCATGTCTTTCTTTCCAATCTATATAGATTTATTTCCTTTTCTTCTCTTAGTAGAAGTTACATTACCATGTTGAATAGGAATGGTCAAAGAGGACATTGTTTGTTTCCAATCTTAGGATTTAAGCATATAGATTGTTATCATTAAATAGATGTTTGCTCTCGGTTTTTGTAAAGGTTCTTTATTATTTTAAGATGTTCTCTTCTATTTCCTTATAGCTGAGAGGATTTTTTTTTAATATTTTTTATTAGAAAAAGATGTTAAATTTTGTCAAATTCTTTATCTGAGTCTACTGATATGATGATATGATTTTTATCTTTTAGTCTGTTGATTTGATGGATTACATTTATATTTTCTAGTATTGAGCAACTTTCACACCTAGAAGAATTTCCACATGTTCATGGTGCATAATATTTTATGCCTTATTAAAATCAATTTGCTAAAATCTGTTGAGGATTTTTATATCCATGTTCATGAGCAATAATCATGTCATCCTCCTTCCTTTTAGTGTTTTGATTTTCAGTTTTGGTATTAGGGTAATTCTGTACATATAAAATGCATGAAGAAGCCACCCTCTCTTATTTTTGGGAAGCAATTGTGAAAAATAGGTAAAATTTCTTTTCTAATTTTTTAATACAATTTACCTGTCAGACTAGTTTGTTTGGTCATTTCTTTTTTATGAGGTTCTTAATTAGTGATTTAAATACTTGAATATGTATAGGACTATTCAGGTTATCATTATCTAGTAATGGGAGTTATAGTAATTAAGTATTCAAGGAATTGATATATTTCATCTAGTTGTCGATTTTGTAATTATACAGTTGTTTATATTATCTTATGCACTTAATGTAACTGATAACATTAGCATTGCATTTATTATATCGCTAATTTATCTTCAATGCCTATTTACTTACTTACCTACTTACATTTTTATGTGAACAAAACATTCCCTGGGCTGTGCTTGCTGTCAAGAACACTTCCTGTTGCTTCCGTGGGCACTATCTGCCCCTTTGGCCATTCCCATGGACGTGAACTCCCTGCTCTACTGGAGGACATGGCTGGTCCAGTCCTCCTGAATGCCAGCTAGGCAACAGGTTGGGCTCTCATCTGCAAGGGAAGACCCTTATATCCCGGGATGAGGTAATTCCTCTCCTTTCTGCTTATATATGAAACAATGCCGCTCTTGACTGGCTGCCTTTTCTTGAGGCTCCAAATGACCAAGTGCTGAAGCCTCCTTGTATTGTGAGTAATAAACAGCATTTCTCACCCCTCTAGTCCTCCTAGTGATTCTTCCAGAATATCCAAACTCAGTTTCTAGGCCTGGGGCTGCTCCGTTATACTTACTAACTCACTTATTCACTCGCCTGGCTAGAAAAGGATTACTTTTATTGACTCTCAAAAACCCAATTGTTGGTTTTATTGATAGTCATTCATTTTCCTGTTTTAAATTTCATTGATTTCTGCTTAACTTTTGATTACATTTTGTGCTTTCTTTAGGCTTAAATTGCTCTTCTTTCTCTAATTTCTAACATGATAGCATAGGTAATTGATTTTAGATCTTTCCTCTTCTCAAAATATACCTTGAATGCTATAAACTTTTTTCTAAGCACTACTCTCTCTGTCTTCTTTATATTTTAATAAACCACTTCTTTTACCTCAAAATATTTTAAATTTTCTCTGGAGAATTCTAGGCATCTCTCTGTTATTATTTTCTAGTTTAATTCTATTGTTGCCTGATAAAATACTTTGCATGTTTTCTATTCTTCTAAATTTGTTCTGTTAATGTGATGTATTAAATTGATTGGTTTTAGGTGTCAGACTATCTTGCATTTCAGTAATAAACTTCATATGATCATGGCATAGAATCCATTTAAAGTGCTTGTGATTCTGTTTGTTAGTATTTTGTTGAGGATTTTTGCATTGATACATCCCAGGGACATTGGTCTACAGTCTTTTGTAGTGTCTTTGTCTGACTTTGCTATCAGGGAAATTCATGGAATGAGTTTAGAAATATTCTTTCTTCTTCAATGTTTTGGAAGAGTGTGAAGTGGATTTGTGTTGATTCAATTTTATTAAAATTTTAATGGTGTGTTTTATGGCCCAGATTGTGATCTATCTTGATAAATGTTCCATGTAAACTTTGAACAATGTGTATTCTTCAGTTGGTGAATGTATTCTATACATGTCAAGTACAGCAACTTGATTGATAGTGTTGTCCAGGTTAATATATCTTTAATGATTTTCTGCATACTTTATCTTTCAGTTACTGACACAATCTTTTGAAAGCCCCAAATATAATGCTGGATTGGTCTATTGCTCCTTTTAGTTCTATCAGTTTTTGCCTCATGTAGTTGATGTTCTATTGTTTGGTGCATGAGTATTTAGAGTGTGTTTCTTTTCTTGGAACATTAGTAATTAGGTAATGCTTCTCTTTTTTTCTGATAATTTCCTTTTATCTGAAGTCTGCCTTGTTGGAAATTAATATAGCTACCCCAGCTTTCCTTTGATTAGTGTTAGCATCACACATGTTTCTCCACCTTTTTACTTTTAACTTATCTCAGTATTTTAAAAGTGAATTTCTTATACACATCACATAGTTAATTTTTGTGTTTGTTAATACACACTGACAATCTCTGTATTTTAATTGATATATTTAGACCATTTATATTTGAAGTGATTATTGATATATTCAGATTAATATTAACTGCTTCTAACATTTCTATTTATTATCAGAAACTTTTTTCTGCCTTATATGATTTCATATGAACATTTTTATATAATTTCATTTGATCCTTTCTCTCAATGTATCAATCATACTTATTAAAAATCTTTCTTTTAGTGCTCTCCTTAGAGTTTGTAATATAGATTTTGAACTAATTGAAATATACCTTCAAATAGCACTATTTTGCTTTATGTTACTGCAGGTTACTTATAACAGAGAATTAGTAATTCTACCCTCACATCCCTTGAGATCTTGCTGTCATTTTTTAACTCATCCATGGGATATAATCACCTAATATTTTGTTAGTATTATTACTTTTAACAAGTAAACAGTTATTTTAAGTCAATTAAGACTTATTAAAACTATATATTATTTTACTAGTGGACATTCCTTATCTGGTGCTCTTCCTTTATGTTGATCCAAGATTCTGATTTAAGTCATTTTCTCTCTTCCTGAAAAAAAACATAGTATTTTAATACTTCTTTTTGGCCATGAATTTTTTGTTTTTCTTCTCTAAGAAATTCTTTATTTCTCATTTACTTTTGAACTGACATTATGTTAGATATGCAATTGTAAGTCAATTTTTTTCTATTACTTTCTTCTTACTTACATGGTTTCTAATGAGATATCTGATGTAATTTTTATTTTTGTTTCTTATAGATAGGGTTCCCAACCACCAGGTCCTTTCAAAATTTCTCTTTTCGTTTTGTTTTCTGCAGTTTTATCTATGATATGTCACAGTAATGTTTTTGTTTGTTTGTTTGTTTTCTCTTTTTCTGCTTGGGGTTCTATGAGCTTCCTGGATCTGTGATTTGGTGTCTGTCATTAATTTAGGAAAATTTTCAGCCATTAATACTTCAAATATTTTTTCTGCTTCATTGCCCTTTTTTCTCCTTCTGGTATTTTTTTTTTTAAACAAACATCTTTTCAATTGTTTCACAGTTCATGGATGTTATATTCTATTTTTTAATTACTTTTTCTTTTTTTTTCAGTTCGAGAAGTTTCTATTAACCTATATTCAAATTCGTTGATTCTCTTTAGACACTGTCTTGTCTACTGGTGACCCTATCAAAGGCACTCTTCAGTTCTGTTACCATGTTTCTGCTTTCTAGCACTTCCTTTTGATTCTTTCTTAGAAATCCCATCTCTTTGCTTGCGTTACACATCTATTATTGTATATTCTTACTTTTCTTATCAGAATCCTGAACTTATAAGAATAGAGTTGTTGCATTTTTTATAAAGATGAAACTCAAATAACATAAAATTCATTATTTGAAATGAACAACTCAGTGACATTTAGTACATTACAACTACCATGTTTATCTAGTTCCAGAACACGTTCATCACCTCAATATAAAACTCCATACATATTAAGTAGTCATTCCTTATACCTTCCTTTCTCCAGAACCACCAATCTTCTTTCTGTTCTATGGATGTGCTTATTATAAATATTTCATACAAATAGAATCATACAATATGTGACATTAAGTATTTGGCTTATTTCATTTAGCATAACCTTTTCAAGGTTCATCCATGTTGGAGAATAAATCAACGTTGTCTTTTTGTTTGTTTTTCACTTTTCCTTTGTTTAAAAAAATGTTTTATTGTGATAAGATATACATAACACAAAACTTATTATTTTAACCATTTTAAATTTACAATTCAGTGGCATTACATACAGTCACATTGTTGAGCAACTATCACCACAATCCATTACCAGAACTTTTTCATTATTCTAAACTGAAATTTTGTACCCATTAAGCAATGACTCTCTATTTCTCACTTTCTCCAGAAACTAGTAACTACTATTCTACTTTCTGTCTCTATGAATTTGACTGTTCTACATACTTCATACAACATTTGTTCTTTTTTTGTCTTGCTTATTGCACTTAGCATAATATTTTCAAGAGCTATCCATGTGATAGCATGCATTGTAATTTAATTATTTTTAAAGGCCAAATAAAATTCTGTTGTGTGGATATACTACATTTTATTAAAAGTCAACATTCCATAGATGTTCTTTTGGCAATTGTGAATGGCTTTGCTGTGAATATTCATGTGCAAGTATTTGTTTGAATATCTCTTCTCAATTCTTTTGGATATATAGCTAAGTGGAATAGCTGGGTTATAGGGTAACACTATGCTTTATATTTTAAATTTCCATCAATAATGTGCAAGGTTCTAATTTTTTAATACTTTTACCAACACTTCTTATTTATTTATGAATTTATTTTTGTTATCACCATCCTGGTACATATTTCTTATTATTGTTTTTATTTACATTTCCCTGATGACTAACAATGTTTGGGGTCTTTCTATGTGCTTTGTGGCCATATGTATATCCTTTTTGGAGAAGAAAATAATACAAATCAAAGGAAAATCAATTAAGTAAAAAAACAGACAAAAGAGAAAAACGACAGACAAAGTTGATTTTTGAAAAAAAATTAAAAATTTAATAAATATTTAGCAAGTTTGAGCAAGAAGAAATAGATAACATAAAAATTATTGACTTATAATATATAATACTTCACTACAGATTCTCTACATTTTGAACAATTTCTGTCAATAGTCAAAGACAGATAAAGTGCACAAATTTGTTGAAAAAGTAAACTCATCTAAAGAAATGCAAGAAAAAAATTGTTGTATATATCTCCTAAAGAAATTAAATGTGTGGTTAAAAACATTTTCAAAGAAAAAGAATCTCCAAAATTCTTCACTGGAGAATTCCATCAAAATTTTAAAGAGACCAAAAATACACAAGATTGACAACGACATTATAAGAAAAAATATATTCTTAGAAATGAGATTGCTGGATCATATGGTAGTTTTTTTATTTTTTTATTTTTTGAGGAATCTCTATGCTGTTTTCCATAGTAGTTGCACCACTTTGCACATCCATCAACAATGTATAAAATTTCCAATTTCTCCACAATCTTTCCAACACTTGTTGTATCCATGCCTTAGCTATTGTAAATAGCATCACAGTGAAGATAGGGGTGAATAAATCTTTTCAGATTTGTGTTTTAGTTTTCCGTTTTAATTAAATTTTTTGGAGTGGCATTGGTTAATAAAATTATATTGATTTCAAGGGTACAATTCAATAATATGCCAAAGTTAAATTTATTTTCTTTCCATCACCATATACTCTACTGCCTTTAGGCTTATTTACCTCCCTGTCCTTTCCTCTGTTAACCACTAAACTGTTGTCAGTGTCCATGAGTCTGTTTGTTTGTCTTGCTCATTTATTGCTATGTTTTATATCTTATATATGAGTGAAATCATGTGGTTCCCAACTTCTGTGTGAATTATTTCGCTTAGCATGATTATCTCAAGATCTATCTATGTTGTCACAAATAGCAGTATTTCATCTTTTCTTACAACTGAGTAATATTCCATTGTATATATGTACCCCATATTCTTTATCAAAGCTTCTATTGAAGGACACTTCAGTTGTTTCCATGTCCTGGACACTGTGAGTAATGCAGCAATAAACATTAGGGTGTATATATCTTTATGAATAAATGTTTTCAAACTTTTGATGTAGATACCCAGAAGAGGGAGTGCTGAATCATATGGTAATTCTATTCTTAATTTTTGAGGAACCTCCATACTGTTTCCCATATTTCCCATAGTGTCTATACCAATTTACATTCCCACCAGCAGTATACAAGGATTCCTTTTCCCCCACAACCACTCCAACACTTGTTATTACTTGTCTTATTGATGATAGCCATTCTAACCAGTGTGAGGTGGTATCTCATTGTGGTTTTGATTTACATTTCCCTAATAGCTAGTTAAGTGGAAGATATTTCCATGTGTCTGTTAGCCATTTCTGTGTCTTCCTGGGAGAAGTGTGTGTTCAGCTTCTCTGTCCATTTTTTAATTCGATTGTTTGTGTTTTTGTTGTTGAGTTGTATGAGTTCTTTATATATTTTAGGTATTAGGCCCTTATTAAGGGTGCTGTTTGCAAATATCTTCTCCCATTCAGATGGTTGCCTTTTTGTTTTGTCGATGGTTTTTTTTGCTGTGCAGAAGCTTTTAAGTTTGATATAGTCTCATTCATTAATTTTTGTTTTTACTTCTCTTGCCTTTCGGTTCAAATTCATAATTTTCTTTCTAAATCCAAGGTCAATGTGTTTAGTATCTATGTTTTCTTCTATGCAATTTATTGTCTTAGGTCTTTGATTCATTTTGGGTTAATTCTGGTGTATGGTAAGACAACAGTCTAGTATAATTCTTTTGCAGATGGCTTTCCAGTTTTCCCAGCACCATTTATTGAAGAGACTTTTTTTTTTTTCTCCGTTGTATGTTTTTGGCTCCTTTGTCGAAAATTATTGGCTTATATATATGTTTCCCCCCTGCCCCTGGACTCTCAATTCTGTTCCACTGGTCTCTATTTTTTTTCAAATATCATGCTCTATTGATTATTGTTGTTTCGTATATAATTTGAATTCAGGCAGTGTGATACCTCTGGCCTAGTTCTTTTTTCTCAAAATTGCTTTGGCTATTTGAGGTCTTTTGTGATTTTATACAAATCTGATGATTTTTGTCCTATTTCCTCAAAAAATGGCATTGCGATTTCAATGGGGATTGCATTAAATCTGTATATTGCCTTGGGTAATATGGCCATTTTAACTATGTTGTTTTTCCAGTCCATGAGCAGAGAATATCTTTCCATTTCTTTGTGCCTTCTTCAATTTCCTGTAATAATATGTTGTAGTTTTCAGTATATAGGGCCTTCACATGCTTTGTTAAGTTTATTCCTAGGCCTTTTATTTTATTTTATTTTTGCAATTGCGAAAGGAATTTTTTTTAACCTTTTTTGAAATTTCATTGTTAATATACAGAAACACAATGAATATTTATACATTGATTTTGTATCCTACAATTTTACTGCGTTTAATGTTTCTAATAGGTTTTTTGTGTGCATTGGGGGGTATTTAGGGTTTTCTATACAGAGAATCATGCTATCTGCAAAAAGTGATAGTTTGACTTCTTCATTTCCAGTTTGGATGCCTTTTATTTTTTACTTTTGCCTGATTATTCTACCTAGAACTTGCAACGCTGTATCGAATAAGAGTGGTGAGCATGGAAAATCTTGTCTTGCTCCTGATCTTAGAGGTAAGGCTTTTAGTTTTTCACCATTAAGTATGATATTAGCTGAGGATTTGTCATATATGGCCTTTATTTTGTTCAGGTACTTACCTTCTATACCCATTTTATTAAGTATTTTAATGGTAAAAAAATGCTGTATCTTGTCAAATGCTTTTTCTTCATCTATTTGTGTGTTTTGGTTTTCTTTGAATAAATTCATAGATCTTTTGGTTCATAAGATAGTTCTATTTTTAATTTTTTGAGCAATCTCCAAACTGTTTTTCATAGTGGATGCACCAATTTGCAATTCCACCAATGATGCACAAGGTTTCCCTTTTCTCTACATCATTGTCAAAACTTGTTTGTTGATTTATTAATGATAATCATTCTGACAGGTGTTAATTTTGGTTTTAATTTTCATTTCTCTGATGATTAATCACATCGAGCATTTTTCGTATGTCTATTGGTCATTTGTATGTCCTCTTTGGAGAAATGTTTATTTAGGTCCTCTGCCCATTTTTAATTGAATTGTTTGTTTTTTGGTATTGGATTGTATAAATTCTTTATAAAATTTTGGATATTAACTCTTTATCAGATACATCATTGCAAGTATCTTCTCTCATTCAGTAGGTTGTCTTACATTTTGTTGATGGTTTCCTTTGCCATGGTACGTCCCTAGTAGGAAGGTCAACCAGTGAACAGTGGTAAAGATGGAGTTTATCTTACTCTAGAGTCCATGCTGTTTGCAATTGAGCATGTTGTATTTCAGAAACTCCTATTTTACTTTAGAAAAAAAAAAATTGTTATTAGAAGTACATGTATACACACAAATACAAGTCAATCTCCATTTGACGCTTTCCACAGCCAGTCACTAGTTTCCTACCATGAAGAGTCACTGCTGCTATCATTTTCTTAACTGTCATAGGTTTTCATCAGATATTCTATCCAGCTTTCTTTTTTAAAAAATAATATTTCTTTGAAAAAATATTATCTATCATACATATTTTATTTTTGTCAGTTGATCCAATGATGTTTTTTGTAGCATTATTTTCCCTTAGCACAGATTTTGATTTAGGACTCTATGACACTTTTCCCAGCTCTTTGTGTCCTCACTCTTATAGCAATGGGTAGGACCCTGGATCTCTCTTAGAATTTTTTTTTTTGTTTCTACTTACAGATAATTTAAAGCTTTTGTTGTTCCCTATTTCCCAATATGTGGTTACCTGTGCTCTTGTTGTCCTTAGTGATTTTAAGGCTGTTTTGGGTTTTGTTCTTGTTGTTATTGGGAAGAAGGAGCTTCAGAATCAAGAGTAGCCAAAGTTCTCTCTGCCTGTGTGATTTTGAGGCAAGTACATTCTTATCTAGAATGTGACTCCTGTCTCGTGCAATTGTCATTCAATTTTGGATGTCCTTGTGGTTTGGACTGAGTCCTACTGACTATTAAAACAGCATTCCCAATGAACTCTAATTAATTTTCCATTTTATAGTATATTTACTATTTTCATTAATCATGATTAGAGAAATATTCCAATGACTCAAAATTCCATCTGCTCCAAATATATATGTTCTAAATCACTCATTAGCTGTGCTTAGCTTGATCATTCTATTTGATTAATTCTTTTATCACTACCCTCTCATTTTCTTATGTACCACAAGGTTACTCCAAGGGCCATTTATTTCCTATTCTGCGATATAAATTGTATATATCCTTAATTTAATGTAACATAAGTTTCTTATTTTAATTAACTGCCATTACTGTGTGTCAGGCTTTGTGCCAAAAGCTGTACATATATTATCTCACTTAATCCTCATACATTTTAATGACATATATGTTAGTACTGGAACTTTAGATATAAGGACACTGGGGCACAGATTAGAACCCAGTATGATTCCAAAATCTAAGCCCTTAAATACTTGTTAAGATTTTATTACACACTTCCAGATTTATTATTGTTTTACCAAAAGAGAAGCCAGAAGGTTGAAATAAGAAGTCAAACTCTTGACTGAGGATGCTCTAGACCTGTTCTGGAAAATACTAGCTCAAAATCTTGAAATAGAATCATGGGAAAATGATAACATGCTACTAGATAACTTTTTTTATTTTTCCTCTAAAATCTACTCTTCTTCATGTCTACCTCCACCTTGCTTTCTATCCTAGAAGGATGAACCATATGGATGACATCAGCAAGTTAATTTTCTCTATAGCTTATGATGATTTTTCCAAAAAAAAAAGGAAAGGAAGGAGAAAGCTGAGGTTGGGCTTTCTATTTTTTGGTATTCTTTTTTATGAAGTCATCCTTGGGTGATTATATTTCTCAAGCAAAGGTTGCAGCTTCTCTCAAAGCATGAATAATATGAACACCACAGATTTTTTTATATGTACTTTGGAATAGAAATTTGCTTTTTAACTGTAAGTAGATTCTAATTTCATTAAATTTTTTTCTTTATTTTGCTTTCCTTTTGGATAAAAGTATATTTTTAATCTTATTTTAAAGTTCTATTAAAACCTCCAAGTTCATTATTATAATGAGAGATATAAAAATGCGACATCCAGTCCAATTTTATCAAATATAAGTAGAAATATTTTCTGCTTTTTAAAATAATATTCTTGCATCAGTCTATGGCTATAATAAATTTTGAAACTTTAATTTTTTTCAAGGTATTCATTTGTTGTTTAATTTATAACAAATGCAGTGTTACTCATCATCACTAACGTATAACATAATGTGCCTGACTCTGTCTTTTGTGCAGGAGTAATGGCCTAATAAAAATAGAAATCAGAACAAATCTTGCAAAAAGGATTAACATGTTTATATCAAAGTTTGAGTCAATATATGGCTTATGTGTCAGTATTGTTTTATAGGGAATTGTACCTACATAGTAATGCTGATTTTCCTACTAACTGTTATCAAGTAGAGTGCTTTTTACCGAATAGATACAAAATAAGTATGTAATAAATTAGTAAATACTCAATACTTTCATTTCAGAAATCAATTCAGCAAAGATACTAGTATGAAACTTGCTTATGTATCACTTAACGAAATAAACACTCATCGCCAGGAATGAAAGTACTGGATCATAGTGTGTACATATGACTAGCTCTAGTAGATACTGCCAAATATAGATGCCAAAAAAAGATGACCAATTTATGTTCCCACCAAGCAACATATGAGAGTTTTAAGCTCCAAATCCTTGTTATACTTAGTATTGTCTCTCATTTTTATTTTAGCCATTCCGGTATGTTTATAAAATATTTCATTCCCATTTTAATTTCCGTTTCTCGATATTTGGTTTTCTGTATTCTTTTGATTGATTTTAGGAGTTCTTTATATATCCTGGAATTCAGTCTTCATTTGGATATATATTGAAACTATTTTCTCCCAGTGAGCCTATTTACTGTCTTAATGAAGTCTTATTGACTTACATTATTTTTTTTTTTATAGTTAATGCTTTTGGGGTCCTTTTTTAAGAAGTCTTTACCTAGTCCAAGATAGAAAAGAATTCTTTTTCTTGTTCATTCTGAAAATGTGACAGTTTTGTTTTCTATTTTAGTTGTATAATTTATTTCTGGGTTGCCAGTGTGTGGAAAGAGCTCCCCACAGGTTTATGTTGATGTAAGACAATTAGTCTTCCTACCACAAATAAACTGAAATAAGATAAATTATCTTGTCTCCATAGCTCTGAAGACATTATCCTCCACTATGAAACCTGAAAGAGATAATTTATTTAAATAAATGAAGAGAAATTGTGTAATTGTATTAATGCAAATTGCCTTTCTTTTGTCATAGAAATTACTAATAAAAAAATTTATGATCAGTGGCTCTCCTGCATCCATTAAGGTGATTTCCTCCAACTGTTCTGGCCAAATGGTTGTCTGAGGAGGCATTTTTAAAAATTGTAATCAGAGTAGGGTTAGGCTTAGATTGTCAGCTATAATTTATTTAAATTTAAGTTTGTTATCAATTCTTAGAGGAAGATATCTTCCAAATCATATATTTCATATTGATTATTAATTTATTTTTCCTCTTTATTTACAATTTTATTGACAGCATTTGGATGCTAATAAACATTTCAAAGCAAGTTAGGAGATACTATTAAGTCTTCAAAGAGATGACTGCAATAAATAAAACTATTAGATAGTCTCAAAGGAATTCAGAAACGCAGTTTCCAGAAAAATAGAAATATATTCAAACACTTCATTCAAATATTTCTGATTGGCTATTTAATTATGGAGTCATTTTCTTATGTAAAATAAAGAATATAATCTAATGAAATGATGTAAAGAAGAGCTTTACATGTTCTTTTTATCCTTATGGTCTATCTCTATCAATGTAAAACTATGTTTATTTTTGAAATTTTGACTTATTAGAGCATCAATAAAATAAAATTAAGGTAAGAGAGTCTATAAAACAGATGTAACAAATAAATATTATAAACAGAATGTCCCCACACTCTTTAAAAATGAACACTTAAATCTTTTAATTTCTCTTGGTTTTATCAAAAATTTTAATTTAAAAACATGTTACATCGGCATTGTTTACCCAAGTATTTTTGCCCATCATTAGCAGATGAAAAACATGTTTGATCTAAATTACTTTTATTTATATGTAAGTAAAACAAGATCTACCAGCTTGTGTGGAAGAAGTTATAATTAAAAAGATAGATTTAATGATGAGTAGTAATTAAGAACACCACATATCCTTTATGATAATCTTCATGATGGTTTCTGAGAGTTCTTATTCCCCACTATTGCTCATCATAGTAAACATTCAATCCATGTAGGCCAACCGAATAAAAGTAGAGAATTAGAGGCCCAAAAGTTCACTTCCATTTTGATAGAAGGTTGGATAAGAGGGAAAAAAGGCCTACTCAAGCAAAGGCCTGTCTTTACTGCACTAAATATTACCTGACTATGTTACCTGTTTATTCCATAAGGAAGTAAGTCCATAAGAGAGCAGGCCCATTGTCTGCTTCTTTCACTGTTGAATTTCCAGTACATAGAAAGTGCCTTTTATGTAGCAATATAAAAGCCCAAAATATGTCAAATGATTAAAAACTAAGGAGTCTAGTTATGACCTTAAGAGATTATAAATTATTGGATAGATAATTGAAATAAATTATGTCAAATTGAAATGTTTTTGTTAAACCAAATTACATTTTTAATTTAATATGAAAAATTTTACACTGTGAGTAAGATCACTAGGGTAGGCTGCCTACTCTAAATTTGCACACCCTGCTATGTAATTCTAATTACCAGTGAGATTAAGATTTTCTGCAAAATGCCAGATGAAATCTGCCAATTGGAAATGGTTAACATTTGTGAATTTTCTAGCTTAGTAACTGACATATAGCAGTGGTTCTTTAAATATTATTTCCCTTCCTCCTTACTCTTGTATTCATTTAAAGTAAATGAGAAGCAGAGTGGTACATTTCTGAAGTTGATAACTTAATTTCAATGTTTAAAGGGAATTGTAACTGTACGTGCAAATATAATAGTACGATTTATTAATTTTATAATCAGATATATAATAGAAGACATATAGGCTTAGAAATCTGTCTGACCTTGAGTTGACTGTAGGTTACTTATTTATTAATTGATTAACCTTGGATAATAGTTTTTGTTTATTCAAAATTTATTCAAATGCAAAATATTAGTAATACTAACATCCCAGAAGTTGAATGTTCTCCCAAAAGTCCAATTTGATTTATTTTGTTAGTTTAGCTTGTACAGCAAGAGTTTTAACAGGGACCTAATACAACCGTAGTACAGCAAGATGAAATAGACAAACAGCAGATAAGTATACAGAAAGAACACAAAATAGACATGTTGAAGAAAAAATTCAGGTAATTAACCATAGCTCTAAACCACTGAGTAGAGACTGACTTGAAATAAACTATTTCACTTTTGTAAAAAAATACTGTGTCTTATGTTCAATAAGAGAATTCTCCAATTCAGGTCATACATTTTAGTCAACCAAAATAGTAATGTTCTCCATTCTAGAAATGTGACTGATTTGACAAACATTTTCCTAGATCACTGTCTCTGAAGGTGAGAATATAAAAAAGAGAGGTCATGTTTTAGTATTGTAATGCCTTGAATAAAGTGATAACACGATTGTTCTGTGTAGAAAGAAAATCAGCATTCTAGATGTTAACATTGTCAACAGTTATCTTTCATATTAAAAATTAATATGCATTGTGTTTTCACATCTAGAGAAAATATGGCTGTAAAATCTTCAAAACAAATGTTCCATTGGTACCTAGAAGTTCTAGTAAAAAATTCGGTAAGGGTTATCAGTAAATTAAGATTGATGGTACAATTTCCATTTTTTATTATAATTATTATTTATGCCTACAGCACCTGGTCTTCCTAAGTGTTCTCCCATCCAAGTAGTAACCAGGCTCGACTCTGCTTAGCTTCCAAGATCCAACATCGGGCATGTTTAGAGTGGCACATCCATAGAACATGGACTGTGGCTCCACTGGGGCATGAACCCTTCTGCATGCAGACGTGCTAACCGCTGCACTATGGAACCATGTTCACACTTTCGATTTTTTAAAGTGTGTTTTAAGATAGTTTATGCTTTATAAACCTTATAAACAAATAAATATAAGTGTATCAAATATTTATACTACAGTTTACAGGTTTGGAATATTTGGCATCTTAGCATTGTGTTTTATTAAAAAAGATAACACATTATTACATGTAAAATCTCCCTTCTTGATGTGGCAACATCTAATATCTCATACTAAATATTAAACACAGAAATATAAGATCTGCTCCTACCTACAAAGAAACTCATAATATAGTTGGAATGCTATATGCAACATATATGTGAGTTCAGTAGTAGCACTCCCTTATTTAATATGTCTGGGGAATAATACAATCATTCACTGCTAAATAGGACCAAAAGAAAAAATGCTAGGATTAAGTGATGGAAAAGTACAGATAGAATAGGTAGAATTTAGATAGAAATGTGAGAGTGAAAATAGGTTTGGAGGAACACAAGATGACAGAGGAAGAAATATGCATTTTTGATTAAATGGACAGTATGAAAAGTTATTAGTACTGAGCAATTGAGTAGGAAAGTGAAGAGCAGAGAGTTTGGAAAATGTATATAGAGAAGTTTGACTCAGTGCTTTGTGCTGTAGTCTTTAAAAATTAGTAAACAAGGCCATGGCACAATAAACTAGTTTTTGCTTCCTTCAGAATTTTTCTAGGGAGAGTGCTGAAAGAACTTGAGTAAGAAGTAACAAAAACAGAAAGACACACTGGGAGACTTTGGCATATAAAGAATTCCCTTCAAGAAAGGAGTTGCTGCCCAGCTGTGAGAAGTGTGGACAGCTGAGAGCATCCAACAATTAGCTCTGCCAGGATGTACATCAGCTTTCTAGCTCAGAGCATGCTCAGCTGATCTCACCCTGCAAGGTGGTGGTGCAAGAGCCTAGACATGTCTGCCTAACACCCTACTAATTGGTAATGCCTAGACGCTAGATGCCATACTCCATTTTCCCTCTCTTAAATCATCAAGTCCCATGAATTTAGCTTCTGACATATACCCTAAATCTTTCCACTGTCATATCTAAGTAAAGTCACACTTTTACCTAGACTACTAAACATTATTTACATGAATCAAATTACATTGCCAATATATATTTTAACTACAGAAAAAGCTATTTTAAATGGTGCAAATACCAAATACTAATATCCTCTCAACTAGTTTTATACTTCCACATACACTTGTGTCATTTAAAATTAAGTTCATCTGTGTATTACAGAAAACTCATGACTTTAATATATAAGGGCTCATTTTTCTTTTACAAAATAAGGAGTCCAGAGGCAGGTTATAAAAGGCTGCTGTGATGGCTTTATAAGTCATCAGAGACCCAGGCTCATTTATCCTCTGCTTATCTATCCTCAGTATGCAGCTGCCACCCACCAGTTCACCATTTACTCCAAGACAGCTACTAGAACTCCATCTATCATGCTGCCATTTTAGTCTGCAGAAAGGAGAAATGGTAGGTAAGATCATGCCACCCAGCTAAAACAACTCCTACATAGACTTGTTAGAGGTTCCATACAATCTGGCTTACATCTTCTTAGTATGGTCCCAACTACCCACAAGAGAGTTTGGATAACACAGGATTTTAGCTAAGAACACAGTTAATTGGGAAGAAGTGAGGGAGGTGGTATTGTGTAGGCAAACACACAACCTTAGCATCATTCTTTCTATAGCAGCCAGATTAATTTTTATTTGTTTGTTTTTTAAACTAAACTCCATACTTTACTGGGATGCATTAGTTTTTTCCCTAATGCCCTTTATCTGCTCTAGGACCCCTTCCATAATATTATATTTAATTTAATCACTGTATCTGAGACTACTTTGGCTTTTGGTAAAATATCCCTCAGTATGGGTGTTTTTGATGTTTTTCTTAAGATTGGACTGAGGTTTTGTGTTTTGGGGAAACAGATTGCAGACATAAGTGCAATTCTCAACACTATATCAAAGGTACATGCTATCAACATGGTTTATCATTAATGTTGTTAACTTTGATCTCCTGACTGAGGTAGTATTAACCAGGTTTGTCCGCTACATAGTGAATTCCCCTCTTCTACTTCTCTACTATACTCTTTGGAAACAAATCATTAGATGTAGACCATACTTCAAGGGTATTCTACCTCTTTGAGAGGGGAGTATCTTCTTTAATTAGTTGGTATTCTTTATGAGCTGTTTTTGCTCCTAGGGTCTTTTAATAAACAGAGCTAAAAAATATATGTATGCATACTAAATGTGTGTGTATATATATGTATATATATGTATACATATATACGTATATGTGTGTGTGTGTGTATGTGTATATATATATATATATAATCTTCTATAAGTATGAATATTAAGCTATAGAGTTCAAATTGATGTTTCAACTCTAATAGTTCATGATTCATTTTAACATTTTCTTTTTCTTGTCTCTACAAAATGATTTTCTAAGTATGTAATTCATACATTTTCTCTTTTCTGCTTAAAACCTGAAAGTATTCTCACCTCAGAATAAATTCCAAACTTATAACTCTGGTCTACAAGATCTTACAATGAAATAAATGAACTAAATTCATCATTTATTTTCTTATCAATTAAGGATATCTGTAAGAAAGTGAAGAACCTGTCTATAGCCCTTTCTTTATGTGATGAGAAAACAATCATAAAATAAAGGAAACATTACATTCATTTATTTGAATTGTAAATTTGAAAGCCATATATATTTTACTATTTAATCAATTAATTAAAATGAATTAACCTGGAATCAATTAAATTGATATCGTATTAAAGTAAACATATAATGACATTAAATTTTGAATAATGTTTCTTATTAAACATTTGGCCACCATGAATCAGTTAATCATGTTTCTTTCATGCAAATTTAAGAAAAATTAAATAAAGCTGTAATAATATGCATTGTGTGTCTGTGTATCGGGAATTAATTCTGATTGCAATTTTTGCTATTCTTGATACATGTATCTATATCAAACTAAAGAGAGAGCTTGAACAATAAGTAAGGTTTAACATGCCGTTAGTTTTTCAAATCTTAAAGTGAATATTCTAAATTTATAATTATACTCATTAGAAAAAGGGTATTGGGAACTTCATTCAACAGTACTGGAAACTCAGACTTGCCTTTAACAAGATCTAATACTTTGGAGATGTTTTTCATAATAGATGAATAAATAATACATAAAAGTTGAAAGTTTAGCATTTAATTTTGAAAGAAAGAAAGGAAAGAATTTACTATCATCTCTTTGGTTTCACTTATGTCTGAAATATATTTCTGCATATTCTGTTGTTGAATCTAAGTATTTTGATTCCAAAATACTTAACATGGGGATAAAACTCAATTATTCAATTGTCAAGATTCTCCTAAGTTTGTTTTCCTAAAAAAAATGATAACTTTTTCTCAATATTGAAAAAAACTGTTAAGACTGAACTGAGGTCAGTTTTTCCAATGTAACAAATAATATGCTAAAATATGCCTTTCTGAAGAATTTAAAACAACGTGTCCCTCATTTTGATAAAATACGTGTACATCTTATCGGACAGAGAACACACTTAACTGGTAAGGCAGACTTGACCCTATGACTCTTAATGTACATGGTATGATGGAGAGCTGGACAGTATTGTCTATGATTTGCCAAAGTCATGCATTTCACTGTTTCTTTTAACCATAAAATTTGCCTTTTATGAGAAATTATTTGTGGATGAAAGATGTTTATTGTGCTTACAAAATATGATTTCAGTCTCTACCATGGCTCCCAAAAAAGTTGCTTAGTAAATTAAAACAAACAAACAAACAAATATTTTCTAACTCAGTGAAAAACACTGAGTAAGAGATGATTCATAGTCTCATTTGATTTCACCTAGCTGTGTAAATATAATTCTTCTTCTGATGTGTAATTTCCATAGTATCATGATAAATAGGTTGGCCGACATTTATTCATGAGATTTTTTTCATTAACCTTGATTCTGGTTTTTAAGTTTCTCAGTAATCGAGTTACTTAGACGAGTTTTTCTTATGACTAGTATTCCTTTAAATGTTCCCTCTCTCCCCCTGGTTTCACTAGTTTGTGTGTCTTGCGAGCCTTAAGGGCCCAAAACAATCTATTTCTTATTATAAAACACACTTTCGATGATGTTTTAGAAAATTTTTTAGAATTTTTTTTTCAGAAAAATAAAATGATACAAATATTGCTAGCTTATGCTGTTTTCTGACAAAATTTATAAAAGGCAATATACAGGGAACTAGAAGTTTTGTCATCAAAAAAAACAATTTTAATTTTTAGGTAATTATAATTGTACTCTCTATTCAAAATTACTTTTTCAGAGCCTGGGTACAAACATAACATTTAAATATATTACCTCTCACTCATATTTCAAATCACATTCCATGGGTCATGTTCTCCATTTACATTTATATTGTTATTCTCAGTTTTTATTTTTATACTTTATATGTTAGTATTTTCTTCACTAGTAATTACTACTTTTTGCTTTAATAAATATTTTCAAGGTACTGATCTATGAACAATATTTTGATAACAAAAATAAGCAACAATATATGACTAACATAAAAACAAGTCGCTCAAGATGATGGCACCTGGCTATCTTAAGCTTGGCAGGGACCAATTCACTTGCTAATCATGGTCATTATTCCCCTCAGGTGCAAAATTTAAGGCCATACCAAAAAAGTCAACAATATATATTAATAATGTAGTAATTTAAAAAAATCAAAATCAGTGTAGAACTCCCTGATGAATAAAATAACAAACTTCTAAATTAGGATTAGTATTAACTTCTTTTTTTCTTCAGACTCCAATATAGTTCTGCGAAGCACTGACCAATTTAATAAAGTCTCTATGTAAAACTATTCATAAATTACACAGGCAAGTTGAGAAATGTTTACAAATCAGATTGCCTCTGCTTTTTCTACTGAAACCAACGAAGCAGTCATAAAACACATGATAGACAATTAGAGATTACAAGCAGTTTATTCTAAGAAAAATCATTGAGAAAAATTTATCCATTTCATGTTTATGTTTTCTGATTGAAAAGACTAGTACTTTTGTATATGTAGACTTTTCTTTAAAGCTTGTCAACTATGGCCTAGTTTGTGACATTTCTTCATTAATTGCAAAGCAGTGTTCACATGTAAGCTGTAACCATTATATGTAGTGAAGTATACTCTATGCTCTATTTTTCTTCCATTCATAAAGATGTTTCCACAATTATATTTTTCAAACTCTACCATGATTTACACAGACTATTCCATATGCATTGCCATACATAAACATAAAATAGAGAATAAAACATCAATGTTTAATTAAAATTCTCTTTTACTTGGACTTGTTTCTACATGAAATCATTCATACAAAGTGGAATATATTCAGTGTTCTATATTTCAATTTTGTATATATTTTTTAAAATATGTTTTAGTATGTTCCAAATGTACAGTAATGAATTATGCACTTTAAATTTAAACTCTAGCTCCCTACATCAAAGGCAAACTTTCTTTCTATATAATATAAAATGTTTATAATTTTTGAGCAAATAAAATCAGTTAAGAGATTATGTATGCAACATAGTTAATGTATTAGAAAAAGATTAAAGAAAAATACAACATGGTGTAAAGTTCCACATTGTAAAAAGCATAAGACCGCATTTCAGTCATTTCTCCCATTAATAACAAAAGCCCCAGGGCTTGCCTTAGTGTGACAGGAGCACTTGAGGCAACTGTCATGGTAATTAAAATCACAGTATCTCCTTACCTCCAATTTCACATCATAGAAGTTTTCGAAGTCCTTTAAACAGGAGATACCTGCTTGGCAGCATAGATTTTAAAATGTGAAATGGGTATGAGGAGCAAACCTCTCTTTAATGTAAGGAGAGATCAGTCTGAGATTATGTCTAAGCAGTCTGCTTACCAAGAAGTAGGAAAAATAATTTTTTATGAACAAAAAAAAATGTAATATTTCGTTTAGATTAAATTCAAACAGTTGAAAGTGAAAGTACTAAAGACAGTTGCTATTTGAAATAGTTTGGCATGGTCTTTTTCCTTCCAATTGGCTTAATGTCTTGGAAAAAAATCTCAGTTCAGGAAGTAATTCAAAAAGCAATTACTGTTGTTACCGTCAGAGAGATCAGAGTTTCGGTAACACACACACCTCTAGGTCCTTTTCACTGCTGGAGAAATGAATTTCAAGTCAGGAATATGAGACTAAAATCGGCTAACCACGTGGAAATGAGATTAAGTACCACTAAGGTGGGGTAGGGGTTATAGTCAGAAAAGATGGAGAGCTGTAACCCCTGGGGAAGTGGAAGGTCTGCATTATATTTGGGGCTGTGATGGGGTGGTTCCAAAGGCATTCCTAGGTAATTGGCAAGTGAGGTTATTTTGATTGACACTTGGCTGCTATATAACTCCTTGCCTAGTGTGCATGTACGTATCCAGAATTTTACTACTATTGTAGTGTTCTTTGGGCGGTCTCTAGGCTGAGCCCCTATTCCTTTATTCCCCTGTTGCTCATGTCTGACTAGCTACCTAACAGTATCATTTAGTACATTAAAAAGAATCTCAAGGCAAGTCAGACACAGTAATGACAATTGAAAAAATAAAAGCATGAACATATTTTGTATACATATATCATGTTAATATTTCTAAAGAAAATTGATTTAGAATCTCTGTTTCTAGCAAGAAGTGTTCATAACTTCATAATTCAAAAGAAATACTTGCCATTTCCAAGGATGAGGAAAGAATAAAATATTTATTCTTAAAGAAAAAAAAAGTTTTCAAGAAGTCAGTGAGAAAGACTGAGTTGGAAGATTCTCTGGTTTTTATTTTACTGATTTAATTTCAAAACTCTTCTACCCCTATGAATGATGAATGGGAAATATCTATCAGGTAGATAGAAAGTAACAGAGCTAGAAAGGTGTTTTTCAGCTTCGTTCAGAAAGATCTCAATGGCTTGAGAGAATCATTTACGTGTGACTATAAGTCCTAAAGGAATCTGTTTGGTCACCACATTTGGGAGATCTGGATGGGGATATTCAAGAAATGTGTCTTTATAACTAAAGCAAATGTTATGACAGGAATGAATCACTTTATGATAGATTATTAATGCGTCTCTTGGGGAAGATACAGTACTCGGTGCATTGAAAGTGGACTTCTGTTTAAATAGCTACTGCTACTCAATGAAACAGCTAAGATTAAGGGTGCAAGCAACTAATAATCAGTTCCAAGATGATTTTTAAGTAGATGCATGAGCCTATTAGGATGAAACCAAACTTGATCCATTATTTTGTTGTGGCTTGGCCACAGGATAAAGATGAAGTCTTTGGATTTCAAAGTACAAATGAAAAATAATAATAATAAAAGTTTAAATTTATGTATTTATTTAATAAACTTTTAGATCAGTTTTAGTGTTACTGCAAAATTGAATAGAAAGTAGAAAGCTCCTATCTACCCGCTTTGCTCTCCCCACCCAAACATACAACCTCCTTGACTACCAACATACTTCACCAGCATGGTATGTTTGTTACAACCAATGAATCTACATTGACACATCACTACTGCTCAGATTTTAGGTTTTGTTCATACCTAAAATACATATTTGGTCTAAGTGATTCATTTGTATTTTTTACACAATTATAAGTTCACATGCAGTTGTAAGAGATAATACAGCGAGAGTCTACATATTTTTCACCCACTTTCACCTAATAGTATCATCTTGCTTAAGTAGAGTATGTTATTACAACACAAAATTATTATTGATATAATCCATTATTCAAAGCCATTATTTTTACATGTAGCATTGTATATTTGTGGTTATATGCATTTTGTTTTAAGGAATTTTATCACATGTGCTGTCAAGATTGAGGAAAGTTTCATCACAAGGATCCCTTGTGCTACCTTTTATAAACTACAGGCTCCCTCTTTACCTAATCCTAAATCCTGGAAACCACTAATGCTGTCTTTGTGTTTATAATGATGTAATTTCAATAATTTGTATAAATGGAATCATATAGTGTTTAATCTTTGAGTATTAATTTTTTCACTCAACAAAATTTCCTTAAGATCTATCCAAGTCAATGTGTATATCAATAGTTTTTTCCCTTTTATTGCTGCATGGAATTCTAAATATGGACATACCACTGTTTAATTATTCAACTGTTGAAGGACATATGTATTGTTTCCAGTGGTTGGCTATTACAAATAAAGCTGTTAGAAATATTCATATACAGTATTTTGTATGGGAAGATAATTCTTATTTCTCTGAGACAAATGTCCAGGAGTACAGTTACTGAATTATATGGTAAAGAGATGTTTAGTTTGCTAGAAACTGCCCAACCATTCCCAGAATAACTATACTAACATACATGCCCAACAACAATTTATGAGTGATCCAGTACTTCTAGATTCTAGACGGTGTTTGGTGTTGTCTTCTGATGGAGTGTAGTGATATTTTATTGTGGTTTTAATTTGGTCTCCCTAATAGCTAATAATGTTGACCAACTTTTCATATGCAATTCCGCCAACAATGTATGAGGATTTCTTTTCCTCCACATCCTCACCAACACTTGCTGCTTTTAGACTTACTGATGATAGCCAATCTGATATGTATGAGGTGATATCCCATTGCATTTAATTTGCATTTCTCTGATAATTAGTGACCTTGAGTATCTTTAGATATACATAATTTCTTATTATATTATGTTTGTTTATCCCTTCATGAAATTTATTAAAATCTACAAGAAATGGAACATTTATTATGCCATTAAAACAAGAGTAAATTTCCACATCATTTTTATCAGCTGTCGTGATTAATTTTGCATCAACTACGAGGCCATGGAGCGCCAAGATACTTGGCCAAACATTAGTCTGTGTTTCTGTGAGTGTATTTTTGAATAAAATTAACATTTAAATTGGCAAACTAAGTAAAATAGATTGCCCCTCCTAATGTGGGTGGACCTCAATCAATCAGCAGTGGGATGCTTGAATAGAACAAAAAGGAATTCCTCTTGCCTGACTTCCTTTGAACTGAAACATCAGCTTTTTCCTGCCTTTAGACTTGAACTAAGTCTAAGCCTGCTGGCCTTCAGACTGGAATTATCAGAATATCTAATAATCAGACGAGTAAAACTTCTTATATAAAATCTATATGACATCTCATCAGCTGTGTATGAGTTTTTATTTCCCTAAGCAGCCACCATGCTGGCAATAGATTTTGTGTATTAAACTTATTTTGTATTAAACTTACTACAAGGACATGGTTCCATAGTGTAGCGGTTAGCACATATGCTTTATACACAGAAGGTCCTGGGTTCACACCTCAGTGGAGCCATAGTCCATGATCTACGGCCATGCTACCCTGAACAAGTCCAATGTCTGATCTCAGAAGCTAAGCAGGATTTGGTCTGGTTAGTACTTGGATAGGAGACCACCTAGGAAGACCAGGTTTTGTAGGCATAAATAATAATAGTAAATGAAAAACAAACAAACTTACTGTGGATATAACTTTAATTTTATTTCCCTGAAAAATGTTTCATACTTTTTGTACAATTTAGGTTTCTTTTCCTGTGCATTATGTTCTCTTACTTTTTGTCTATTTTCTTATTTATTCATATTATTATTTACATTTTTTAATATTAGTTTTTAAATTATAAATATAAAGTGTTTTTACATTTCAAAGTGATGTGGATGGCTTTTTCTTTTACCACCATCTATCTCCAGAACTATATAAAGATAGATGGTTTTGAGTGGATCTTGGTCTTTAATTCTCTTAGCAAGATTTATGTGTGTGCATCTATAAAGGCCCAATCTGGAAGATAAGAGCCTGGAACTCACATTTGAATCTTTTTTTCACTTTTTTTATTGTGATAAAATTTATGTAACATACAGTTTATCATCTTAACCATTTTTAAGAGTACAGTTAAGTAGTATTAAGTACATTCCTGTTTCTACGCATCCATCACCATCATCCATCCTCATTAATTTTTTATCTTGCAGAACTTACACTCTATACTCATTAAAAAATAACTTCCCATTCTCCCCTTTTTACTATCTTCATAGATTTCCCTGTTTCATAATGTCATATAGTTGGAATCATATATCATGTAGCCTTTTCAGATTATCTTTTTATACTTAGTAATATGCGCTTAAGTTCCTTTCATGTTTTTCATGGATTATTAGTTTATTTCTTTTTAGCACTGAATAATAATTTATTGTCTGGATGAATGATAATTTATTAATACATTCACTTACTGAAAGACATATTATCACTTTGAAGTTTTGGCAATTATAAATAAAACTGTTATTCTTTGGGGTAAATACCAAGGAACATGATTACTGAATTATAGGGTAGAATATGTTTAATTTTGTAAGAAACTGACAGTTTTCCAAAATGGCTATACCAGTTATCTCATCACCATTTGTTTAAAAGACTGTCTTTGACTCATTGTATTGCCTTTGCTTCTTTATCAAAGATCAGTTGCCTATATTTATGTGGGTTTACTTCAAAGAGCTCTATTCAGTTTTAATCTTAAATACTCTGCTAGCTCGTTGCATATATTTAATATAACTGCTTATTATATTACTTTAAATCTTTCTGTAAGTATATATTTACACTTTTTTAATATATTGAGCATTTTTAAAAGCAATCCAACAGGTGTTTTCTCCTAAAATACTATTTAGTTTTGATAAATGTAATAGATATTTAAATCTTAATTATGTTATCTATCTTTATGTTATAATTTTGGTTAAATGAATCTTTTAGCATATTGACTGTTTTCTCTTGTATTTGTGTATTTCTTTTTTTCTTTAGTTTCTTTGATGATTATTTTAGGAACTCTAGAAGCCACAGTATTTTTTGTTGTTCTTTTAATTTAGATTGGCAACTTAATTGCTGTTTGAATATATAAGAAAATTAACATCTGGCTTATTCTTCATTCATGTATGTCTACATAAAAATACTGCACAAATATAAATTTACATGTTAATAAATTATCACAAAGTGAATGTAAACATTTAAACAACTCTCAAATCTCTAATTCCAGTCTCCCCAAAGGTAACTGCTGTCCTGATTTCTACATCTGAAGAGTACATTTGTTAGTTGTTGAAGCTGACATAAACGAAACTATAGAACATTTGTTCTTTTTGTATATGACTTTTTTATTCAACTTTATATTTTTAAGATTCATTCTTGTTTTTTATAACAGTAAAGAGCTTATTTGATTGTTATAGTAGCATATCTCGTTGTGTAAATATATTCTCTAAATGGTATCTATTAAATAAAAGAGTTTGTTAATTTTAATTTTAATGTGTTATTTTAACCATCTTTTCTTTATGATTAAGACCTCTTAAATTTCTGTTAAGGAATAGTTCTTCAAACTACATTTTATAGCTATTACCTGTGATTGCTAATTGTATGTGTCTAGAAGATCGGTGTCCAGATATTTAATCTAACATTATTCTGGATATTTCCGTGAGGTTGTTTTGAAATGAGAGTAACGCTTAAGTTGGTAGATGGAATAAAGCAGATTACCTTCTCTAATATGGATGTTCCTCATTCAATCAGTCGGAGGCTAAATAGAATAAGATTGATGACTTCTGCTGTAAAAGAAAGAATTCTCCTGCCTAACACCCTCAAACTGGGACATTGGCTTTACCTGGTTCTACAATCTCTAACCAGGATATTGGCTGTGCAGATTTTGAACTTACCAGCTTTTATAATCACGTAAGCCAATTTCTTATTAAAAATCTGTGTTCTGTTTCTTTGGAGAATCCTAATATATTACACATGTTTTATTAGAGAAGCTTTATTGTTGTATCTTTTATATTGATTTTTTTTGTCTGATGTAGAGTAATAATTTTCAGAAGGTTATTTAGATAGCTTGCAGAAATCAATGCAAACATGGGTAAATTTGCATGAATTAATATGACATATAGTTCTAGAAAAATTCTAGAAGGATACACAAGGAACTTTTAAAAATGATTATTATTTCACTGGAATAAGTCTGATATCATCAGATATGGGGATCACAATTTTTTACTTTATATGGATCAAGCAGAATATACAATGGTAGTTAAAGGGTGCTTAAAATCTATCTCTAACCTAATAGATATCTAAAATCAATATTTTGTAGAGTTAAAGAAAAAATTGAGATGAAAAATTCAACAGGAAGAGACTGTCAGGAAACAAACACCATCTTTGCCTTTATTATTATTATTATTATTATTATGCCAAAGAGCAAAAGTATAAAACATTTCTTTTTGCTGAGAGTCATCACCTCTTCTCTAAAATGCCACTTGGATAGCCTGGAGAAACAGTATGACACTTTTTTTTAAATAACCTGATACAGAAGAAAAAAATTCTATAAATAGGCCAAGTAATAAAACCTAGAGGAATTAGGAAACTCCTTATAATCCTGACTGTGATTTCCAATAGATAAACCTAATTAAATCAAATCCTGCTCAGGTTCAATATGATTATTTTATGATATGACCTTGGTGTGACTGTCTTTGGAACAAATTTATAAATACTTATTGTGCCTAATGGACATTCAAAGCTAATATTTTAATAATTCAAAACCAAACAGAGGTTTTTACAGTATAATCTGAGACTGGCACTTTAGTGTAATATGAGTTAGCACTTCATTTCCTCATTCTTTCACATAGGAAAAAAATGTAATTATTCAGTGACCTAAAAATGAAGACTGTATCATTGACTCTAGACTAATTAAATTGCAAATTTTCTGAAGAAAACTTAACAATCAATGGGAGAGTGAATAAAAAATACGAGTAAATAATTTTTCTCCTAGCCTATACATAAATGTTCTCTTATGTTGTTAACATGATGTAGTTGGTTGAGTATTGACCTAAAGATGCAAATGAGGATAATAGATGAGATATTAGGTATACTTATTGTTATAATTCAGGCAAAATTTAGGGTTTACTTACTAAGGAATTGAGGTTCATTATATTGTGTAACGACTGCAGTTTGGGGTCTATTTTCCATGAGTCATGGCAGTGACTATAACTTTAAATAAGTTGAAATTGCTCATTCCTCTGAGGTCAGCCTGCCAAGTGTGGGAGATGATATTCACTCTCATTGGAAAAGGTTGCACTGTGATCATTGGCAAGGGTACGGGTTATTGTTGTGGTTAAGTAATCTGGTGTAGTGAAGTATCATTAATGAGAAGGGCATGGCTCACACTGGCACAAAGGAAAATACCTTCTCAATAAAATTATCTAGGTTAGTGTCCTAAATGGGAAAAGAACACCTATAAGTCTTAAGTGATTAGTGTAACTTTAGCATTTTGCACTAAAAATGTCAGGTAATAGCTTCAGCAAACTGTTGCAGTTAGAAGGAACTGGTTCCAGAGGTATTGATCCACCAGTATAACAATTCAGTACTTGAAAACCTTTGCACATTGAAGTCTATTACTAGATTAAAATTTGCCAACTTCCAGCTAGACTAGAGCACATTCCAAATCTCTTCTTCCTATACAATGCTTTAAAGCATAAGTCAAAGAAGCAATTCTCTAGAAAAGCTAATGATTGTCACTCTTTTAATAGTTTTAGGTTGGGTTAAAAAGAAGATTCCTGATATCTTTGGGGGAAGAATCATTTTGTTTGAGGACTAAGAAGATTTCTGGATAAGAAATTGCCCTATAGAGTGTTATAAACATGTTGGTCTGATAGCAAATCCTTGGCCATCTCATCGTATCAATCATTTAGATTTCTTTTTTGACTCTATCAGTTGAGAGAAAAATATTAATAAAATTTTTTATATTTTGAGAAACGAGGAAACATTTTAAAAACTCTATCAGACATATGGCCACACAAAAGAAAATATGATTATAATTGGGCAAGAGAAACATTTTCCTACTTTTGCCCTGAATAGGCTCTAGAGAAGATAGTATCAATTTGTAATCTAAGAGCTTCATATTATTATCCATAGAGGGGATAGTATTGATAGTAGTCACGGTAGAATTTCCAGACCTGAAAAACAGGATCTCTTAAATCCCTGGGAAGTAGAGGCTCATGGTAAGACAGCTTCTAGAAGCTTCAAGAACCTCAGTAAAGGGCATCATGGAACACGTATGGAATATGAAAGGATGGAAACAGCTAATATCATCTTGAAGTTTGTAGACTTATCGGGGTGCATAAGTAACCACCTCTTACAACATGTATAAATTCTAAAAAATGATTGGGACCAGGATGATACAGGGTCCTGGAAGCCAGCAATGTCAAGTGCAAATGTGAACTATGGGCAGTGACTAGGAATGTGTGTATGTTTGCATCTTCAGGCCGGACAGACTTGGGAAACATGAGTTTCAAATGTTAGTATATTATTCCGACACTCTCACATTTTAAAACCATTTGAAATAAACTTAAACACACTTGTTTTATTACCAGCGTAAACATTTTAACTTATATTATGCTCTATCAAAAGTATATGACTGTGGAAGATTGTGGAAGAAATATTCCATAAAACACTACTTTGTGTTCCCCCAAATAATATGGATTGAATGAGACATTGATATTTTAACTAGATCTCTGTCAAGTGTTAGATCTGTAGCACTGAAAACTAGATAGATATTGTATAATAATATGAAATTTATTTGAAATTCTTTAGAAATTTTAATCTAGTGTTAAATCTAGTGTTAATCTAGTTTAATCTAGTGTTAAATGATCTTTGTATCTGTTTTCTTACAGTATTTAATTTACAAAATAGTTTAAATGTTATTTACCAACTTTACTACTGATGAAATAAAAAGAATGATCTCTGTCAAAGGAAACTAGGAGAATATCTCAAAACAGAAATCCATCACTGTATTTTTTGTTATAGTGTATCTTCCCTCTAAATGACTTGTTCTCACATAGGACATAATTTTAGCAGAAACCTTGTTACTAAAACCAGAAAGAAACTCACTTTATTTGTAAACATATGCTAATAATATTTTGGAGGAACTAATTACTTATAGACCACAAAGCCTCAAGCTCTTATATGTGATAAAACAAATATAATATAGAGATAGAGAGACAGAATTTCTTAATATCCATCAAATGTCAGCTTTTCATACAAATGATGAAGAATGATAATCCAAAAATACGTATTATTTTCTTTTGAGGCTTTTATTTGAATATGGGATTATTTGTAGTAATTCATTTAAAAATAATGCATTAAAAGACTTACTTTTCAAAGAAACAGAAAATTACACTTTATGCAATTATTTTCTTTTTATTTTTTTTTAATTTTTCAATTATATTTGGCATGTATTATATTAGTTTCAGGCGTACAGCTCAATGATTAGACATTTATATAACTTACGAAGTGATTACTTCAATAAGTCTAGTTCCTATCTGACACCACTGACACTATTCACAGTTATTACAATAATATTGACTATATTCTTTATGCTATAATTTATATTCACATGACTATTTTGTGGCTACCAATTTGTTCTTAATCCCTTCCTCTTTTTCAATCAATTCCCAAACCCCCTCCCGCTGGGCAACCTCAAAATGTTATCTGTTATCTGTGAATTTTTTTCTGTTTTGTTTGTTTATTTTGTTCTTTAGATTCCACATGTAAATACAATCACATGGCATTTGTTTTTCTCTGTCTGACTTATTCCCACTAGGTCCATCCATGTTGTTGCAGATGGCAAGATTTCATTCTTTTTTTTTTTAAAAAAAATTATGTCTGAATAATATTCCATTGTATATATGTACTATCTCTTCTTTATTCATTCAATCTCTGATGGACACCCAGTTTGCCTCTATATCTTGGCTATTGTAAATAATGCTGCAATGAACATATTGATGCATGTATCCCTTCAAAGTAGTATTTTGGGTTTCTTTGGGTAAGACCTAAAAGTGAAAATATTTGGTCCTTATTTGTCTCTTGTTACAGTCTTTGTTTTAAAGTCTATTTTGTCTGGTATAAGTATAGCTACCAAGATTTTTTTTTTTAATTTTTATTTTTGTGAAATATCTTTTCCCATCCTTTTACTTTTAGCCTATGTGTATCTTTCAATCAAGAATGAGTCTGTTATAGGCAGCATATGTTAGGGATTCATTATTTTATCCTTGTTTTTATGTCATCCCATCTTCTGATTGAAACATTTAATTCTTTTACGTTTCATATAATTGTTGATATATATGTAGTTCTTACTATTTTATTATTCATATTTTTATCTTTCTTTTCCTCCTTCTTCTTAAAGAAGTCACTCTAACATTACCTATAATACTAGTTTCGTGGTAATGAACTTTAACTTTTTCTTGTCTAGGAAGCTTTTTATCTCCTTCCAGTTTAAATGATAGCTTAGTAAATATGATTTTAGGTATTTCCTTTTCAACACTGACTATTTTGTGCCAAATCCCATCTGGTCTGCAAAGTTTCTGTTGAGTAATCAGCTGACAGTTTTATGGGAACTCTCTTATGTGTAAATAATCGCTTTTCTCTTACTGCTTTTAAGATCGTCTCTTTGTCTTTAACCTTTGACAATTTAATTATGATATGTCTCGGTGTGGATCTCTTTTGGTTCATCTTGTTTGGGACTGTCTATATTTCCTGGGCTTGTATGTCTACTTCTTTTACCAGATTAGGGAAGTTTTCAGTCATTATTTCTTGAAATAGGTTTTAATTCCTTACTATCTCTCTTCTCCTTCTGGTACTCTTATGATATGAATGTTTTTATGCTTGATCCTGTCCCAGAGACCTCTTAAACTTTTATCATTTATTTTTATTTTTATTTTTTGCTGTTCTGAGTGGATGTTTTCTCATACCTGTCTTTTAAATCACTGATTCAGTCCTCTGCTTCATGTAATCTACTGTTGATTCTCTCTAATGTAGTCTTCCTTTCAATGATTGTATTCTTCATTTCTGACTGGTTCGTTTTTATGTTTTCTATCTCCATTTTTTATGTTTTGTTAAAATTCTCCCTGAGTTCATCTACTCTTCTCCTAAGTTTATTGAGCATTCTTATAACCATTGTTTTGAACTCTGCAGCTGGTAAATTGCTGTCTCCATTTTGTTTAGTTCTACTTCTGGAGTTTTGTTCTGTTCTTTTATTTGTGACACGTTTCTTTGTCTCCCCATTTTGGCTGCCTCCCTTTGTTTGTTTCTATGTAGTAGGCAGAGCTCATAAGCCTCCCAGTCTTAGTAGAGTGGCCTTATGTAGTAGGTGATCTGTAGGCCCAGTGGTACAATTTTCCCTGGTCACTTGAGCTGGGTGCTCCAGGTTTGTCCCTTGTATGGATTGTGTGTGCCCTCCTGTTGTAGTTAGGCCTTGGTTGCTGTTTGCTCATCAATGTGAGGAATTGGCCCTCAGGCTGATTAGTTGTGAGGACTGGCTGGTGAGAGATTGACCTTATGGAGCAGTTTTCACTTTAGCAGAGCTCTGGTACCTGCCCAGACTCCTCTTTGGGTGTGTTGTCCTTGGATCCAGTCCTGGGTGGTTTTTCAGCTTTGGTTGAAGCTGGTCCCCTGGGTGCGCTGGCCCAAGGGCTTCCTAGAAGAACTCTTGCCAAAAGCACACTGCCCTGGGCCACCAAGCAATCTGCAGGTGGCCACCATCTGTGCTTGTCTTAAAGGTGTCTCGAGAGGCCAATCCTCAAACTGAGGATGGCTGCTGCTAGTTCCAGGATAAGGACTGCTCAGCAAGAGGTATGGGGCATACCAAGGCTAGATACTGCTCATCTGGGTCATGGGAACCTTTAAGAGATTTTAGGAAAGTCTTCAGGATGAGCCAAAACAGACCATCTGTATGGAAAAGCTTGGGTGGCTTGGGTGGGCCCAGAAGTTGGGAATGGCAGGGTCTCTGGAAACCACCTGGGCAGGGTGACCTGTCTTAGCCAGGTCGTTGGAAACAGATATGGCTGCCTTGTGTGTCTGCACTCTAAGAGGGGGGAGGGCTTAACAAAGGAAAAATGGAGTCTGCCAGCACTTCTGTCTGGAGAAAGCTGCCCCTCCAGCTCTTGCCCTGAAGCCAGACAACTCAGTTTCTCCCTATATGTCCCTGGTGCTTTTCTAGCAGCTGCCCCAGTGCTGGAGTTCAGAGCACATGAGTTTTTCAGTAAGTCCACATGCAGGCCTTTTAAGAGGAACATCTGCGATTCCTGTAGCCCTTTGTCTGACTCAGTCGCAATTTCTACTGATTTTCACAACCAGAGTTTGTGGGAACTTCTCTTGTATACCCTGGAACCTTGGGCTGGGGAGTGCAGTGTGAGGCTGAGACATCTCACTCCTCCAGGAAGACTTCTGCAGCTAAGATATCTCTCCCAATTTTCAACTGCCACACACGGTTGTGGATAGAGTCCTTTTCACATCTTTGCCCCTCCTACCAGTCTTATGTATGTCTCCAGTTGTAGTCTTTGTGTTCAGCTAGATCTGAGGTGACTCCCAATGATAGTTCTGTAATTTCGTTGTAAGTTTGATGGGGTTCTGAGAGGAAGGGAGCAGAGTGTTTACCTACTCTTCCATCTTGACCAGACTTTGCAGTTACTTTCTTGTTCTGCTTTTCTCTGACACTTCTCCTTATTGAGATTTAGTAAAATAAAATAAAATAAAAAAATGTTGGCAAAAGCACCTGACACATACAGTATATACACTATTAATGCCAACTCTCTTTATATTTGATGTTTCCAATTGTAATACAAAAGGATGTAGAAAGTCATCATTTCTATTTTAATTCTTTAATATTGAAATTACATTCATTTGCCAGGATAGACTTTGAGGTCCATTTTGTTAGGGATTGTTTATTTGGTCTCTCAAATTTAACTAACAGTATTTTGAATATAAAATGTAAATTTTTGCCACTCCTATTCATGTGTTTCTCAAGAAAAATAAATTTAGAAAATTAAATTTAGCCTTCCAAATAAACTATAGGTACTTCATTAGA
Organism: Pteropus alecto; assembly: GCF_000325575.1. Lineage (NCBI taxonomy): Eukaryota > Metazoa > Chordata > Mammalia > Chiroptera > Pteropodidae > Pteropus > Pteropus alecto. The sequence continues at coordinate 2,508,373 of NW_006432491.1, read as the reverse complement.
GGCCAAATAAAGAAAACTATCTCATATATTATAAGTATACTGCTTTCATTTTGTTTTCATTTTGATATTACTCATTATTACCTGCTTGTTATCATAAGAGAGAAGCCCTTAGACAGAAGTCAAGGTTTTAATTAAGTTGTGGCTCTTATTCATTATTTCATTTTTTTTCAGTTTCATTTTTATTTCTATATATTATATGTGTTTGTAACATTAGTTAACAGTTAGAAGCATCACTTTGGAGCCAGACTGTTGGAGTTCAAATCCGTTGAGTAATCTGGGCTAATTACACATCCCATAGGACAGAATTTTATCATCTAGAAATAGTGAGAACAGAATCCATCACATGGGGGTGGTTTTGAAGGTATGATGAGATAATATCTATAAAGGACTAGGGCTCTGCCTAGTACATTGTAGGATATTCATAAATATGTTATTTTATCCTTTTTATTATTATTGGACAAAGGTAAATGTTTACAGTATAAATATTTACTCAATTAAAGATTAAAGTTACCCATTTCCAATTCTATTTTGATCTTAATTGATGTTGCACATATTTGGGCAATTCAGTAATTGAAAGAATTTAATGGTCTCTTTGGAATTGTATGTTGATGACAAATTTACAAAAAAAAAAAAAAAATAATGTATAAACCAAAGTGCAATGTAAAAATATATAAGGTACGTGAGAAAAAAAGACTTCAAGTATTCTAAATTCCCAGGAAGTAAATATATGTGGAAAGACAAATTTATTTAGAAGATATTTGATAAACATGGAATCAAAAGAAGATAAAAAAGTCTACATCAAAGTAAAAAGTTTCTGTACAGTGAGGTGATATCTCATTGTGGTTTTGATTTATATTTCTCGGATGTCTAGTGAGGTTGAACATCTTTATATATGTCTGTTGACCATCTGTATATCTTTTTGGAGAATTGGCTATTCAGGTCTTCAGCCCATTTCTTAATCGGATTTTTTTTTTTGTGTGTGTGTGTGTGAGTTGTGTGAGTTCCTTATATATTTTGGATATTAACTCCTTATCGACATATCATTTGTAAATATGTTCTCCCATTCAGTATGTTGCCTCTTCATTTTGTAGTATGAGTTCTTCCTATATTTTGGATATTAGGCCCTTATAGGAGGCATTGCTTGCAAATTTATTTTCCCATTTGGATGGTTGTCTTTTTACCTTGTTGATGGTTTCTTTTGCTGTGCAGAAGATTTTTTAGCTTGATGGAGTCCCATTTATTTATTTTTGATTTTATTTCTCTTGCTTTTGAAGTCAAATTCATAAACATTTCTTTAAATCCAAGGTCCTTGAGTTTAGTTCCTACGTTTTCTTCTATGCATTTTATTATTTCAGGCCTTATATTCAGGTCCTTAATCTATTTTGAGTTAATTTTGGTGTGCAGTGATAGACAACAGTCTAGTTTTGTTCTTTTGCAGGTGTCTTTCCAGTTTTCTAAGCATCATTTATTGAAGAGGCTTTCTTTCTCCACTGTATGTTTTGGCTTTTTTGTCAAAAATTATTTGCCCATATAAACATAGGTTTACTTCTGGACTCTCGATTCTGTTCCACTGGTCCATGTGTCTGTTTTCTGCAATACCATACCATTTTGATTACTGTCGTTTTGTAGTATATTTGAAATCAGGCAGAGTGATGCCTTCAGTCTTGTTTTTTTTTTTATTTTCCCCCGCTTGGGTTGGCTTTGGCAATTTGAGGTCTTTTGTGCTTCCTTACAAATCTAATGATTTTTGTTCTATTTCTTTAAAAAAGTCCATGAGATTTTGATAAACAGCATTTTTTTTTTTAAAGTTTGATGACTTGGAATAGTTTAAGCCTATTATTTTCTATTCTTTGCGTTCTAACATACATTTATCAATTATTTTGGTAAAATTAATACTATGTTTTTGAGCAAATGATAGATTAAAATTGAAGATCTTTCTAGAATTATTTTAAAGAAAATAGTAAATCTATCATCAGTCCTATAATTTGCAATAATTTCCATGTGTTTACTAATAAAATAATTATACTAATATCACCTATTTTTAACAACAGGATTTATATTTTAATTTTTATCAGAGTAAGATGACTTTTATTTTGTTTTCTTTTATAGATTATTTTATAAAATCTGGGGTTTTTTGTTTGTTTTGTAAAGATAAACATAAACATAAAAATAAAACTTCCACAGTGTTCTTACATCAAGTTATCACACAGAATATAATAAATTAATAGGGCAATCTTCTACAACAAGTTCATCAATTATATTCTAAGATCAACCATTTACCGGCTAAGTTATTAAACACTCTGTCAGCATACTCCTATGTGAGATTTGGAGATATTCAGAATACTTAATTAGATCATATGTTGTTTGGGGCATATATAATAGTATAACAGTGCATAGAAAACAATAGATGCTAAGTTCTTACCTGTCAATAATGATAGAAATATTTTTTAAATAAGTAAAAAATTCCAGTTGCAACCAAGATGAACTAGACTCCATGCTTCAAACTAGAAACCTGGGGAGTTGCCTAGTGACTTTGTAATTCAAGGAGTCCACTAGGTTTCTTTTTATCTCACATGTATCCTGGACTGCATACTCTAGAACCTTCATAGGCATAAACAAACAAACAAAAAAAAGCATGGGGAAAACCCAAAGGAACAGGAGTGAGTAGAATAAAAATAAGAAAACTTTTACCTATCCTAATCCACCAAATACCAAAGGATGAGTTACAAACTGCACACACACCCTTCCACACCTAGCCCCTCCAAGCATGGTTTCTATGTGTTCTTTGGGCAACTAATCTTCCATCCTCCATGGAGGCAGAGGCAGACACCACTCTAAATCCCCTACCGAGGTAGTTTTGAGGACTGCCAAGGGCTCATATTCTGGACCCCACTCAATGGAAGTAGCTTAATTCAAGTCCTAGCCGCAAGGCTGAGTGTTAACCAGATCTTCCATTTTTCTCCAGTAGAAGCAAGTGATGTTTGCATTTCTCCAACAGGGCAGTATCATCAGTATCCAACAGAGAGCTGGACCTCTTTCTCATCCAGCAACAATGAGGCTGAATGAGGCCATGTAAGTGGGGCTAGTCCATAAACCACTTGTAACCCACCCATCCCCTAGGGTCAGCAGGGCCCACTAGTGAGCTGAGCCTCCATGACTATCCTGTAGCAACAAAGAGGTATGAGTCAATCCATTTTCTCTGTTATCTGCTGAGATCTGGGTCCAATAGAAAGGCGAACTTACATCACTAATCAGAGACAAAAAGGCAATGTGAGGCAGTACCCACTTTTCACCAGACAGGTGTCACCTGAGTGAATGAGGTATTGCAAATCTAGACTCCCTGCTGCCAGGGTGGAAATGTTGATTACCTACATTCACTCAGCCTGCCTCAAAGGGAGATTGCTTGCTAAAGAGTTTCATAATATAATTTTGAAAATGTCTAAAATAAAATAATAAAAAAAAACACTCAGTGTACAAAAAAGCAGAAAAACCACAATTCAAATGAGAAAAGATAATCAATAGATGCGAAATTTGAGATGAATTAGATATTAAAATTATGTGACAAAGATTTTAAAGTAGCCTTCAACAAGTATCAACAATTATTACAATCTTAAAATAAATGACATAACATATAATCTTAGAAAAAAGAGAAGTTATAATAAAAACCTAAATTGAAATTATAGAACTAAGAAAAAATCACAGAAAGAAATACACTCACTAGTTGGGCTCAAAAGTAGAGTGGAGATGGCAAAGAGTAGAATCAATGAAGTTGAAGATGGATCAGTAGAACTGGGGAGAGAGAGAAGAAGAGAGAGAGAGAGAGAGAGAGAGAGAGAGAGAGAGACTGAAATAAATTGAAGAAAAAGAAATAATAGAGTCTCACAGACCTGTGAGACAATAACAAAATAACTAATATTTCTATCAGTGTATAAATGGAGTCCTAGAAAAAGAAGAGAGAAAGTGGAATTGAAAAAATTTTTAAAGAAATAATGGCTATAAACACAAATTTGGCTAGAAACATCTTATAAATATTCAAGTAATTCGGTGATCTCCAAATAAGACAAACTCAAAGGAATTCACATCAAGGCACAGCATAATTAAATTTTTGAAATTTAAGGGAAAAAAAAACTTGAAAGCAACAGAAAAATTATGCATTACTTACAGGGGTAGGGGGAATTGAATAAAAGTTGTTTCTAAAGCTTGATATTTATTTCACAGTAATTTTCTTCTTGGGTGAAATCACTGAAATGGATTCTCTTTGGTATTATCAAGCAAACCTGCCTACTTCAACTTTAGAGAGTTTTAATTTTATTCTCTTACCTAGTAAATCAATGAGTTATTCCCTGGAATCAAATATCTTCTCAGACCCTCTTGTTGTCATAGATATGGATCAAATAATTATACACACACATGGATGCTGCCAAAAAGTATAAGTAATGTTTCGTTGTTGGTGGTGGGGAAAGAAAATCTTTAGCTCTCCACATATAAGGTATTGAAAATTTCTTAGTAATCGACTTCTAAATATGACCCCTTTATGATAAGAGAAGAATTAACTTAAAATGTTCAATATGTTTTTTAAGATTTGACTAGTGTGAAGAGCAAGAGTTATATTTTAAAGCATTTGAAAGTAAAATATAAAAGTGGAAGACAAGGTTCTGGTGAAGGTATACTACCAATGCCATCACTAAATAGCAGAGAAATATGTAAAAATTTCATTTGTTAAACATATGACCTTGACAAAGTATAACTGACACTGCTCCTAGTGTCTCTAAGTGAATAGTTCAAGAAAATTTGATAAGTTGATTAGGTTGAAAATATGCTCAACATCTGTAAAAGCATAACATTCAGCTGTTGGTTGTCATCTTAACAAGTTCATGTTAACGTTGGTATGTGTGGTTTTGCTTAATATCGGTACTGTTGACCTTAAACAAATAGAGCGAGATATTTCTCTAGGAAAATGAGAGTTTATTCTGGAATTAGAAAGAATTACAATTCAGGATATATGGTCTAAAGGTGAACCTCATGCATGTTCAAAGAAACAAAGAACATTTTTTTATTGTCTTAGGAGGAGCTGTTCTGAACAAAGAGTCCATTGGAGGAAACTGAAAGTTTGACTTTAATTAGCTGAGTTATGTCAGTCTCCCACTGGCTGAGCTGTTAAAGGGCAAAGAGGAATCTTTTCTTCCTCTTGCTGAGGTAGTAAGTAGTATCATTTCCTGTTAGAGATGCAAGGTACTTCTCTTCCTCTTTGGGTCAGTAGTGTACTTTGAGCGGTATGAGTATGAGAGTTTTCTCTTCTAGCCTGACTCCATTTGAAATGGGTTTCTGTTCATTAATTTTTACATTTCCTCCTTTTGTTTGAGATCTTTCTCTAAAAGCATCAATAATCAAGAGTCAGGTTTTTCTAGATTCAGTGGTCTTTTGTCCTTCGATGTTAGGAAAAACTTTTCCTGAGTATTGTGTCCCACATCTGCAGGGAAGTGCACAGGTTATAAATCTGTTGTTATCACATTTGAGTAACAAGGAGGAGAGAGATCTCGCAGGCATTTCCCATCTAAAAGTCTGTATCTTAAAAAAATAAGGTAAAATAATAAATAAATAAAAGTCTGTATCTTAGGATAGTGAATATGGGAAAGGTACACTCAAAACTGAAAAAAAAAATAAGTAAGCACTTTGGGAAGACACGATACAGGGATAAAACATAAAAAAATTCATCAGTATGGCTATCTCAGAAGAAACTGTTTTGAATAAAATATCTTATCAATAAGTTTGTTGGTTGCAAATTCAGATTATGAAATGGATAGAAATCCAGAGTCAGGTAATAGTCTGGATTAAAAAAAAAAGGAGGCTTCTATAAATTTTATTATTATTATTATCTTTAATTGAATAGGTCATTGTTTTTATTTATTTATTTAATTTATTTTTTAATAGTGACATTGGTTAATGAAATCCAATAAGTTTCATATATATATATATATATATTTTTTTTTTTTTTTACACTGCATGTTCACCTCCCACAGTTAAATTTCTCTTTGTCTATAAATTTTAAACCTTCTAACTGGCCCGGTCTGAAGATCCTGGGAGAGCTGTCTCATCAGGTATTGTCTGCTTAAATTTTGGGAAGTCTTCACCTTCAGGTCATCAGATGGTGCAGGGTCAGATGTTTTCTTTAGTTGTGTTACATGAATCCAGAAGTCTATTTCCTGAAATCTGGCAGTACAAGATTAGCAGTATCTGATAGGAGCTTTTCCAGTAAGGTTGAGGAGAGTCTTTCTGGAGGTTCTTTTCTGATAGACAAAAACTCCAAATTGCATGGTGTTTTATTTAAGGTCTTCATCTCCTTGGTGCACACTGTGAAAAGATTGCTCTACCAGAGCATGATTACTTTTTATAGAAATAATTAGGCCTTTACAATGTTGAAGTATATCTCATTTTATTGGCTTTCAAATCAAAATAGGCAGGCACCAAATGCATTGGGCACCCTGCAACTATCTCAAAGGGGAGTTTATAAGTTCCAAAGAGGGTGAATTTGAGTTTTAGGAAAGACCAACAGCTTTACTTTTGGCCAAGGTATTTGCAGGGTCACTACTAATTTTGCCAACTGAGTCCTCATAATTTTACTTGTGCATTTGACTAAACCTGAGGATTAAGGATGGAAAGTGAAGTGAAATTGTTGTAAAACTAGCCAAACAGTACAGACTTGTTAATGCACCTACCAGTAAAATTGGTTCCTCAATCACTATGGATATTGAGAAGGGCTCCTCAGGTAGGGATAAATTTTTTCTAAAAGGACTTTTGCCACATAAGAGGCAGTAGCCTGTCTACAAGGGAACACTTCAGTCCAGTGAGAAAATACACAGACAATGACTAAACATATTTATATCCATGAGATGGGAGAAGCTATATGAAATCCATTTGCCAAATCTTGAATTGTTCTGGAGCAGTGTGAACACTTAAGCAATTAAAAATGTCCTGGAGCAGTGTGAACACTTGTACTTTGGACAAGTGGGACACGTGAGGTAGATACTTATTGCAGCTTTATTCATATTTTCCCACCAATATTGATTTACAAACGCTTTTTTTTTTTTTTTTTTTAGTGGACTAATGATTTAATGCATGTATGGTAGTTAAGAGTGGGATTTTCGAGTATATGGTGGAACTAAGTTTTTATTTGGCCTGAATCTGAGCTTTCTCCTTTTATCAAACCAATGATTGTTGAATTTCCAATCTGGTTTTTCTTTTTCTGATGCCAGTTCTTGAGCTTCTGTAGCCAGTTTTTCTAAGTCATCATTTGGGGAAATATTCTTTTGGACCATGACAGAAATTTGACTTCTGTTGGTTTCCATAAGGTCAGCATTCCTTGTGGAAGTGTTAGCAAGGTGATTTCCCTTAGCTTCTAGAGATCGTAGTTTAGAATGTCCTAGGAGCTTAATAATAGCTAAAGCAGAAGGTAAAAGTATAGCATCCAATAATGTTTAAATATCTGGGTATCTTAAATTTTATTTCCACTATAAATAAGGAAACCATGTTACTTCCAAAGCATTCCAAAAGCATGAGCTACTCTGAAAGCATATTTACAGTATAAATATTGGCGTTTTGTCTTTGGCCAAGGCGACGACTCATGTGAGCCTCTATAATTTGGCCGCTTAGGCCATAATAGCCAAAGGTAAAGGTGCCACTTCAGTTATATCAAAAGGTATTTATATTGCATGTCCAGAACAATATTTTCCATTGCCACCATTTAAATATGAACCTAAGGAAACATGAGAAGTTGACATTATTCAAAGGAGTTTTCTGTACATCATGACAAGGGGTCAGGAGGTGATCCATTAGTGTTATAGTCTTGAGGGGTTTCCTGCATAAGGTAGGGGAGAAGAGTGGCAGAGTTTATGTTATTAAAGTGTGAAAGAGTTATGTGAGGAACATTTAACAAAAAAAAGATTTTATAGAAAGTAGGGCATTTGAATAAAAAATATTGAGTGTGATGAGAATTCAGGAGGGCTTCTACTGCATTTGGTACAAAAATGATTTAAAGGGTTCCCACAATAATTTTCTCAGTGGCCTTAACCAAAGGGATGATGAAAGTAATGGCTCTAAGACAAAGGGATATCCCCGTGCCATAGGGTCCAGCTGCTGGCTATCATGCCATATAGGTTAATGAAGGTCCTCGTGTTTTGGGGTGCATACGAATTGCATTCTTTTCCTTTTTCACAAAAAGTAAAAATAATATCTAATAATTAGGATGCCCAAGAACAGATGGGTTCATTAAAATCTTTAAAACTTTAAAGGTCATGTTGTCCTGTTTTTTCTATAAAATTAAGTCAGGGTTGTTGGTTTTTAGTAAAACATACAGAGATCTGGCCATAAGAGAGAGATCTGGGATACAATTTTAGCAATATTCAAAACTTTTCAGTTGATGCTTACTTTTGAATTTGGGGAATCTTTGGACACCATGAAGGCTATCTGGATCTAGGTGTAGCCCTTGTTATGATATCGGATGTTCTAAATTTCAAACTTGGATTGGGGAGAATTGTAGTGTTTCCTAGGTGACTTTATGTCCCTTAATGGCTAAAAGCTTTAACAAACAGATGCTGTCCTTCTGTGAGGAGACAGGAGGAAGAGCAAAAAAACATGTTGTTCACATATTGCAATAAAGTAGAATCCCTAGGGAATTTTATGTCATCCAGATTAGCTTTCAGGATTTGTGGGAAATAAGAAGGGCTCTCAGCAAAACTCTAAGGAATTATTTCCAGGTGAATTGTTTTTCTTTCCAAGTGAAGGCCTAAAGGTATTGGCTAGTTTCATCAACTAGAGTGCTAAAGAATGCACTGCATAAATTGGTTACAGTAAATAATTTACTTTCTGTTGGAATTAATTTAGTAGCATATGAGGGTTCAAAACAATAGGGTATTGAGGGATAACAGTGTTTTTTGTTGTTGTTGTTTCTTGGAGATCCTAAACAAACCTCTACCCTTAGCCTTGAGCTTTCTCATGGGTAAAATAGGAGTATTATATCAGAACTAGTGTAAGAGATAACGAGACTCTGACTCTTAAAATCTCCTATAATGAGCTTTATACCTTGAAAGGCTTCTTTACTTATGGAATATTGATTGATTCTAGGAAGATGTTTTTAAGGGACTTATTTGAATTTTGATAGGAGATGCACTACGGATTCTGCCAATATCAGTTAAAGATTTTGCCCATAAAGGAGATGTTATCTGATGCAATAAGGACAAATGATCAGTGCTCCCCCATTAAGAGATTGTGCTGTAGGATATGGAGCAAATAAATGATGTTGAAATGTGATTTAGTTCATCTATTTGGTTATTTTGATAGCTAGTGTCAAATTCTAGAATCATTTTCCTTTTTTAGGAGAAAGAAATTCTGACATAATAATTTTCTCAGATGTCTTGGTATAATAAATGAATAGGGGTGGAGGAACTAAGGAGAAAAGCATGAGTATCTCTCAAAAGGCCCATACAAAACAGGATAGGCTCAAGGACAGGAATCTTTGCGGTTTATTAGAGCTCCCCATTATTTGAACAGTTTTAGTACTCCAAGACAAGGTCTGCTTTATAGCAGTGAGGTTGAACACGAACAGTGTGGCTCCAATGTCAATAAGGACACAAAGAGATTCATTCTCAATCTAGAGAGTGCTTTCTTCAAGCCATGTAAGAGGGAGGATTGAGAAGACCCCCTGTAGCTTCTCAGAGCCCAATCATTGGTCATTAGAAAGACATTGCAAGGGCTGGTTAGGAGGCTAAGGGCAGTTGAAGTTTGTGACAATTTCTTTTCTGGTGCTCTGGTTCTTTGTAATAATTGCATAAACTAGGAAGTTTTTGGTTTCATATAGTGACCTTCAATTGTTGGAGTTAAAATTAAGTATGTTAGTGTTTTTTGTTTGTTTGTTTGTTTGTTTTTTCTTTTAGATGACTTATCCAGGGTGCAAGCAAACTGATTTGCCAAATTGACCAACTCTAGGGTGGACATGGTCTCCTATTCCACCCTGGTCTTTTAACTAAAAGAGAAAGATCTCAGTTTAGCCCATTAATAAACAAAGAGTTAAAAGCTACCCAATTGGAATCAATGTCTGAAGGAAAACAAGGATTTTCTTTGAAAACAATTTGAAGTTGATTATAATAGTCATGAACAGGATCAAGCTTGAATTTTGCTTCAGTCAACAAGCCTTGGGAAAGCCCTAGGAATTGCTGGATGAATCACTTAATGATTGCCCGAGCATGATCACATAATAAGTCAGCAGGGGTCTCCGGTTATAATTTTATACACCTTTCAGGACTTCCCCAATCAGAAGTTTTCACCCAGTGCTAAGCTTGGACATAACTGACAAGCATGAACTAAATGACATAATTTAGATAAACCAGGTTGATAAATTTAAGTGACTGTATTGAATTTTCACGATATCTGTGTGAATTCTTAATTACTTTGAGAAAATCTTTGGCTAGGGAATATAAGAAATTAGGGGTTTAGTCTTTTGATCAGAAGGCTTAATTTTAAAGAGACAGATTCCGATAGGTTCGGAGGAGAAAGTGGGAACAGGTTCAGAGGAGGAGGGTGATGGCATCAGAGGTGAAGCCTAAGACAAAGGAGTCAAGGGAGAGAAGCATGAGGCTTGGGGAGCCATTTTGTCTTTCTTTAATGTTTGTTTGCCTCAGTTAATCTTGAAGTTTTATTTTACAAAGTGGCAATTTTAGATTACTATTAACATTTGGAAACCTCAAAATACCAATTGAAATAAGAATTCCAGTTTTGACAATTTCAGAGTTGTGGTTGTCCAATTCAGTTTTAATAAAAGTAAGTTTTGGGAGTTCAAAGTTTTTCTACAATGTCCATTTGGTATTCTAAATTATTTTTGGTTAAATCTATCCATTTAGTTGGAAAGGCACATTAGGAGGGACCACTAACCAGCCTGCAGGTGAAATACTAGAGTGATTCTACTAAAAAAAGTTCAATTTCAAAAAGTTGGAGAGAAGGCTGAACAGTATAGTAATAATAGGAATAGTCTCGTTCCAACAGGAATGGGATTGAAGCCTGAATGGCTCAATTCCAGTGGAACAGCCTAGTTCCAAAATAATGGAGCCAAAGGCTAAACGGCACAGTTCCAGTGAACAAGCCTGATTCTGAAAGAAATTGGACCAAAGTCCTCACTATTTCAATAGAAACAACCCAATTGCAAAAGGAGTTAGACTGAATGCCAGCAGAATTTTGGTGAAATAGCTTGATTTCAAAAGAGTCATGCTTAAGTGCCACTGAGTACTTGCAGAACAAAAGAAGGCCTTAACCAGAAAAAGATGAAGCCTTAAACTGGATATTGAATAGAGCCTGGAGAGCTTTAAAATGAAAAGATAACAGAAGATCAGATCTAAGAGAAAGCCTTACTGTCATACTCCAGGGTCAACAAGGAAGCAGTGAATTCAATGGGCTCTGTGGATATCATCTGTTTACTCACCAGCCTCAGAGTTGTCAGAGTTCTTCTCTGGATCACCATATGGCACACCAAATAATGTTGACCTTAAACAAATAGACAGACAGATATTTCTCCAGTAAAATGAGTTTATCCAAAAATAATAAAAAATTGCAATTTGGGACATGTGGTCTAGGTGAACCACATGCAAATCCAGAGAAACAAAGTAGTGGATTGCTTTTTTATGGACTTGAGAGGTGTTATTGTAAATGAAGGGTTCATTGGAAGAAACTCAAAGTTCAAAGTATAGTGACTTTTCTTTGGCTGAGTTATGGCAGTCTCCCATGGGCTGATCTGTTACTGAGCAGAGAGGAAATGTGTTCTTCCTTCTGCTGAGGTAGTATAATATCACTTCCTGTCAGAGACACACAGTATGTCTCTTTTAGTGGGGTCAGTAGTGTGCGTTGAGTGATAGGTGTGTGTGAGACAGTTCTCTATTCTAGCCTCCTAACTCTATTTTAAATGAGGTTTTGGTTAATTTTCACGGCAGAAATGTTTCATTTTTGATACAAAAAAGAAACTTACCAAAACACTAAAAATAGAAAAGGATATCACTGTAGTTATCAGAAAACTGGTGATGGCCTCAACTTGCTAGCAATTATCTTAAATTAAAATTGCTATTGTACCAAAATTGGCTTTATGAGTTTTGAGCAAACAAGTGGCTCCCCTGTATATTAGAATTAATTTTACATAGGAAAGTTCTGAATTTTAGTTCAATATATGATTGGCATTTGAGTTTCATGTCACTGCAGCGACATATGTCTCACCTACTCAGCTGCCGAGTGACCACATTTGATACTAAAATGTTTCTCATCCAGGTTTCAAACCAAGTGTTCATTTCAATTGTTTGTACTAAAAGAGGTAAGAATAAGAAAATACAGCCTTCCCAAATGTAATATTACGTACATGTAACATAAAGAAATAATAGTATTGCTGAATGATGTAGTTTATTTCTTATAGAATATGTTAAATTAGTATTAAGCATTGAAAAGAAAATAACATAACTTACAGGTAGAAACCAGTGTGGTATAAAATGAAAGCCACAGACATTAAACTTAGAATATGTCTGATGTTGATTTTACTCTGCTACTAACTATATTTTTTTATTATGTAATACTTCTCAATCACAACTATCTTGTTCAAATAATAATAACTATAAGATTATAAGAACCAAATGTGAATTAATGGATGTGAACTATTTTTCAAGTTTTAGTCTCTAAGTAAATGATGCTTAACGTTATTAAATATCTGCTTGTTTTCCATGAATAGGCATATTTTATTTCTGTTGTCTTAAGGTCTTATTGCCAAACCTTCAAGATGTTAATATGAGACACTCATCTATGAATAATAAGCTATGTTGGTTTACATATTACATATTACATATTCAGAATAAAATATATCAGCATGTACTGATAGTCAAATTTTTAAGTACTTAAGTACAGCCAGCTCACAGCTTATTAACTATACTTGACTTTTTAACACCTAATCTGAAGGAACTTTATGACCTTGCAGTGGCAAAATTCATCATATCAATATAAATTTTGATTTTTCAAGTGGAAATTAAAATAAAAATAAAATTCTTCTTGAAAAATGCTTAAAATAAAAAAAATATTGTTAAATTAGCTTTAAATCAGGTAATTACACAAATTCAGAAAGTATTGAAAACTCTGATTTTTCAAGTCATCTATCTTCTTCCTGTTAAAAATTGTGCATCTTTGCTATTATTTTAAGTCACCTTAGAATGAGTAATACTGATAGTATATCACCAAATACATTAGGCAACATTAGCAAATTGCATAGGTACAAGATGATGACATTATTACCATGAAAGATCAAAGTCCTAGAAGAAGACACTGCCAAAGAAAGTTTTGTTAATTAGTGGTATATGACAGTCCACATAGAAAAACTAACAATTTATTGACTTGAATGAAAGTATTGGAGAAATATTTCAAATAAATAAATAAATAAATAAATAAATAGTTTTTATGTATGTAAATGTATTTTAAAATTAAAACCACATTGTTGCTATAACTGTAAGACAAAATAAAACAAACAAAAAATATTGTGTTAATCAAGACCTTGTTTTTTTAAGAAATGCTTTTCATATCTACTGTAGTCTTTATGATAAGTATATTCATCAAATGGACTTTAGGTTGCTTGAGTATTCACTTTCATGAGAATGGAAATGGCAAATAAGCAGAGTATCTTATGATATGCTCAATATGAGCATGTGACTTAAGCCTGGATAAGCTGCATTCTTCTCTGGAATAATTTCAAATTGGAGATGGAGAGGTTGGTCTCTTGTCTGTTCGGATTATAGAATGTAAGCACATAGGCCTGGGCTGTTAGAGCTATCTTCCCTGGCATGGAGAAAGCCAACACACAGTGAAGAGCAAGGAGGAGAAACAGAGTAGGGGGAGAGGGAGAGAGCAACTGACTTTCACCATCTCTGAGTACCTAGTCCCTGAGGCATTCGTTTCTTCATTACTCCTCCTTTGGTGAGTTCTCCTGTTTCTGTCCCAAGTATCTGAATCAATAAATTATCTTTTTATTAGAAAAAAAAAAAACAAGTTATAGTAGTGTTTTTATAGACAAAAGCATGAAGATACATATTATATTTGAGAGAAAATTTTAAAATTTATAATAGATTTACATTTATTACAAAAGAAACAATACTAAGCTTTGGAAAAAAATGGCTTAAGGTAAGGGGTCTGGTATAATGAAAAGCTCAAATAGTTGTCATATAAGATGTATAACTGTGTTTTCCCAGGCTTCATCAGCCTGTTTAATAGAATCTCAATAATAGAATCACAATAAATACAAAAACAAATTCTATCAGTTCTAGCAGTGTTCCTTGTATCTCAGTGTCAATCTATTGAGTCTTTATAAAACTGATCTTTCTGTTCTTATTTATAATCCCATCACTCAGACAGAGCTGTGGTAAACTCTGAGTAGGGAATAAATACCAACAATAGACAAGCTGCTCAGATCATCCTTCCTTCCTAGACTCTTTTGCTGAGTCAAGCTTATTGTTTCTTATTACTTCTTTTTATTGAATAAGTTCTCTCCCAAAATGCTTTCAGCTTCTTTGAAAGCAAGTTTGAAAGGGAAGTTTGCCACACAAACTTGTCAGACATATTTGAATTTCCTTTAGATTTGAGATAGGTCACTCATTTTAGATTCTTGGTAGAAAAAAAAAAAAAAAAGAGGTAGAAATAAAGCACCATAATAGAATATATGGACATATCAAATATTTTAAACATAAAAAAATTGCTTCAAATTTTCTTAAAGGATATAGAACACTTTCCAAAATAATCTTAAATTCCTTATTAGCCAAAAATTTTAGTGTCTGACCAAGCAACATGTTCTGCTACCAAGTTTTCTATTGGAATGAAGACTGGTTTATATCAGTGTTACTTTCGGCTGAATTACAACTTCATGCTTTATAATTTTTTGATCCTAGTATCACTTATAAGAACATTGTAAGAAAAAATTAAGAAATGTTTATAAATGTATTTTGTAAAACAAAATCAAATTGTTTTTATTCTATTTAGACAAGTCACTTCACTTTATGTTATCACCTTAAGCTATATAATATTGCTTTGCAAAGAAAATTGAATTAATAGCAAAATGAATACTCATTGCTAAAAGGCAATTCTTAATGTACTATTAAAGAAGGGTTTATTTATCAGCAGTTCATTTGTGTACTTTAGCGATAAATACAGAAAAAAGAGAAAATTATTTTTTTATTTGCTTAATAGTGTTCAACGGTTTAGAATCATATACTGCTGGATTTAGCTCCAGAATGCAAAAACTCTCCTGTAAGGCTTAACAGCATATTTTACCTTAAATCTCTGGTCTCTATTTTTCCTTGAATTTCCATTACCATGTAATTTGGTACATGTTGTGCTCATTCATGTGGCTAATGGATACTATTATATTGTCAAGTACTGAATGTACAGATAATCTCATTTCAGTGGTTATGGATTTCTATTTCTGAGGTGGTTAAAGTCATATTCTTGCTTTCCAAAATCATCAGTTAGGTCATAGTTAAGTGCTGAGGTGAATTCCTTTAATGAGAATTCATTCTACCAGTTTTTAAAAACACAGTTTTTATGTCTTTCTTGATATTTACTCACTATGATCTAAAAACAAAGACAGGGGTCTGAAATTACAGTTGGCACCGTTATTGCTTCTATAATCATGGTGAAAGAATTGAATTTGTAAAATCAGTCAGTAAGTGAGAAAGGCCTGTGGTAAGTTTGCATCACCCTCCTCATGGAGGCTTTTCATATTCTGTGTTGCTGAGGCACATGCAGCCATAGAGGTAACTAAATGTTTTATAACCCTTTAGGCAGCTCAAATAGACTAAATCATAAGCAAGATGAACAGGAAAAATGTAAATTGGTTTATCAGTCTATACATCAGTGAACTCGGATTGGAGGATTATTCCCATTAGCTAAACACTCAGAAAATACTATGGAAGCACTAATTAGGGACTGCTCAGTGTATACTATAGAAGTGAATAGAAAGCTGTGCTATAACCACTTCACAATAATCATGTATAGAATATATTTTGCTTTGGACGGCTTCTGATATAGTTGTGAGGGAGCATGTTGGTAGGTTATAGACAAAGAAAAATGGAAAAATCTCCAAAATATTTGCAAGTCTATAAATCTTTGTTGTCTAAAATTTCTCAGTGATGTACTTTGACTTTTGAGGCAACTAAACTCAAAATCAGAGTTTCCTTTTCTTCTGAAATGCTGAACAGGATTTTTATGTAATTAGAACTGCTCGATTCACAGAGGAAAACTAGAGATTTATGTAATACTTATAATAAATTGAACTCATTTTCAGAATAATTAATACTGCTTTCTTCATTTTGTATATTATCTAGTAAAACTTAGAGGACAGAAAGCACTTTTATAGATAATTATTAAGTTAATATTATTTTGTGGCCAATTAGTAGAAATAGCCAACAGAAAATTGTACTGCTTTTAAATGAGTTTTAAATTTCTTTCAGTATGAATATAGGATTTTCATAAAATTATTTTTTTAAAAGTTGTTAATTGTTAGGATTTACCCACTTTAGGAAATGATAAATTATATTTTCTCTCCTTTCTCTATCTGATGGGTGAACCTGTATGTTGTTAAACGCTCTCTCTCACACACACGCACGCACGCACGCACGCACACACACACACACACACACCCCACCACCACCACTGCCACCACCACCACCAGATCTCTTTCTCTCTCAGGCATAGGTACATAATATGTTTTCTGTTTTTAAGAAGCAAAACTGGATGGCCCAATAAGAAGACAAAACACATATATAAATAGCAAAAAAAGGAGCATTTGAAATTTATTAAAGTGGTATTTTTTTAAAAAACAAACAGTAAATTAATCATCATAAGAAAAAGTGGTTTTCCTTACACTTTATTACCTTACTCTTAATTTAAATAGCATTAATTTTATTATAAACTGCATATGAAATTGCCAAAATATTTTCACTATCTAAAAGTCTTTATCTGCCTCTACTGGGGAGACATTTCTGTGACCATATAACAGACTTTCTTTTTTAAGTCTTGTAACCAACAGTCAAGATTCTCTGGCCTCATCTTCAATATTCTCTTTACCTTTTAATGGGCAGACCATAGGGAGGTCCACCTGATTCTGCTCCCTGGTGTTCATACTCTGTACAATCCACTCCTCTTGAATATAGATGGGAAGTGTGATTTGCTTCTAGCTAATAGAATATGGCCAAGGTGAAAAGATTATGCAGATGTCATTAAGACTCCAAATCAGTTGATGTTAAATTAATCAAAAGGGACATCTTCCCCAGTGGGCCTGACTTAATCAAGTAAAGGCCCTAGAAAGAAGGACAGGGATCTCCCTAAGGTGAAAGACTCTCCTTGCTGGCTTAATGAAGTAATTGCCCATGTTAAAGAAGTCCATATGACTAGTAACTGAAGGAACCATGGGTGGCTTCCAGCTCATAGCCAGCAAAAATCCAGAGTCCTCAATCACATAGCCACGATGAAATGAATTCTGCCAACAAAATAAATGAGTACATTCTTCCCTAGTCTAGCCTCCAAATGAGAATGCAACAGATTCTCATTGATTGCAGTCTCATGAGACTCTGAGCAAAAGATCCAGCAAACTGTACTTGGACTTCTAACTCATGAAAATTGTGATATAAATAATCTGCTTTTTTTTTAGCCACTAAGTTTGTGGTAATTTGTTATAGAGCAATAGAAAACTGATATGTTTTCCTTCTTGCTGCCAGCCATCAAGACAATCTGTTTATTCTTTCCAGTTTAATTAAAATTTACCAGAAGTATTAGAACCTCAGAATGCAAGCCATTTCTTTTAAGCAATTTCTGAAGGAAAGTTATCTTGTCTGGTGAACTCTACTGTGTCTCTCCCTTTACAAGATTTCATGACACATTTGACAATTACTTTCTCTTTTTGTCACCATCATCAAAAAAAAAGAAAATCAACAGCTTCCCTTTTCACTCTTATTGATTCACCAATAAGCATTATTTTACCAAATCCAATTAATAAATTATAAAATTTTCCTCATATATGTACTAGATTTCATTTTAGCTGAAAAATTTAAACTTTCAAGATGAATACTCCAATTATTTATTTGTTAAGAGCAAGCCATTCATGATTGAGATTACAAAAAAGATATTCTCATTACATTAAAAGGAAATTCTTTACACTTATCTACAATTTTTGTAGATTTCCTCCTCTTTGCATTTTTCTGATGTAATCCCATGTTTTTAAATAGGTCTTTTTCAATACTGATTTGTTGTGTTTATTTTTCTTTAATTTCCCAAAGAGAATAAAGCTTTTTCTCCAAGTACTCTTCAAATCATGTGCACACAGAATGAGTAAAAAACATCATAAACTTGCATGACTTCTATAGACGGTCACTGTGAAATGAAATAAAATCAATGTTAAAACAAAGAAGTGAAACAAGATTAAAAAAGACAATCTGATCCTGGATTGTCATTAGGAAAATATTTTCTTAATTATTGTCATACTGGGAATGAGGATCTTGCTCTCTCAGCCTGAGCGGGGTCTTAGTGAAACTTGTTTAAGTAGTTCCACTAGACTCCAATTGTTATCTGCTGGTTCTGTTCCAGTCACTTTTTCTGTTCTCTTCTTCAACTGACCTTATTTACAATGTAAAATTATCTCATACTATCTCCCTTTCTGTTAATCTGCTGATATTCTCTCAAATTTTATTTAGTGAAAACAACCAAAAAATAGTCATTTCTTTAGAAATGATTAAATAATTAAAAAGTTCTATTTGTATTGATGTTACCTTTTGATTATAAATTATGCATGGTACATTGTCAGTTATGTTCTGTAATTTTCACTTAAAACTCAATAATCTTAAATAAGGAGAGATTTTCAGACTCATTTACTCTGATAGAATATGTAATGCACAATGAAGCAGATTCCTTTACCAAAGCTTTATTATGATGTAAAAGTTGTATAATATTAACAAAATCAGTCTGATATCAAATATTTCTGGATTTCTTATTTAAGTGAAATAAATATTAGAGAGATAAGAGAAGAAAAAGGAGTGAAATTAAAATTTATTGAAAGCTGTATACATGTCAGTCTTTATTAGCTATCTTATTAAATTCTGTTAATAAACTAGTAAAGCAGATTTGGTCCATTTTGAGGCTAGGGAAACTGAAACTCAGACAAATTAAATAAACAAACAAACAAACAAATAAAGCATCTTCTATAGGTCAGACACTGTTGTAAGTACTGCCTATTTCAAAGTTATAAAACACTATGTTAAATGAAACATTTGAGTCTAAGTCTAATTATAAAAGTCTATGTCTTTTTTCACTATGATGAATTGGTCAGATAAAAAGAAAACATGGGTTTGAAGCAGACGAATCCTGTTCAAATGCTTGCTCTGTCATTTACAAGTGTGGAACTATGGTCACATTGCTTGGTTCTATTGATTTTCAGTTCCTGTTGGTTCCTGAAGTTGATGGTAGCTTTCTCTTGCTGCTTCATTGTGATAGCTAGAGGAATGTCAAAGAGAGCATGGAGTCCAAGTCTAGACCCAGCAAATGAAACTTACTGTTATTCTTACTGCTTGACAACTTAGAATGTTCTAGATCTATTAGATCTATGTATGCTTACAATTGCAGCCCCCAAAGGTTAAATAATTTAATAAATGCTACCTTACAAATAGTAAAATTGATGATTAAAATAATGTATCCCTGCTTCCTGGAGAAATTATTTAATTGAATAATTTAATGAATAATAATTAAATAATATTATCATTCCATGTTCTTTCACGTATATTATGCAGTAAATGAGAAGCATGTTATTGTCATGCTTTACCCATTTTCAAACTATCCAGTTTCAGGTGTTCCATACTTCTTTATTAGATAATATTTCCACCCACAAATTAAGTGACAAACAAAACCCTACATGTTTGTCTCTTGGACTTAGTATTAAGAAATGAGGTTGATTTTAGAGAAAGGGTTCAAAGATAGATACACACAATAGCTATGAGAAAGGCAGAATGTTTTGTATAACCAGGTTCTGTCTTGTCCAATGGGACATAAGCTGGACTACTGAGCACTGGAGGGCAAAGTGATGAGAGAGACAAAAGCATGGAATGTTTTCCAGCTCTAACATAAGTCTACTCAAGACTCGTTTTATTGCTGACAAAAAAGTATTCTTCTCTCTAATTGACAAAAAAACTTGGAGAAAACCTACATCCAGATGAATAAGATAAAGTTTGTAAGATGAATTCTCGTTGCCTAGATTTCTTGAAATATTTTCCAAAGTTCATTTGCGGTATTAGCATGTTGCAAACTGGAGAATCAAATACAGGTTTGGGAGTTTATATAAGTAACCACCAGAAGGACTTTTCTAGGATTCAAGAGGGAGACCATGTGTTAAATTTATAATTGGCAAAGAGAAATATATTTATTCTAAGTTTTGTCCTTTTAGTAAGTTCAAGTTCTGAAGTTTGATGTCACTCACCTATAAGGTACTAGAAGCCCTTTACATTTCTGTTTAAAGGGAACGTGACTTTCAGAAAAAGCATTTCTGGTCCCGCTTATTTGATATGCTAAAAAGCTTCAACAACGGAAAGATGGACACTAACAAAATGACCTGCCGTGGTGTATTAGAGTGGCTAGTTGCAGGCAATGTGCACTAAGGAAGCGTAATAATTTTTCATGATAAAAAACATTAGAAGGTATATGAGTTTCCTAGGACTACCATAAGAGAGTGTCAAAAATACTGGACAGTTTACAACAGAAATATGTTATCTCACAGTCCTGGAGGCTAGAATTCTGAAATAAAAATGTCAGCAGGGTCACATTTCCTCTGACATTTGTGGGGAAGGATCTTTGCCTCTTTCAGCTTCTGGTTCCTCAGGCATTTCCTGGCTTGTGACAATACAATTCCAATCTTTCTATGGTTCTCCCTTTGAGTCTTCACACAGTCTTCCCTCTGTCCATGTCTCTGTGTCCAATTCCCTCTTTTTGTAAGGACACCAGACTAATTGCATTAGGGCCCATCTTGATGACTTTGTTTTAACTTGATTACCTCTGTAAAGCTCCTATTTCCAATTAAGATCGCATTTTGGGGACCTGGGGATTAGGGCTTAAATATATCTTTTTGGAGGATAGTCTCCTCAAGACTTTGCTCTCTGTGGAGAGAGGAGTTAACTTTACTAAGCTAACTAAGACCTTTGCTTTCACTTTTGGAGGAAATGCTTGTGCCACTTAGTAAGTGTAGTGAGAAGATAGTAGTGATCTCTTTCTCCCTTATAAATAGAACAGGCTGAGGGGAACTTAGGAGGGAGGCCACAGACAGATCACTACAGATGCTGCTTCTGTTGGAGCTCCAGGCTCCTCACCTGCAGGGCTCTGTGAGTGCTGTGACATTGGTTAGTGGGTGGATAGAGTTCCTGACTAAACATGTCTAATATATCACCTAGGAGAGAGATCTCAGAAGAAACGAGGAGTCTCCAATCCTTGAGTCATTGGTCATGATTTCTTTCTTCAGTTTAAATAAATATTTGTATTTGTACCTAATTTTGTATACATAATTTTGTATTATTTTCCTGAAAATGTATTTCCTAATTTATATAATCTTTAGGTACTACAAACCTGGATCCATCTCTAAGAGGAGACCAGCCTAAAATTATAAATATTAGGGAGCTGTTCCTCAGAAAAGTAATTTTTCTCAAGGGCAAATTGGAACTAGTTATTCTCCTGTCTACAGTGTTTCAATTGCCTTCCCTGGCCTATAGCATGAAGTGTTAACTCCTACACACACTGGTTGCTCAGGGCCTCCCTACTGAGTCTCTCCAGGCTGTCTACATCTTTCACCCTCACAGTCACATACCTGCCTGTGCAGTACTTGTCCAGCCTCCAAACTGTGCTATCCCTCAGCCCTTTTACTCTGATCTGCCTTCCAGTGGCTGCTCATGATTAAAACCAAGGTCCAGAACATTATCCTTTGGAAACCTTTTCTGATTGTCCCAGAATGGTATGGGGGAACTTATTGTGTGCTGCTATCAGGGCCACTAACTCCCGCTACGTCATTCCTGTCTCACTCTGTGCGCTCCACAGATATCAAACAAGGCCAAGGACCGTGCATGACACATGAGAGATGCAATGGTCATTTTCTAAATAAACGTAAGGTGACAACCTAGATGTTATGATAATGACTACAGTGTTTAGCAACAACCATTCTTCACAGTTTTAATGACTTTTCTTTACTTACTCTCTTTCCTTACTCCCCTGAGTAAGCTGCTCTGTTTTAGCTTGCCCTTATCTTAGGTTTTACCTATAATCAATACTATCAAAATCCATGAGTCTTCTATTCTTACTCAAATTATAACCCAAAATTAAACTCTCAAATTTAATCTTCAAGTTAGTCTTTTTATGCTCACTAGCAAGGATCTGTGCTCTTTATTTCCCACTGTTACATGATATAAATTCATCTATTAAAAACTCCTCTTTGTTCTTTTTCTAAAGGAAAAACATAACTAAAACAAATAGTCATTCCAAAAGCAAATATATATTTATATAGTTGACTATTATACCTGTCTGCCTCTCTTCATTAATTTAGATAATTGAGTTTACATATGTGATAACTTTATCTAAATATTACATTTATACTTCACATATCAACTAATAGGGCATTTCATTAAAAGATTATTAATTTACTTGTAATTCTGATTATTTGTTTGATTGATGGTATCATTTCCATATGTATTTATTATAAAAAGTCCTTAAAAGAATAAGATTTGATCCTCCAAAGAAATAACCCCACCAAATCCTTTTATACTATTTCGAAGATACAATTAGAAGCTAAATACAATATTTTCAGTGAAGTTTTAACAGGAAAGCATATTTTGGAACCATTCTTCAGTAAAAGGGTGTGTTATTAGTACCACATAACACACAAAATGCAAACCACTTTTATGTTTTTTTTGTTATTTCTTAATGTTATTGAAGATGTAACATTAAGAGAGAAAGAGAGAAAGAATCCCTAAAGAGGGAAAATGATGTGAAAATAATTCATATCTATTCTGTGTCTGAGTCTGTTGCCTCCTGGCCTCCCAGGGCTTATATGACAGAATTGCAGAATCTGGGTCCATAGCTGATTCATGATAACATTTCACATTTTGTATCAAGTCTCACAATGGCAAATAAAAGCCTTTCTATTAATCCCAATTTACTTTCTCCCGGATGTTTTGAATCATCAGTTAGTGCTTATCATTTCCACCTCATTATACTCATACTGACCTTTCATTTGAAAGTTATTCTTTTCAAATTAAGTAATTATAATTGGTAAAGTACTTACTTACATTTTTCAGCCCCTGATTTTGAATGATTTTTCACAATTTGAATTTTTGTCATTCCAATTGGAAGTAAACAGCGCCAACAACTCATTTTACATCTTTACCTAAATCCAACTTAACCATCCATTATTAATGATGTTTAACAGTAAAAATTGTTATTCATTTAATGTCCCTTCTTTCTTTTTTTTACTTATATCATTAACGTGTCTTCTGTGTTAATAAGCATCATTCACATCTTCATATCACAAAACTCTCACTTACATAAATGTGTGTGAAACTAAATTGGCAAGGCTTTACAGAATATATAGCACATTAACATATGACTGGTAGACTATTACATAGATATAAGTCTGACCATGTTAATTATCATCTTCAAGGTCTATAAAAATGGTAAATGACAAGATAGATTAAATGAAAATTAATACCAATATATCTAATTCTGTGATTCTCATGTTTTTTTTTTTTTTTTTGTATTGATTTTTTTTGTTTTACTTTTATTTCTTTCTAAAGATTATGTTGCCTCTGTGGCTTTTTAAAAAATGTTTGAAACAAATCAATTAAGTGTTAATTTCTGATATTTCGTTAAGATGCACAATAGACTTTTTGATAAATTTTTAAAAGCTTAAAAATTCTATGATTACTACTTTGAGTATGAGAAGTCCAGACTAACTCATTATGCTAATATGCTGTATAGGCCACCTGCAAACACACATGATAATGCCCATTTGATCGACAATCTTTTCAGAGAACTTGTGTTTATAGCTAAGGAGGCGGACAGAAGACAGTGAGATTGTGTTACCTGAGGCACAAACAGAAGTCTCCAATGAAGACTGAGAGCTACCGTATTTCCTTTTAGACCTTAACTCCCATTTAAAGAACAAAACAGCTTGCAAGCAAACTACTGCAGCATAGATGATCATTTGGCATCAATCTTATCATAGCAGAAGTACAAATGCAACTACTGCCTAGCAGTGCTCAAGAAAGAGGTGGTTGTTGAAATGATTCAGGATGAGCACACTCATGCACGTACCTGCACACACACACACACACACACACACCCCCATTCAATTAGTAACAAAAAACAAATAAAAGTTTTCATTGGAATCTTAGACCTCTAAGAATATATTGTCTCCATTTTGAGAAATTCTGAAGAGTGTAAGTAAAATGTCATTAAATATCAGAAAATTTAAGATCCTAGCATGGCATTTTAAAATTATGGAATCAAACTATGTTTGAAAATGGCACTTTGATGATAAAGATTACTTTGGCATTGGCAGACTTGGAAGAACTGGTTAGCACAGGCTCTGTTCATCATCTCTTTTTGGCTCTTAATTCTAACTCTTTGAGCTGGAAATTTTCAGCTCGTTAAGGTTTTGTTGCTCTTTATGCTCCTCTTGCAAAAAAGTTTATTGTCTAATGAGGAGGCAGATTCAATATGTATTTTGTATACAGCTCTAGCTTCTACAGTATACATTTACTCCCTGCTTACCTTTACTATTGATTTAATGTGAAAGATCATTTGTTTTTTTATTACGCATGGATTAATTTTGCATATTAGAGGCAGTAACCAATATGGGTGTATCTTATGCCTAGGTGAGACAAATATGCAGAGATCGATTTTATATTTTGCTGTGCCAGTTAAATATTTAGTTAGTATGACTATTTGTTTGCTTGCTTGTTTGTTTTCAGTTAACCACTTAACTTGAGCAAGAATATTATATTAGTTAACCTGGGTTACCATAACAGAATACCACAGTCTGGATGACTTAAACAGAATTTTATTACCTCACAGTTCTGGAGCTGAAAGTTCAAAATCAAGGTGAGGACTCATCCTAGCTTGCTGATAACTATCTTTTTTGCTGTACCTTCACATGACATTTTTTTTTTTATGCATGCCCAGAAAGAGTGATTTCTGGTGTCTCTTCCTCTTTTTGTAAGAGTATGGATCCAATAGGATTAGAGCTCCATCCTTACTGCCTCATTTAATTTAAATTACTCCCTAAAGGCCCTGTCTCCAAATATAGTAACATTGGAGATTAGGGCTTCAACATATCAATCTTGAGGAGAGGAGGGACAATTTAGTCCATAACATATTGTTTTTTATATGTAAAATAGTAAAGTACTGCCTTTAGGTAATCCAATAAATGGGTCTACTTCCCAGGAAGCTGACTCTGAAATGATTTGCATGACAGAAGTTTACTAGAGAGAATTTTTTGAGTGAGATCCAAAGAAGAAAAGAGGTCTAAGTTACAATATAACCAACCCCATATGTTGGGGAAACATAACCGATTAACCCAATCAAATTATACTTTAATGTTCTTATGATCCCATGGTAGGAAAATGCAATGTAAAGTCTAGAATAAGCCCAAACAGAAAAATTATAACATGTACCTCTGCTATATTGAAGCAATATCATTCTGTCTGCAGAATAAAATTATATATTTTAAAAAAGCAGTCTGGCATGCTAATGGACCTAAACATAAGGCATTAAATGACCTCATAACCAGAACTACCCATCATGAGTTGAATTATAGTAGATCTACTGAGTCATAAGATAATTTGGATCCTACAACAGTCCATATGACAATGAAAGAGGCACCTCCTGGATAAGGAATGGTCAGAGCCAAAGTAAGATGCATTAGTAAATGACCCAAGCTCCATGTCCCTTAGCACTGTATCAAAACTCTGCTTTATGGGAAGGGGGTTCCTGAAGGTCATTGGTGGATAAGAAACAACCGATTTGGTTCACAGATTGATTACTTGGTCATGAACATAAGCTGAAAATAGAAAGATGATGCATTTGATTGAGCCCTACCCAGAGGTGTCCTGGTAGAGAATGGAGAGTAGAAATCTGCCAGAGGACAGTATAATATGCCAAAGCCTTTCATTCACTATTTGAGGATGGTGAAGTGATATGAGATAGGGACATATGCATACACATGGTTTCTCTTGCTAGTCGAGAATCTAGAAGGAGAAAAATTGAAAGATTGAAGACAAGTAGGTCTGAAAATGATCCATGCAGATGAATTGCTCAGAACAGGCACAGAGTATGAGATACACACCCCATAGGACTCTTCCCCAGAGGAAATCTGTTTTAAGAGAGATGCTTGTTAATCAGGTAGAAAGAAAAATAGGAGGAAAAGACTACATAGCCTTTAGATATAAATATTCTGTTCTCTGTTTCTGCTCAGTATTATGAAATCAATTTATGTACACATCAGTGCTGGCATGGGTAGAAGCTATGCTTGAGTTCAACAACATGGACTTTCTCTCACCACTACTTTCTCTAAGTGCCACCAGCAGAGGCCTGCGGAGAGTCCTTAATGTGTCACAACTCCCTGGGAGTAGCCAGCTTCCTGGGAGTAGTTGATACATTGGACAACTTCCATCCCATAGGAGACAGTGATAGTCTCATGGGAAATATATTATGTTAAGATTTATTTTTTCTTTCTTTATTCATAACATCTCTGCCAACATTGTTTCTGACCAAGGATTTGTCTTACAGAAAAAGAAGCATGCAAAGGCTTCTTCCATTGAATTTATTCATCTTATTGCAAAATCATATCACTCACATGCTGCTGGCCTGATAAATCTGGGATGTGGACTATCAATGGCTCAAACATGGCACCTTCTGAGAGATAGTATATGGCAGTTTGGATCCTCTATGAAACCATCTCTGAGAGACAGAGTTTAATGTCTAATATGTTTCTCAGTGAAGACACTTTGTCTTGTTAACTGTAAAAAAGAAGGGAAGAAACATGGCTGAGTAGAGAATGAAACTTCAAATTGTGATTCAGACCTGATTGTCTCAGCAATCCCATAGGGAATTCTGGAGCTGAAAATGTCTAGGTTGTTTCATGTTGGGCCAAAATAGCTAGAACTTTAAAGTCCATCTCAGTCAGCCATTGGATATGAACTATACAGGAATGAGGCAGTTCTTTAGAACTAGGACAATCCCTGAAGTGGCTGACTAGAGGAGACTCTCGGCTGATAACACTCTAGCACTGGTGTAGCAGATTTTCCCTGAAAGGGGAACTTATTAGTGTATCTCCATGTCTACCGACATCTACTCGTCAAGTCTGGAATAAGAGCCTAAATGATGCAGCATTTGCTTTAAGAATGCCAACAACGTATGGTGCTATTTCCACCCCATCTACAGAATAGAAGAGTGCAGGGCCTGGGGTGCTGGAGGAGGGTTAATATTGCCACCCTTACTATTTCACCTTCCAGCCTCTGAATTTTTGCTTCTCAACTCACTTTTAGGCTTGATGGCTTTGGAAGTCTTGGTTTCCAAAGAAAATCACTTCCATCAAGAAAGACAATATGGAGTAGAAAACTGAGATGCCCTTCAGGACATTTGGGGTACTATGAAGGCAAGCAGAGAAGAGAGTAACTCTATTTTTTAAGATAATTTATCTCACTCACCAAGAGTAAACCAGGTTGCTTAAATATATTGGGTGCAATGGAACTAAACCTAGAAGCCAGGTGTCCCAGAGCACATCATAGAATTCTTGTGACCAAAAGTAAATGCCAATATCTTGACAAATACAAGACCACAGAGGACTCAAGTACACCAGGATTGAAAATTTTTATCACACTCCTGGTATAGAATCTCAGTTAGTCAAGGTATTGGTGGAAGAAAAGGGAGACATAAAATAAATAATTGAAGGAGAAAGTTATGATATTCAGCTTTGATCTAGTGATCATTTATAGAGGCTGACTGTAGTAGCTCGAGATACTTTTAGTTAATTGTTTTCTACCCTTAAATATTCTATTAGTGCATAATTGGAGTCTAACATCATAACTTAGGATTTCAAAGGAAGTATAACAATATTTACATCATATTGTGATACACAATGGCCAATGACACTTTGTGGCTTCTATACTTGGGATGAGATTTTCTTCATGTGAATGAAAGAATGCTGAGTGGAAAAATGTTTGAGTTTTTCTACTCATTATCCATTTTTCTCTCCCACGTATGTCCTCTGTCCTCCTTTGTCCTCTTTTGTCACCCACAAGGCTCGCTGCTATGTTTTTCATCATCCTGGATCCCTTGCAGTTGGCTTCCTATTAGGAAAAAGTACTGGGAATCATAAACATACCATCAGAAGTTGGAATAAAACAGAAGTCAGAGTATGTCTTCTCTTCTTCCTCTACACTGTAGTGTCAAATATCTCTTCTCTTTAGATATTTTAGCACACATTGTTATTTTCCATAATCTTGACCATATTCTATCAGTAGTCCCTCAATTAAAGATTCAACATTTAAACTATCTGGGATGAATTCTGTTTCCTGAGACTGCGGTACATATGTTTGAATTAATGGTATCCACATAGTCTAACAAAAACAGTCACCTTTAAATCAATTAAACTTTTTACTTTATGCCCAAGTGTCTATTGGCTTCATTTAGGCATGGTCATGCTATTGGTGATTTAGTATAGTGACATGTTTGTAGATTTGTCTGAGAGTGTCACCATACAACTTAATTAAAGTCAATCATTTGTTCCTGCTTAACTTGGTGTTGTCATTAGTAGAGGGCTTCAATCAATAGTCAGCACTCCCGAATGAGTCATCTACAACTTAAAATCTTTGGAAATGAGGTCTATTAATAGGCCAGGAAGGGGAGGCAAAGGAAGTGCTGTATGACAAGCAATACCCTCAAAGTGACTCCATAAAATAATCTATCATGATCTCAATTTCATAGACAGAAAATGGCCTCAGAGGCTTGAAGTGATGTACTCTGGCCCACACAGTCTGTAGGAGGCACCAGATAATAAATGCCACCTGTGATGGAATTTACCTGGCGATCCTTAAATACTATTCCTACCATTTCTATTCCATGTTAGATTTAAGGCTTTGTGCCTCCTCCATTTTCTGATTAACAAGTCAAGGAGTAGAAATCTGAGTGGTCTTTCATTGATTAAATTGACCTCCTGGAATAACTTTTGTTTCAGCTCAATTCAGTCTAGAATCACATATATTTAGTATTGATGGTTTAAATACCTAAGGCCAGTACTGACAGATAAATGTTCAGTAAAAAATCTTTTTTGAAAATAAAATGTGTATTAGACAGATTACAGAGACAGGGGGATAAAACAACTGATTAAATAATAATAAAATAACACTGTTGTCGTAACCAAGCTATAGCAAGTATGTGGGATTTATAATCTCTTGTGCCATCATTCATTTTTATTAAATGTATTGGCGGCCACCTCAGGGTCCTATCTACTCCTTACAAAGTTATTATTTCTTTACTCTGGTTGACAGGAGAGTGATTAAATCTGCTTGTAAAAATCTAAATGACATCAGTATTATTGGTGAGTTGGTCATGTTATTTTGAACCTGTCTAGAACATTTTTCCAGAACTAAAGTCTGTAAATAGAATTTTAAGGAGTAAACCTAGGTTGATATTTTTAGCCAGTAGGTATATCATGTTAGTTTAAGAGTGAGGAATAAAAACTGTTAAGTCTAAAGTAGTTCATGTGGTCTTCTTTTGTAATTGCTTTTCATTTTAATTTGGAACTTGTTTTTATTAAAGATCTGGGAATCATTTTTAAAAGATTTTTATTAAAATGCAGCTAAAATACACAATTGTATTAGTTTCAGGTATACACCATAATTATTCAACATTTACATACCTAAAGAAATGATCACCATGATAATTCCAGCAACCATCTGACACCGAACAACACTATCACAATATTATTGACTATATTCTCTATTCTGTAAACCATGTTCCCATAGCTTATTTGTCTTACCTTGGAAGTTTGAACCTCATATTCCCCTTCACCTTCTACCTCCTTTTATTTTTCTTTTGATTTTTCAATTAGAGTTGACAGTTAATATTATTTCATACTAGTTTCAAGTGTACAGTATTGTGTTTAGATATTTATATAATTAATGAAGTGATCCTCCTGACTAATCTAGTACACATCTGGCACTATATATATAGTTATTACCATACTATTAAATATATTCCCTATGCTTTACATCTCCATGACTATTTCATAATGACTAATTTGTACTTCTTAATCCCTTCATTTTTTTCACCCCATCCCCCTACCCTATTCTACTTGGCAACCATCAGTTTGTTCCCTGAATCTATGGGTCTGTTTTATTTGTTATTTTGTTATTTAGGTTCTACATATAAGTGAGATCATACGGTATTTGTCTTTTTCTGTCTGACTTATTTCACTTAGCATAATACTTTCTAGGTCCAGCCACATTGTTGTAAAAAAATTCATTCTATTTTATGGCTGACTAATATTCCAGTGTATATATGTACCTCATCTTCTTTATCCGATCGTCTATTCATGGCCATTTAGGTTGCTTTCATATCTTAGCTATTGTAAATAATGCTGAAATGAACAGAAGGGTGCATAATCTTTTCAAATTATTGTTTTGGATTTCTTCAGATAAATACCAAGAAGTGGAATTACTGGGTCATATGGTAGTTCTATTTTTAATTTTTTGAAAATCTCCATAATGTTTTCCATAGTGACTACAAAAATTTGCAATCCCACCAACACTGCACAAGGTTTCCCTTTTGTCCAAATCTTTGCTAAAACTTGTTTGTTGATTTATTGATGATGGCTATTCTTACAGGTGTGAGATGATACTTAATTGTGCTCTTAATCTGCAATTCTCTGATAATCAGTGACATTGAGTATCTTTGTATATGCCTACTGGTCATCTGCATATCCTCTTTGGAGAAATGCCTATTGAGTTCTCATGTCCATTTTTAAATTGAATTGTTAGTTTATTGGGTGTTGAGATTTATGAGCACTTTATAAATTTTGGATATTAACCCCTTATCGGGTGTATCATTAGGGGATATCTTCTCCCATTCGTTAGGTTGTCTTTGCATTTTGTTGATGGTGTTCTTTACTATGAAAAAAACATTTTAATTTGTTGTAGTCTCATTTGTTTATTTTTTTCCTTTTATTTTCCTTGCCCGAGTTGACATATACAAAAAAATGTATCACTAAGAATAATGTCAGAGAGTTTCCTCCCTGTTTTCTTTTAGGAGTTTTATGCTTTCAGAGATTTATTTATTTAATACAGTTTTAATTTATTTTTGTATATGGTGTAAGAAGTTGGTATAGTTTCATTTTTTGCATATATCTATAGTATTCCAACACCATTTATTGAAAAGACTGGCTTCAACTCACTGTATATTTTTGCCTCTTTTGTCATAGATGAAATGACCATAAAAGTGTGAGTTTATTTCTGGGCTCTCTATTCTATTCAGTTGATCTATGTGTCTGTTTTTATGCCAATACTATACTGTTTTAATTACTTTAGTCTTCTAGTATAGTTTGATACTAGATATTTTGCTACCTCCAACTCTGTTCTTCTTTCTCAAGATTGCTGAGGCTATTCAAGGTCTTTTGTGGATCCATATAAATTTTAGGAGTATTTGTTTGAATTCTGTGAAAAATGTCATTGGTATTTTGATAGGGATTGCATTGAATTTATAGATTGCTTGGGTAGTACGAATATTTTTAACTATGTTAATTCTTCCTATCAATGAGCACAATATATGCTTCCATTCATTTGTATCTTGTTCAATTTTTTTCTTCAATGTCTGATAATTTCCTGAGTATAAGTCTTTTACATCTTTGGTTACATTTATGCTTAGTTTTTTTTTGTTTTGTTTTGTTTTTATGCATTTATAAATTGGATTGCCTTCTTAATTTCTCTTTCTGATAATTTATTATTTACATATAGAAATGCAAGTAATTTCTGAATATTAATTTTATATCCTGCTACTTTGCTGAATTCATCTATTATTTCCAACAGTTTTTTTAGTAGGATTTTAAGAGTTCTCTCTCTATAGTATCATTTTATCTGCAAATAATGACAGTTTTACTTTGTCTTTTTCAATTTAAATGCCATTTATTTATTTATTTAATATGATTGCTGTAGCCAGGACTTCTAATACTATGTTAAATAAAAGTGATTTTAATTTTCCGTTTTGAGTATATGGCTTTTATTATGTAGAGTTATATTCCCTTTATCCCAACTTTGCTGAGAGTTTTTATCATAAATGGATTCTGGAGTTTTTCAAATCCATTTTTTTTTTTTTTTACATCCGTTGAGATGATCATATGGTTTTTACTCTTCATTCAATTGATTTGCAGACATTGAACCAACCTTGCATCCCAAGAATAAACGTCACTTGATAATGTTGTATGACCATTTTAATATATTGCTGAATTTTATTTGCAAATATTTTGTTGAGGATTTTTGTATTTATTCTTTTTTAGTGTCTTTGTCTGGCTTTGAAATCAGGATAATGGTAACCTTGTAAAATGAGGTTGAGAGTATTTCATTCTCTTAAATTTCTTGAAATAGTTTGAGAACAGGTGTTAATTCTTTGACTCTTTGGAAAAATTCACCTGTGAAGCCATCTGGTCCAGGACTTTTGTTTGTTGGGAGTATTTTGATAACTGATTCAATTTCATTAGCAGTGATCAGTCTGTTCAGATTTTCTGTTTCATCTTGATTCAGTCTTGGAAGATTATATCTTTTTAGAGATTTACCCATTTCTTCCATATGGTTGAATTTGTTAGCATATAATTGTTCATAGTATTTTCTTATACTCGTTTGTATTTCTGTGGTATCACTTGTCACTTCTCTTTCATTTCTGATTTTATTTATTTGGGTCCTCTCTATTGTTTTCTGATGAGTCTGGTTAAAGGTTAATGAATATTTTTATTTTTTCAAAGAGTCAGCTCTTGAATTCATTGATCTCTTGTATTAATTTTTTTAAACTTTATTTTGTTTATTTCTGCACTGATTTTCATTATTTCTTTCCTTCTACTCACTTTGGACTTTGTCATTCTTCTAGTTTTTTAAGAACTAGATTGTTTTCTTTAGGTTAGATTGTCTAATTTGAGATTTTTCTTATTTCTTGAGCCTGTATTGCTATGAATTTTGGACTTTTAGGACTGTTTTTGCTGTGTCTCACTGATTTGGGGTCATTGTATTTTCGTTTTAATTTGTCTCAAAGTATCTTTTGATTTCTTTCTTGATCTCATTGTTAACCCATTTATTGTTTAGTAGAATGTTATTTAGCCTTCATGTGTTTGTGTGCTTTTTTTATTTTTATTTTTTGTAATTGATTTCTAGTTTCACACCTGTGTGTTTGGAGAAAATGCTTGGTATGATTTCAGTCTTCTTAAATTTATTGAGATTTTGTGGCCTAGTTTTGTGACCTAACATGTAGTCTGTCTTGTAATATCTTGGAAAATTTTCCATGTACTCTTAAAAAAAAAAAAAAAAAACATATATTCTGCAGCTTTTGGGTAAAATGCTCTTAAAATATTAATTAAATTTATCTAATCTAAAGTTTCATTTAAAGCTACAGCTTCTTGGTTGATTTTCTGTCTGGAAGATTTTCCCATTGATGTCAATGGAATGTTAAAGTGCTCTACGATAACTGTATTACCGTCAATCTCTTTATGTCAATATTTGCTTTATGTAATATTTGCTGCATATATTTATTTGCTTTATGTAGGTTCTCTTACTTTTGATACATAAATGTTTACAGAGATTACATCCTCTTTTGGGAATGATCCTTTTATTATTATGTAATGTTCCTCTTTGTCTCTTATAGCTTTTGTGTTAAAGTCTATTTTGTCTGATGTAAGTATTGCTACCCCAGATTACTTTTTTTATTTCCAATTGCATGAATATCTTTTTCCATCTCTTTACTTTCAATCTGTGTATATCTTTAAATCTGAATGGGGTTTCTCATAGACAACGTATGTTTGAGTCTTGTTTTCTTATCCATTCAGTTACCCTATGTCTTTTGATTGGAGTATTTAATCCATTTGCATATAAAATGGTTATTGATAGCTATATAGTTATTGCCATGTTATTATTTATGTTCTCTTTTACCCCCTTATTATTCTTAAGAAAGTACTTTCAACTTTTCCTGTAATATTGGCTATAATATGTATATCTCCTTCAGTTTTAAGTAATAGCCTTGCTGAGTAGGGTAACTTTGGTTGTAGGACTTTAATTTTCATTAGTTTGAATATTTCATGCCAATCCCTTCTATCCTACAAAGTTTCTGTTGAGAAATCAGATCAGCTAACAGTCTTATGGCGGCATCCTTGTAGGTAACTAACTGCCTTTCTCTTGCTGCTTTTAAGATTTTCACTTTGTCTTTAATCTTTGGAATTTTGATTATGATGTGTCTTGGTGTGGGCCTCAGGGTTCATCTCATTTTGAACTCTCTGTGCTTCATAAGCTTGTATGTCAATTTCCTTCACCAGATTAAGGGAGTTTTCTATC
>NW_006432491.1:2465834-2473655 GCF_000325575.1 Pteropus alecto | reverse complement strand
CAAATGTTGGTATACTTAATTTTCTCTCAGAGGTCTTTAAACTAGTCTCATTTTTCCCCCTGTTTTTCTTTTTTCTTTTTCTTTTTTTTTTTTTGTTTTTGTTTTTGTTTTTGTTTCTGTTCTGATTGGGTGGTTTCTGCTACTTTATCTTCTAAATCACTGATTCAATCTTCTGCTTCATCTAAGCTGCTATGGATTTTTTTATAGCATATTCTTCATTTCAGTTATTGCAGTCTTTATTTTTGACTGATTCTATTTTATGCTTTCTATGTCCTTTTTTTCCTGCTAACTTTTTGTTGAATTTTTCACTCAGTTCCTTATGCATCCTCATTACCATTGTTTTGAAATCTGTATGTAGTAGATTGCTTGCATCCATTTCATTTAGTTTTTATTTTATTATTTTATTTTATTTTATTTTATTTATTTTATTTTATTTTGAGTTTTCTTTTGTTCTTTTATTTGGGCATTTTTTCCCCTTCATCTTGATTGACTTTCTGCGTCTGTTTCTATGTATTTGGTAGATCTGCCAAGTCTTCCAGTCTTGGCAGGGTTGCCTTATGTAGTAGGTGTCCTGTGTGGCTCAGTGGTGCAGTCTCTCTATTCACCTGAGCTGGGTGCTCCAAGAATATTCCTTGTGTGTTTTGTGTGTGTCCTCATGTTGTAGTTGAGTCTTGATTGATGTTGGCACATTGATGGTTGAGATTGACCCTCAGGCTTACTGGGTATGAGAACTGGCCATGACCATAGTGTAGAAGCTACTGTGTGGGGGCTGATCTCATGGCACAGCATTCACCCTAGCAGGGTCATTTGCCTGCCAACACCACTTTTTGGATGTTCTTTCTGAAGCTATGTGGGTGGTGTTCTGTTATGTTTTGAAACTGTCCACCAGGTATGCTGTTTCAGAAATCTAGTTGAAGGGACTCCTGTGTGTGCCAAAATTAGCTGCTGCCTATGATCCAGGGCTATCTGGTTGGAGCTACAAAGCAATCCATGGTTGTTTGCTGCATGTGCTGGACCTGAGGTGTTTTGGAAAGGCAACACTGCAAATCGAGGCCAGCCATCACCAATACTAGGCTTGGAGAAGCTCAGCAAAAGGCCCAGGGAATGCTAAGGCCTGCCACTACCTGCCGGCTGAGACTCGCCAGCTGAGACTCAGCAGCTGAAAGAGCCTTGGGTGGTATAAGTGGTACGGGAGTTGGGTGAAAAGTGGTTTTAGGGAGTCATCAGCATGGGATGGCTGTTGTTCAATGGGTTTATGCAGATTCAGTTTTGGCACCTGTGCGAGCCTGGGGCCACTCCACGAAAGTCTCAGAGCACACTGAGGGCAACCACCACTTGTTGGAGTTCTGCGGACTCCAGACAATTTTCCAAGGAAAACTGCAGTGTGGGCTAACAATGACTGCCTAAAGCTGTGAAGAAGCTTTTGGTGATGGACAATTTTGGTATGGTAGAGTCCCAGGTAGTCACCAGGATGAGATGAGCAGAGCTCACCAGGCCAATGAAAATTCAAAATTGGTTGTGTAGGGGGAGGGCTCAACACAGGCAAGATGGCATCCGCTCACCAGCTACACATAAAGGAGGGTTCCACACAGGGACAATGGTAGCTTTCCCTCCAGTCCTCTTCCTGAAGCCACATGACTCAGTCTCTCCCTGTACGTCTCTGCAACTTACCTCTTCACCGTTGTTTCTCTGCTAGAGCTCAGGGTGAGTGCCTATGATTGGAAATCTGTGTGCATGCCCTTTAAAAAGATGCTTAAGTTTCCAGCCTTCTTCCCTCTTACCTAGATGGAAGGAATCCCTGATAATTTTTGCAGCCAGATGTTTTGGAGGCTGCTCTTCCTGGCATTGGTTCTCCAAGCTGGGGAACCTGGTGTGGGGCTGAGACCTCTCACTATTCAGGGGTTCCTCTGCAGCAAAGATATCTCTCCTAATTCTGGATTGCCACACACGTGTGGGGCCAATCCATTTGGTGTTTCTACCCCTTCTACCAATCTCAAGGTGGCTTCTTCTTTATATCCTTAGTTATAGGACTTCTGTTCATCTAGTTTTTGGATGATTCTCTAGGTTGATTGTTCTATATTTTAGTAGCAATTTTAATGTGATCATGGGAGGAGGCAAGTGCAGCATACACGTACTCCACCATTTTAACTGGAACTCCTTTAATTTCTTTAATTAAGTTATTAGATATGTAACATATAGCAACATATATTACATATTATACAAAAAATTTATTTGAAACTTTATTTGGTTATATTGAGACACAATTTAAGATTAAATTATAGATGTTTTACCAGGACACTTGTTTATCTCGCTGACAAGCTCAAATTTATGCAAATGAACAGGCCTTGCTTCCATCTCTATGGAGTGCTCTTTGACGATATCCTGGTAAGATGACAAACAGAAATCACATGAAAAAACTTTAAGGTTCTAATATTCTAAATTTAGATATCATAAGCACTGTGAAATACCTATTTGAAAGAATTAATTTCATAAGTATTTGTTAAATATTTTTATTCTTCCTATAAAAGTTTTTGAACATCTAATTTGTATTAAGCACCTAAAAATGGTATAATTTTTTAGCTCTTTCTGAGAAAGCAGGTTTAGTGCCAAGTATCCCATTTAATCTTAAAAGTTATATTGCAAAATGACTAGTATAAATTTATTGTTTTTTAACCTAAATCTTCATTTTCACTGAACCTCTTCCTCACTTAGACTTTTTTCTTTTCAATAAAGACAAAACGTGTAAAATATTATATTGTGTTTATCATGGTTTGTGTAGCAATCATTATGGATAATATACTTAGGTAATGCCTATTTATAATAATTATAATTGCTATCATCTATGGAGTACTTTCATTTTGCCATGAATTGAGTTGAGTGTCTTACACAGTTTTCACATAATCCCAGCAACCTAAATACTCTAGATGTCTCCTTTTTATAAATTAAGAAACTAAAGTTAACACATGATAAGAAATTTGTCTGAGGCTCCCAGGGTATATACCCTGGGTATATTATTGAGGCTCTCAGGGTATATTATTAATGGTACTGGGATTGTCTGAGGCTCCCAGGGTATATTATTGATGGCACTGGGACTTGAAGACAGGTCTGACTTCAAAGTTGATGCAGTGTAGTGAGCCCTCCATATTTCCTGCTGTTTCTCATCAGAGACAACAGTGATAGCCGAGGCCCCTGTTTAGCTGGAACTCCCTTTTCTACAACCTCAGAGTAATGGTGAAACCCATTCCTAAAACTGAAACAGACTCTAATAGTTCTTTTTTTTCTTTTCTCTTAGGTTTTTTGTTTGTTTTTGTTTTTTGAGGTAACAGCAGACATCCTCACAGTGCCCCAAAGACCACCAGACCAAGAAGCTGGATCAGACTGGTCCCAGAGGCTTACTCAGATGCAAAACCCAACAAATGAACTCCAACTGACCCCAACCAGGTTACTGGCACCAAAATTTGCCTCTAACCAAAAACTTTGTGCACAGACCTGGTCCTCAGTCAGGAGCAAGGGGTGCCTAGAAATTTGAGCTTGGCTGGGCACTTAGATTTCACTCTATCAGAAACTGCCAACTTGACATTCCATTATTCTTTCTTTCACCTTTCCCATTACTTACCTTAGATGACTTAGTTTCCAATTGTCCAATCAAAACTCCAGAATTAGAATTAGTAAATATATATAGTTTCTTCTCACCATTATCCTTTACATTTGGTTTAAGTTTTTATTCATGGCGACTGAACTGAGCCTGTTTCCCTCCTTTGGAAACTGGACAAATCTTTTGGCCACAAAAGCTGGTGCCTCAGGCTTTGGCTTCAGTTGTAAGCAATTTTCAAACTCTAATTTTTCAAACTCTAATTTTTAATTTTTTACTGACAATTTGTCTACAATTCAAAACAAGTAAAATTTAGCATAATCCCTCTCCTGCTATCAATATCTTCTTTAAACAAAAATCATTGTCCTAGCCTATCAGGCAATTGTGAAATATTTCATTAATTAACATTAACTTTATCAAAAGAAAATATATTTCTACAGAAAGCAAGAACTTAAGTTTAAAAATATTGGTCCCTTTCATCAGGATAAATTAACATCATGACAGAAATCATTAAAGCGCTCATAATTATTTGGTAATGAGTTGTAATTATAAGTAATTTACCAATGTGTCAATTAAGTATTCATTTAAAAAGTAATTACTATTAATTATATTAATTATTTTAATTAAAAGGCAGAAAATGTACCTTTACATGAATCTGTCATTTTAGTTTTTATTTTGAAAAGTTTCAATTATCTGTAGTTTTAAAAATAAAAATAGAAAGTAAAGTGAGCATGTGGATAAAATATTTATAGGTATCTTGCTTCTACCATCTTTGAAGATTTACTAAAGTGATTCTTCTTTATGTAGCCATTATTATTCTGTACTGTTGTGAAGCCTAGAAAATTAATTCAATATTTCTACAAAAATTTGACTGCGTCAGCTTGACTGGAATTATGAGATGCCAAGATGTCTGGTTTTTTGATGTGTATGTGAGAGTATTTCCAGAAGAGATTTACGTTTAAATTGGGGGACTAAGTTCAACAGATTGTCCCCCACTCCCCAGTGTGGCCACTGAAGACTTAAGTAGAATAAAATCATTGAAGAAAGGAGGATTTGCTCTCCCTACCTAACTGTAGAGCTGGGGCATCTATCTTCTGCCTTCAGCACTCTTAGTTCTCAGGCCTTTGAATTCAGATTGGTATCCACCCTATTGGCCCTCTAGCTCTCAGGGCTTCAGATTCTGCCATTAACTTTTCTGAGTCTCCAGTTTGCAGACTGCAGATCTTGGGACTTCTCAGCCTCTCTAATCATGTGAGTTAACATCTTATTGTATCTCTTTTATGTTTTGACCTTAAAATGTAAATGACACAAATTCCACCAGGAAAGAGAGCATTGAAAATCTATTCTTTGATCCAGCAATAGAAATATGCAAAATAAATGTATTGGATGATCCTAATCAATCACTTATGAAAAGCAAGGAGCAAGGTGACTCTAGTATACTTAAGAACATTTTTGGAAAACTAACCGATATAATGATGTTAGTTGGTTGCTCCTAATGTCACCGGACAAAGAGAAAAAAAAAAAAAAAAAAAAAAAGATGAGCTCAGGGATTCAAATTCCCAGCTTAAACACCACAAAACAACCCTAAGGCTTCTACCTGTGCCCTAAAAGAGATCCTTATCTTTTGTGCAAGGAGGGCTGAAAATGGTAAAAGTAAAATGTGATCAGCTGAATTATAATGCAAATTGAATTCCCAGACTTGCTAGATATCCACTGACTAAAATGAGAGCATCAATTAGGAAAGAATGGGAGCCTGAAAATTGTGATGAGGATGTGTGGAAGCTCCTGATGAAGCCGAGTACATTGAGTTCCTAAATTCTGATGAGCCTTCTTTGCCAGGGGAAGTGGCCACCCCATCAGCAGTGGCAATGGCATCTCCTCCTACAGAGACATTATCACACTTTTCATCTTGTATGAGGGGATTAATCCTGTATTTCTTGAGGAAATATTAATGACCTCTCCTGGAGCAAATGCCACAAAGTTAATTCTCACCAGGACCCACCCTGGCCAGACCTCTCTGCTCCTAGGACAGTAACTAGACTCAAGTCCTGGTAAGTCCCTAAAAGTGAAGTACAAAGTACAACCCATGAGGATGTGGGCTACGTGCCAAAAGAACTACTCGAGTTTTCTAATTTATACAGATTGATATCTGGGGAACATGTATAGAAATGAATATTAATGGTGTAGAATACTGATGGAAGGAATATAGTGTTGGACCAAACAACCAGTGATATAGATTCACTAAGCAGAAATTCTGCATTTAATGTAGCTTGATGAATTAGAAAAGGCTCTAAAGTGTGTTTGGCTGAAATATGAACCAAAAAATGGCCCACAGTGAGAGAATTGGAGATGTCCTATGCTCCTTTGTTTCATGTAGAAAGAGACATTCAAAGTGTATGGAGAGTGGAATGTTGGAGTGGATTTCCATTTAAGAACCACTCACCCATACTGAGAGTACCCATAAGACATACCATTCACCACAACCATGGGAAATAAATTTGTGAGGAGAACTCCAGCATCCTTGAAGAGCTCCATGATTGCTCTTCTCTGGAGATTAGACCTTACAATGAGAACTGTAGCCACTCAGCTGAGAAACACAAATGCAAGGGGCGTAATTGGATACTCGGTGTAGGGGCAAAGAGGGGGCACTCAACTGCCGAAGGTAGGATGGAGACAGTTACTGTAATGGAGAAGAGTAAAAGTAGTAGTCAGAATAGCCTCACTTCAGCAAACCCATGGCACTGCCTAGTTGATCATTGTATTCCTAGAAGAGAGTAGATGGGACACCTACTATATTCTTACTTGAGCTATAGAAACAGAAAAATTCTAGGTTATATAATTATAAAAACAGAGAATCATGGTCCCTAGATCAATTCTCAGACTGGAACCAATTTATAGACTCAGAACCCCTTGAATGAAGGGAAGGCTGGGTCTCCTTGAGAAGATTCCTGGTATACTACTTAAAAATTTAGACTGTGAATCTTTCTACTATCCTTCTCCAAAGGGACCTAATAATCCTTTACCAGGGTAAATATACATTAGGGAAAAGGAAATAATCAGACATTGTGGGGACTATAGAACACTGACATTCTTTTCTTTTTTCTCTTCTCTTCTCTTCTCTTCTCTTCTCTTCTCTTCTCTTCTCTTCTCTTCTCTTCTCTTCTCTTCTCCTCTCTTCTCTTCTCTTTCTTTTTCACTAATTTATTCAATTTACTGAGTTCATTTATGCTACATATTTTTAACCAGGACAAACATTTAATTAACTATTTTAAAGGGAACAATTTAGAGAGTAACATTTAATGCATTCACAATGTTGTGCGCACAATGTCTATCTGATTTCAAACATTTGTATCACCCCCAAAAGAAACCCAGTACCCTCTGAGCAGTTTGTCCCTCCCTATTTCTCTCTCTCCTCATCCCCTCACAACTACCAATCTGCATTCTGTCTGTATGGGTTTACCTATTCTGAATATTTTGTATAAATGAAATTATGCAATATGTGATTTTTTTTTGTCTGCCTTCTTTCACTTAGCATAATGTTTTTGAAGTTTGTTACATTGTAGCATATATCAATACTACATTTTTATGGCCGAATAATATTTCATTGTATGTATATAGTACATACTCACTTAATATCATTGATAGATTGTGCAACTTTAAGCAAAACTATATATAGCAAAACCAATTTTACCATAGGCTAATTGATATAAATAAGAGTTAAGTTTCTATAGCACCTCATTAATGCTATAACAGAACAGTGTCGAATAGATCATTATTCAAGTACCTGCTGTATACCGTGATTTGTTATCCATTCACCCACCGATGCACATTTGGGTTGTTTTCATCTTTTGACTATTGTGAATAGTATTGCTCTGAATATGCATGCACATGTATTTGTTTGAGTACTAGTTTTCATTTCTTGTGGGTATATACCTAAGACTAAAATGTCTGGGTCATATGGTAATTATTTTTAACATTTTTAGGAGCCATCATCTGTTTTCTATGTTGGCTTCACCATTTTACATTTCCACCAAGAGTGTAAGAGAGTTTCAACTTTTCCACATTCTTACCAACACTGCATATTTTCCATTACTCTGAGCTGGAGTAATCTTCCAATACTAAGTTGGACTGCTTACAGCTTTGCCTTTGCCATCACCCACTGCTTCTGCAGCACTAACAGACCTGCCAGAAGCACAAGCTTAGAGTCCTCTCTTGTCTTTTCTGGGCAT
>NW_006432491.1:2427897-2465796 GCF_000325575.1 Pteropus alecto | reverse complement strand
TTGTTCTGAGTCCTTACTCCTGCAAAAGATTTCCTTCTCTACCACTTCCTTCTCATACTTAAGTACATTTGATTTTTGCCTTATCTGCTGTTCCTTGCCCAAAATGGGCATGGGTGCCATATGTCTCTAAACGTTTTAATAGCACCAAGGCCACTGCCTGGAAAGCTGCTACAGTCTAAGGAAGTAGGGAGGAAAAACAAAGATCTGCATCTGTGCTTGTCCCTTAGGAAACCACTGAAAGGTCAAAACACAGTATTTTAAGAATAAGTATTTTAAGAACCTCAATATTTTAAGAAGAAGTTCCATATTAACCTCTAATACCAGCAAGTAACACCAGGAACATAGGTCACTCTACCCATACCCTCAGCCACTACCATTGGCTGAAGAAATGAGAGATAGTAGACAGGTGAACAGAAATGCCATACTGTCTTAGCAAAATCATCTACTCTTTTTTTTTTTTTAATTTTTTAAATTTTTTATTAATCAGTCCTCTGGTTATTGTAAGTTTTGAATTAGAGTCCAGAGTTTGAGAAAGTTGATTCTAAAATTGTTAGGTGTAAAAATCTCTTTCTTATCCTTAAAA
Organism: Pteropus alecto; assembly: GCF_000325575.1. Lineage (NCBI taxonomy): Eukaryota > Metazoa > Chordata > Mammalia > Chiroptera > Pteropodidae > Pteropus > Pteropus alecto. The sequence continues at coordinate 2,465,213 of NW_006432491.1, read as the reverse complement.
ATTATTCTTTGCTTTCAGACTTTAAAATTAACTCAGGCTAAACTGAATAATTACTCTGTCACACAAGTCAGGCCTTTCTTGGTCCTGCCCATCTCAGTGAATGGTAACTCTATTTTTTCTGTTTTCATTTTTCCCTATTCTATTGGAATATAAGGTATACAAGATTAAGATTTCTGTTGAGTTTATTTCTATATGTTTTATATCTAAAAAAATACGATATGGACTCAATAAATGTTGAATACATGTTAAATTATCATTTTTCACATAGTTCTACTTGGATTACTTAGTATAAATAAATCATACATTCCAGTTTATTTGTGTCATTACATTCTTATTACAATTTGCCTTATTCGGCTATTGTTTATGTCTTTATGTAACTGCAGTACTAGCCAATAAATGTCTTGAGAATAAGATTTTGTTTACCTATCACAATACCTTGCTAGGAATAAATGCCCAGTTACTGTTAAAAGTTTTTAAAATCTCCAGATGGATTCTAAAAGAACAACAAGGAGTATTATTTACAGGAGAGCCATGAGTCTGCCTTACATAAGTATACTTGTCTTCTAGATTCATAGCAGTCCCCAAACTTTTTGGCATCAAGGTGCGGTGCTCTTATGAGAATCTAATGCTTGATGATCTGAGCTAGAGCTGAGGTGGTAATGCTATTGTTGGGGAGCAGCTGCAATTATAGATGAAGTTGTGCTCACTGGCTTGCCGCTCACCATCTGCTGTGCGGCCCAGTTCCTAATAGGCCACAGACTGGTACCAGTCCACGGCGTGAGAGGTGGGGACTCCTGCTCTAGAATATCTATATCCTATAGGTGGTTATTTCAAGTCAATCAATATTTAACACTAGATTCTTAGTTATTAGCAAATTTTACTACTTCTTCTCCCTTCATATTTTGTCGAATCCAAAACAGTGCTATTACATTTATCAATTTTTGTGTAAGACTCCAGCTACATTGCTTGGGTTCAATAATTTTAGAAAATAATAAGGGGTTTGGGTGAAATAGAGCAAAAATTTATTTCGGAGAGCTTGAATATAAATGATCCTTTCTGTTTTTCTACCTGAAGAGTTCTATTGTTCAGAAAGACCACAAAATTCTTTTTATGGGCTGAGAACACAACTTTTATATTGGTTTTAATCCTGTTTAGTCTTTTTCTTTTTTGGTAGTTTTTCAGTAGTAGACTGATAATGAAGGAAACAAACAACAGCACTATGATTTAAATGTAGTTAGGATATAACCAGAAACATTTAGAAACATAAATATTTATGTATCCCATTACTGCCAATGGTACAAAAATGGAAACAGTCATTTATAGTAAGGAAATTGTCAATAAAGTTTGATACACTGGTCCATAGAATAAGATATTATGAGTCTTAAAATGGCATGTTTAAAAAATATTGAGTTGTTAGTTATTGAGTTATTGAGTTCTTAATTAAAAAGATCAAAACCCTAATATGTTTTGTGTTATCTTGTTTGAAAAATTAACACTTAATAAAATAAGAAAATAAATTGACAATTTTAACTGTGCGTCAAGGTCCTAAGAATACAGATAGCATTTATTTTATAACATTACATTGTTAAATCATCCACATCATCCATGATGAACATATTTTGTTTTGCTTTTAAAGAAAAATATTCAAAAGAGATAATATATATAGTTGTATAGGTTATTAATTAATCTAGGTAATTCTGCATTAAAAAAAAATAAAGGCTTCTATAAGCCCTGTTATGCCCATAATTTATCTATTCATTTAATATGACAAATATTTTCTGAATCTATACAGTATGCTAATTACTATGCTATATTTTGGAGTTGCATTGTTGACTGAGACAGATAAGAAGCTGCTCTCATAGACCTGAAGATCTTTCTCGTAACTGTTAAAACCTGGCATTATATCGCTGACCAGCTCAAGTACTGGGCCTTGTGCACTTTTAGGCCAAGGCTATGCCAATAATAGTTATATCTCTAGTACCTAGCTTTAGAATATGCAGTGGCTCCTTACATATTTTTTGAATGAATAGATAATGTGGTATTTTTAAAACTCTTAAAGTCAATGTAAGTTTCCAGGTCAACACTTGGCAATGAAGGAGTAACTAAGAATTAAAATATAATTGGAAGATATGCACAGATAACACTTGCTATACAGGAACTTCATAAGGTACCATTTTGGACTTTTTGTCATGAAATAAAATTGTGGGTAAGATACAGTATTTAATAAGAAGGAAAGAGTTGATAACCTAAATGTTTTGGCTTTTAGTGTTATCAAATTTTAATAAAAAATAACATTGGTTTCTAGTTTGGTTACTGACTTTAAGTAAAAATATTTCTTAAGTCATATTTTAATAAACATCTAGTAAATTATATCAAATGCATTATAATAAAATATAATTTAAAATATACATTTAAAAATTACTTTCTGGCTTTTTAAAAATGCCTTTGGAGTCACTTAGAAAGAAGCAAGCACTGCATTTGGGAAGAATAACCTTGAAAACGTGATTGGGGAAGGAAAAGTTTCTTGCGTCTCCTTTTAGGAGCAGAAAGATCTGATTTCGGGTTGTGAAGTGGGACTCCTGTTTCTTCAGTTGGGTGTGAAACAGAACCAGACCTCTAGGCCTTTCCCAATACGAGTAAGGTCAGGGTCTAATGGTGCCATATTCATTAGCCACATCCATCATGCAAAAAATGATCAGCTCTGGCCATGAGAGTTTCTTGCTTCAGACCTAGATGAAAATTTAAGAGACAGATGACTGGTGCTTCATTCTTGGCTCCCTTTAGTTTCATTTCCTTTTTAAGAACCAAATGTGAAGTGGCCTCAATTTAATCAGTAAACAACCACGTTAGATGCGGAGTGAGCTCTTTCCCCTATACCTAATTTCTTTAGCTAAAATACTAACAATGTTAACAAGTCTTACTTAGGCTCTCAAAAGATAACACATATATAAAAAGCAAGTAAAGTTGCAAACCTTTTGTAGCTAAACAAAGAAATAAATTTACACCGAATGCATTTTTTTTTTTTTTTTAAATCAGAAGGAGGAAAACAACCTTTTGTCCTGGTAACTCCATAGAATTGATGGGAGCTTAGTTTTTATTTCTGTTCCATTAGTTTACATGTCATTTGTTCAGATATAAAGAGGTAAATTTATGACTATTATGTTGTTATACTTCTGAATCCATCTGTAATTCTAATCAACATGTTCGATATGGTTTCAGAAAAAAAAAATCTGTATTGCATTAAGACCACAAAATCATATTTCAACATTGATAATAAATTATTGAAAAGATATGTTTTGTCTTAACCTTTTAGTAGTAACAGTTAAAACCTGGAAACAACCCAGATGTCCTTCAGACAAATGGTTAAAAGAACTGCCATGCATTTATACAATAGACTATTACTCCTTAATGAAAAGGAACAAATTATATATACATGTAAAACTTACATAAAATAACAGAGAATTATAATGAGAGAAAAAGCCAAACCCCAAAAGTTATAAATTATATGAATTTATGTTTATATAACATTTTTGAAATGACAAAAAATATAGCAATGGAAAAGAGATTAGTGGTTGCCAGGAGTCAAATGTGGGCAGAGTTGGTGGCAGGAGGCATGTGAGTGTGGCTGTACAAGGGTTACTGAGGGAAGCTATGATAATGGAAATGACATGTGTCATGATGATATCAATAGCAATTTGCTAGTTGTGACATAGTTTTGCCAGATGTTACCAATGAGGGAAATTTGGTAAAGAGTCCATGGAATCTCTGTATTATTTCTCACAACTACATATAAAACTACAGTTATCTCAAAATGAAATTTATTATTAAAAATATAGTGCTCTGGATCTGAAATCAATAAACATATGTTTGAAACTTTCTAGCTATAGACAATAAGAACTTTAAATTCTCTGGGTCTCAATTTCTTCATCTGTAAAATGAGGATGTTATAAGGTTGTTGACATGATTAAAGAGATTACTGATGGAAAAAAACATTTTAAAAGAAGATATGGTGCATATGTACAATGGAATATTATTCAGCCATACAAAGATGAAATACTGCCATTTGCAACACCATGGATGACTTGAGATTATCATGCTAAGCAAAATAAGTCAGACAGAAAAAGTTGAGAACCATATAATTTCACTCATATGTTGGATATAAAACTGAAAGCAATAAACGGGATGATCCAACAGAGACTCATTGACACAGACAGCAGTTTAGTAGTTACCAGAGGGAAGAAAGGGGAGGGGGAAGGTAGATAAGGGTGAAGGGGGTCAAATATAAGATGATGGAAGGAAACTTAACTTTGGGTGGTGAACACACAATGCAATGTACATATAACCTATTACTGAACTGTATACTTGAAAACTATATAATTTTAACAACCAATATTACCTTAATAAATTTAATTTAAAAATACTTAAAAAATTAAAGTAAAATAAAACATAAAATGGACTGGTTTCTTTAAAAGGGACAGGGACCTCAAATCAAGACTGGGAGGAAGACTCAGTTTTCACTGTATATCCTTCTGTATTGTTTGCATTTTTAAGTTTGTACACATATAACTTTTTGAAAACTTGTTAAAAGTTTCAAAGAAAAATTTAAAATACAAAGAGTTGTATACATTTTAATACATATAATTTGAGGTAAGCTTTTTAAGAAAAGAGAATATTTTCAGTTTTTAGATTATAAAAATGTTTAAATGCTTACATCTGCAAAATATATAAAAACTTGTAATGGTTTTTAAACACTAGGCTGCAGAATCTGAATGGTTCAAAATGCCATAAGTTGAATAAGGGATGGTGTTGCATCACTTAGCTTTCCTTCCCCCAACCACAGTGGACTCAGAGACCCTGACATACACACTTTAAAAATAACTGATTAATAATACATGGTAACACTATTTAAAACATGTGGAAAATGCTATTTAAAGTCATTTAAACATATATAAATTATTAGGTTGAAAAAAGGAAAAATAATATAAAATGTAATTTGAGCTTTCATGTGAATTGCAACCATTGCTTTTTATGAACGATCTCATTTAAACCTTAGAGTAACTATATAAAATTTGCATTATTCACAAATCCATTATATAGATTAAAAAATATACATAGGGACAATAAATAATTTTTCTAAGTCACATTTCTATGAATGAAAAAGCATTAAATCAGATAGCTTTAGACTTCAGCCAGTTTTCTCTATTTATTTCTGAAGGTTAAATGTACCAGATGAGTCATTGACCTTACAATTTCTGTTTATTTATTTTGATCATTGAAATATCTGTGTTAACTGAGAAGGACAATCTTTTGTTACTCTTGATTTAATCCAGCTAATCAATTCAGTGGAGGATGTTTTAAAGTGACTAATAAATCAGTCTACTTTTAAAGACCAGTTCAACTCCTATGACTATAAGTGATGGCAATTCCTGTAGCTAAAGGAAATTATTGTCAACAATAAAAGACACTACAATATTTGAATGGTTAGATAGTGGCAGAGATCAGTAGGAGTACACACACAGAAGATGGAGGCTTCACAGTGTCTCATTCTATCTTTCTGGTAGACTGTGACTTCTTCTAGACTGAGTTTTGGCATCATCTCCCTCTTGGTGAAGAATATCTGGCTTCGCTGGCATAAGTAGACTGATGTCTCGAGGGAGTTCCCACTGTAATTCAATTCCACCTTCCATTAAAACCAAATGCACAACCTATGTGGAAAAATTACTATTTGCCAGGCACTTTGATTGATTGTTCCACAGGGCATTTATTTGTTAATTTGTATCTCTTTCCCAGTCCACTGGAAGCATCTAGAGAGCTGAAATAACTAGCATCTGATTCATCTTCTGTCCCTAACCATAAGCATCTTGTGCCTGGTATATAGTTTCTGAGTGAGTTTTATTATCTGCAGTTGGAACTTTAGAATGTCTTTTACATTTTTATTTTGACTGATGAGCCATTCAACATACGCTCCTATAACAAATTTTTTACATTTTACTGGACATGTGACTTGGTCTTCTTTGGAAGACATGTTATCATTTTTCTGTTCAGTTCATATATACATTTCATATATATCAGATGTACCTCAGAATGATCTGACACTATTCCATGAACTGATAAAGTACTCTTATTGAAAAAAAAAAAAATTACTAACTCTAACTAGTCTAGCTAAAGAGAAAAACAATCACCTAAACCGTTTGTTAGTGGACAGTTTAAACAAATAATATTTCATCGAATTATTGTCCATAGGTTAGATACAATGTGGGTTCTTGCACAAATCATTCTATCATAATGATGTTTTTTTTCTTTCTAGGAAATGGCATCACTATTGGTTAGTCATCAATAATATTACCAGAGAATTCTAGTTAACTATTTTATTGCCTAAATTTTTCAGATAAGCAATATATAATTACATGGTCACCATGTAATCACTGTCACAATAAATAATAATTATCATTATTATTGTCTTATTTTTATAATTTAAAGTGATATCTCCAAGTGAACCACTGGTAAATATTTTATGAGAATATGAAAATAAAATGAGACATTTCAAGGACGAGACTTAGTTCATTAGCAGTCAAGATAAATTTAAACAACCTGAAAAGCGTTCATGACATTTCCTAACTACTATCTGAGCATTCATTTATTCATGATTTATTGAACTCATATTTTAAAACATTGTTTCCAAAGCTAGAACAAAATGTATATGCCCTAATAAAATCCCAAACTTTGTACGTGACAATTTGATGTAGCATAAAGAAAGACATTATCATGACAAGAATGAGTCATTGACTATTGAGAAAATGAACATAAAGTCTCATAAAATATTATTTTTGTCCAATGAGAACTATAAAGTCAGATGACAAGTCTAATACATAGAACACAAATATTCCAGAGTAAAATTACATTAATTTACTAAGCAGAATCAAGACTTTATAATTAAGTGAATTTAATGTATTTCCAAAGTTCCAACATGGCAAGCAAGTACTAACAGGGTATGATATTTCAGATAAAGTACTGCTGAAAAAAAAATTCTAAAAGCTTAATTTTAACTCCTGATTTATTGTTGAAAATGGTTTAATAATGTGATCAGTAAAAAGAAAGGACAAATATTCTTCTATATTCATGAATTAGTGGTTGGAAGTAAGTATTAAAGGACCTCATTAAAAGGAATGGAGGCTTTAGGTATCCACTTATTAGAGGGAAGGGAAAGAAAAGGCAGGAAGAAACAGAATGTAATTAAATCTTATTTTTAGTCAGGGATTTAAACTGTGTGCTAAAAACAAAGTGTAATTAATCGACACATGCTATGGGAAATAATATGCATCAGGGGTCTTTATTTTAAGTCCACGGAGATGAGCGTAGTACATAACTGACTTACACTTTAGCTGTTCTTGGGAGGAAGAGAGTTTGATTTTTAATGATTGTCAAAAAGTAGTACTGGAGGAAGAAGCACTCTAGCTGCTTGAAAAGGCTACATGCACACAGTAAAGAGATGGCTGCTCAATTTTCTGATTAAAATCATGCTTGGATATATGAGCCCAACAATAGAACTGTGAAGGGATAATGATCTTCCTAGTTGCTTTGAGAAGAGACCAAGTAAATATAACTACCAGCTTTATTTTATTTATCCAATCCCAATGACTTTTAAGTAGTAAAAATATCACCTGAATTCTGATGACAAAGTGAACGTGCATTATGGCTTTCATTGTTTATATGAATATGGAGGAAGACTGCTAGACAGTTATCTTTTAGTATAGAATTCCAAGATTTACAAAATCATTATATCACACTCTAGGCAAATAGAAATGAACTGGAGAACAGGAACTTGACCTCTGGCTCCCCATAAGTAAATGGCAGTAGAGTAGGAGCCTGATGGTAGCAGTGAATGCCCAGGGAGGGACATTGCATGTGTTTTAGGTACATCTATTTATTGTGCCTGAGAGCTAGGTGGTGAGTGATGAAGAAAAATATCACCTCAGTACAGAATAAAACATCTGAGAGAATCTTTATTGAAAACAAGGATTGAGGCAGAAGTTATTGGAGATATCAAATAGAATCAAAATTTTAAAAATGTGTGAACCTGCAGAAGATCTTTTGACAAATGAAGCTAAAACATATTGTTTAAAACACATTTCTACTTTGAAAATATAACTATATATTCTGAACAAAAGAGCTCACTAAACTGTCTGTGAAGTCAGTGTGTTGCTGCAAGTTCGAAGAACCAAGGTAAGAGATATGAGGCTCGGGCAGTTGAAAGAAAATGCAGAGCTGTAGGCAACCGTGACATAGCTCTTTATTCTAGGAAGGGCACAGCCCTCCTTGCAGGGTGGCAGCGCCTTTTTACACACAGGTTAAACAATAATGGCACACTGCCAGATAATGGAAGCCTGCACATGCTACAAGGAACAGGGTTACATAAGGGAGAGAAGTGCTGAGTCACTTCCACCAGGAAGCTGCTAAGGATGTTCAGAGGGAGCCTGACTACAGCCATCTTAGTTTTTTCCTTGCAGTCAACCTAAAAAGGATTTCTATCTAAACATTCCAAATGGCTTCAGATAGTGCCGAGAGGGACTGTGACTCAACACATTTGTTTCTGAAAAAAATGTATTTAAGAATTAAAGTCAGCAGAAAAATATTCTTAGATATGGGAAGACTGAAAATGTATGTCCTATTTTAAAAGAATTATTGGAAAACACATGCCTAACGGTTTATAAGATGAATTCAAAAAAAAAAAAAAAAAAGGATTTAAGAACTTCCAATAACATTAAAAACCTGACAGTATTCACAGTGAAATCGGATGTGGGCACTACACTCAGCTCCTCTAAAGAGTGGTGAGTCTTGATCTGGTCTCTCGAGACCTATCCACTTCCTTCTACTGGGGACAGTTCCCTCTGCTTCAGTGCTCATATGTGGTCTTCGCATTCATTTAGGAAAAAAAAAAAAATTTACCCACGAAGGTTAGTTTCACTTTAGGGTCCCTTCTTCATTTCTGGGTAATCCTTAGTACTTTTCTGAAACTCAATGTAATTAAGAGTAGGGAGAGTGTGAGTGAACAAAACAGTCCAAGAAAAACACTGTAACACTTATGTTTCAAAGATTCACCACAAAAGTCTTCAAATCTATTGAACTGTAGGTTTTTCTTGAATAAAATTGTCGGTGAACCAGTGCATGTACACACACACACAAACACACACACACATAAACACACACAATCACAGTCCTCTTTAGGACAAAACAGAATTTTCACTGACGGTATGTTTAAATCCATAATAAAGACAAAAACATTTTCCCAAAGCAAACATTTTCCCACCAGCAATACCTAACCAGACAGCAGGAAAAATCTTGGCAATTACATTTTAACAGCTTAGATAGGGTAGCTTCTTAACACTAGTCTTCGTAAATGGGAGAGCAGTATACCTCCAATATGCTCAGAAACTGAGTCACTTCTTTGTTTATTTGTTTTCAGTTACATATTAATACAACTAAATGCAGCACAAACTACAATGTGATAAACATGAGAGGAGTAAAATGCTAACAATTTAGTAGAGATCCCTTTCTTCTGCTAATGAAATGGTTGTTCTGTTATTTTCATATTAAGTAGTACTAAAATTCCTGACACCTGCATTTTCATTTCTAATGCCACTAATATGACATTTTTGAAAAGTCAAAATAGGGACAGAAAACAGTCCCATGGCTGACAGAAGCTGGAGACTCTAAGGGGCTTGAGGGAATGGTTTGAAGTGATAGAATTGTTCAATATCTTATGGTGGTAGTCAAATAACTCTATAGGTTTATCAAAACTCACAGAACTGTGTACTAAAATGGGTTAATTTTACTGTACATAAATTATAGCATAATAAAAATGGAGAAAAAAAAACTAAACAAAAACTATGAAGATAATGACCAAATAAAAACTCTTTATGCAGGAGGGAAAATAAGGTAGTAATGTAAAGTTGAGTGTTTCAATTCCATAAGAGAAACGAAGGGCACATAGATCACTGGATGGGTCAAATATTTTGTGACATTTAAAAAAGTTTATGTTCATTATTAGTAGCAAATAAAAAACAAAAAACAACAACAAAAAAAACCTTTATACAGAGATAATCTTCTTGCATACACAGAACATAAGGAGAGCCAAATCCAACCTGAATTCTGTATTTAGCAACATTAGTTTTTAGTGACCTAAAGATATTGCTTCTCACAACTCTTCAAAAATTAATCTTACCCATTAGTAACCAAATAACCACCAAACTCTAGCTTTAATATGTCTGTTGTAAAGCTAATAACCTATTTTTTCTATTTTCTAAGTTATGTATTTTAAACATATATATCTTTCCCATCATTATTTTATTTTATTTTAAAAATTATTTTTGGGATATAATTGACATATAACATATTAATTTTAGGTGTACATCATAATTTAATATTTGTGAAATGATCACAAGTCTAGTTAACATCTGTCATCATACACAATTGCAAAAATATTTTTTTCCTTGTGATGAGAACTTTTAAATATCACACTTGTAGCAACTTTCAAATATGCAATGCAGTGTTATCAACTATAGTCACCATACTGTACATTACTTTCCAGGACTTTATTTTTTTTAAACTGGAAGTTTGTACCTTTTGACCCCCTTCACCATTTTACCTACCTTCCACCCCCACCTCTGTCAACCTCCATTCTCATCTGTTCTCTGTATCTATGAGTTTGAGTTTTGTTTGTTTGTTTGTTTAGATTCTCTATATATGTGAAACTATACAGTATTTGTCATTCTTTGTCTGACTTTTTTCACTCAGCATAATGCTGTAATGAACATAGGGGTACACATATCTTTTCAAATTTGGGGGGAGGGATAAATACCCAAAAGTTGAATTGCTGGACATATGGTAGTTCTTTTTAAAATTTTTTAGAGGAACCTTCAAACTTTTTTCCATAGTGACTACACCAATTTATATTTCCACCAACAGTGCACAAGAGTTTCCTTTTCTACACATGCTTGCCAACACTTGTTATTTCTTATCTTTTTGATGATAGCCATTCTAATAGGTGTGAGGTGATATCTCATTGTGATTTTGATTTATGTTTCCTTGGTGATTAGTGATGTTGAGCACCTTTTCATGTATCTGTTGGCTATCTGTATATTTGGAAAAAAATGTCTGTTCAGATCGGCCCATTTTTAAATTGGATTTTTTTTTTTTGCTATTAATTTGCATGGTTTCTTTATAAATTTTGAATACTAACTCCTTATCAGATGTAATTTGCACATATTCTCCCATTCAGTAAGTTTTCTTTTCATTTTGTCGATAATTTCCTTTGCTGAGTGTCTTTGTTGGTGTAGTCCCACTTGTTTGTGTTTGCTTTTGTTGGGTTTGCTTCTGAAGTTAGATCCAAAAATGTCATCCCTAAGACTGATTTCAAAAAGCTTACCACCCATGTTCTCTTCTATGAGTTTTATGGTTTCATTTTTTTACATTTAAGTCTTTAATTTATTTTGAGTTAATTTTTTTGTAAGATATAAGATAGCAGTCCACTTTCATTGTTTTGTTTATGGCTGTCTAGTGTTTCCAACACAATTTATTGAAGAGATCATCCTTTCTCCATTGTATGATCTTGGCTCCTTTGTCATAAATTAACTGACTACCTATCCATGGGTTTATTTCTGGGATCTCTATTCTGTTGTGTTGACCTGTGTGTCTGTATTTAGTTCAATACCATAGTGTTTTAACTATTATAGCTTTGTAATATAGTTTGAATCATGAAATATGATGCCTCCAGTTTTGTTCTTTTTTCTCAAGATTGCTGTGGTTATTCAGGGCTGGGATATTGGTTCCATAAAAGTTTTAGGATTTCTTTTTCTATTTATTGGAAAAATACCATTGGAATTTTGATAAGTGTTGCATTGAATCTATAGATTTTTTGGGGTAGTATGGAGCTTTTAAATATTGATTCTTCCAAAACATGAGCATACGATATATTTCTATTTATGTGTCTTCATTCATTTCTTTCATTCATTTCTTGTAAACACCTGTTCCATCTGATAATCCTCAAAATGTTCTCTGTATCTATGAGTTTGTTTACTTTTTATTTGTTTGTTTATTTAGTTCTTTAGTTTCCACATGTACGTGAAATCATATGGCATTTGTCTTTCTCTATCTGACTTATTCCACTTAGCACAATACTCTCTAGTTCCATCATGCAATATCTTTTTCCATCCCTTTACTTTTAGCTTATGTGTGTCTTTTAATCTGAAATGAGTCTCTTATTGGCAATATATATATGGGTCTTACTTTCTTATCTATTCAGCCACCCTATCTTTTGACTGGAGTATTAAATTATTTTTCATTTGAAGTACTTGTTGATAGATAGGTAGTTATTACCTTTTTTTTAATTCATGCTTTTGATACATATTTTTTTTTCTTCTTCTTAAGGAAGTTTCCTCCAACATTTCCTGTAATATTGGCTTGCTGATGATGAGCTTCTTTAGCTTTTTCTTGTCTGGGAAGCTACTTATCTATCCTTTGATTCTAAATAATAGCTTTGCTGGGTAGAATAACCTTGGTTGTAGGTCTTGACTTTTCATCAATTTGAATATTTTTGTACCAAGCCCTCTGGCCTGCAAAGTTTCAGTTGAAGTTGGCTGACAATCTTATGGGAGCTCCTTTGTAGGTAACTAACTGCTTTTCTCTTGCTGCTTTTAAGATTGTTTATCTTTAACCTTTGGCATTTTAATTATGAATTGTCTTGGTGTGAGCCTCTCTGTTTAGGACTCTCTGTGCTTCCTGGGCATGTATATCTATTTCTTTCAGATTAGGAAAGTTTTCAGTCATTATTTCTTGAAATAGATTTTCAATTGCTCTCTCTTCTCCTTCTGAAATTCCTATGATGCAAATGTTATTGCACTTAAAGTTGTCCCAGAGGCCCCTTAAACTATTCTCATTTTTTTGGATTCTTTTTTCTTCTGCAATTCTGGTTGGTTTTCCTCCACTACCTCATCCTCTAAGTCATTGATTTGACACTCCATTTCATCCAATCTGTTGATTCCCTCTAAAGTACTCTTCTACTCAGATACTGTGTTCTTCCTTTCTGAAAGGTTCACTTTTGTTTTCCATCTCAATTCCTATGTTTTCTATCTCTTTGTTGAAGTTATTCTTGAGTTTATCCACTCTTCCCCTAAGTTCATTGAGCATTCTTATAACCAATGTTTTGAAGTCTGCATCTGGTAGATTGCTTGTCTCCACTTTGTTTATTTCTTTTACTGGAGCTTTGTTTTGTTCCATCTTGTGGAAAATGTTTCTTTGTCTCCCCATTTTGACTGCCTCCCTGTGTTTCTTTCTATGTATTACGAAGGGCTACTATGTCTCCCAGTCTTACTAGAGTTGCCTTATATAGTAGGTGTGCTGTGGGTCCCAGTGGCACAGTCTTCCATGGTCACTGTAGCTAGGTGCTCCAGGTGTCTCTTTTATGGGTTGTGTGTGTCATCCTGTTGTAGTTGAGCCCTGGTTGCTGTTTGCTCATTAATGGGAAGGATTGACCTTCAGACTGATTGGTTGTGATGACTGGCTATGAGGAGTGCAGGAGTTTTTGTTCATAGGCTGACCTTACAAAGCAGGATTCATGTTAACAGGGCTTTGGTATCTGCCCTGCTGTTCTTTGGGTATGTTGTCTTTCGATGTGACCCCAGGTGGTATTTTTTCTCAGACCAAAGTCAACCACCAGGTATGCAGGCTAGGGTGCTCTGAGAGAGGTCCTGCAGCAGGACAAATTCAGCTGCAGCCTGTACCCTGCCTTCTGCCAACATCTTCCTCTCGGAGAATGTTGCCCCTTCAGCTCTTGCCCTGAAGCCAGACAACTCACTTCCTCCCTATATACTCTTGGTACTATTGGAGCTGCAGTCCAGTGCTGGAACTCAGAGCTAGCAAGTCCTCAGTGAATAAGTTTGTGCAGCCTTCTTAAGAAGAAGGTCTGTGACTCCCTCAGCCCTCAGTCTCTGCTGGTTTTCATAGCCAGAAGTTGTATTTCTCTTGCTAGCACTGGAACCCTGGGCTGGAGAGCTTGATATGTGGTCGGGACCCCTCGCTTCTTTGAGGGTACTTCTGCAGCTCAGATATTTCTCCTGATTTTCAACCACCACTTACAGGAGTGGGACCAGGCCAATTCTCATCTTTGCCCTTCCTACCAGTCTCAAGGTGGCCTCTTCTGTGTGTTCCCAATTGTAGGACTTCCGTTCAGCTAGACTTCAGGTGACTACCAATGATGGCTATTCTATAGTTTACTGGTAATTTTGATGTGATTGTAAGAGGAGACAAGCACAGTGTTTAGCTACTCTGCCATACTGATTGGACTCTATCTTTTTTAAAAACCAAACTCTTAGTTCATTCATTTTTTTTTCTATTGCCTTTCAAGTTTCTATTTCATTTATTTATGTTCTTATCTTTATTATTTATTGCTTTCTGCTAACTTTGGCCTTTTTTTTTTCCTAGTGTCTTAGCGTTACCGTTGAGTTGATTACTTCTGTTGAGCAGAAAAGTGTTTCCCCCCCGCCGCCCCCCACTTTCAGAGACAGATTTCAGTGGAGCTTTGATATTATAGTCTAAAGTTTAAAAAATATAGAAATCTCATACCTACCCATCTTTTACATATATTCTCTTTTAAAGGATATCTTTAACAACAACAACAATGAAAAGATTTACTAAATTAATTACCAGATTAAAATTCTTTACTTAAGTATGAATTACTTTATTAAAGATAATAAACCCATATACCAATATGGAATACATTTTAGCATAGATTTCCATATTCTATTGCAAAATGAAAGCCAAAGATGACTAGGCATTTCCTGAATAAGTGGCTTCAATATTCTAGAGCTCAACTTTAAAAAAATAATTTTGATTCTTTAATAATGGTGGTAGAAAGCAGAAATTTAACTGAAATTGGTCATTTAGAAGTAATAATTTGAACTGACCCATTCAAATGTTGAGCAGGAGTAATCACCTGATGCAAGCTGCTTCCAGGTTATGCAGGGGCATACAACGTTCATGTCAATTTCAATAATTTTCCTTCTTTTTAGCTCATACATCATGAACTTGCTCATTTCCACACATATGCTCCTCTAATTTCTATGTTTGGAGAGTCAGTCTCTGAATTTCCAGATTTACAAAACAATAACTCCTCTGAAAGGGCTTTCTCAGGATCCTAAGGGGAAGATAATTTTTTTACCTGTCCCTGAATTCCCAAAGCACTTTAGACTTCCATGTTATTTATTATTTTCTGATGTGCAGCATATATAAGATTTATCTCTTTTACTTGTAAGCTCGTTTGTGTTTGAGACCAATTTAGCAATATTTGTCAAAGAAAAATATTGAGCAAGGGAATGTTATCCGAGATCGTTTTAGCAAGTCCAAGTGGTTAAAACTACGTTTATTGCTCTGTGTTTATCAATGCTTTTTGCACCAATAATGAGAAAGCAATAACGGGTAAAGTCTCTGGTGTCTTAGCATGAACCAAGGCAGTGGCACCACAGCAAAGAGTAATAATGATATTCTTAACAGCCACAAACTCAGTTAAAAAAGAATGTCAATTATATGTAAAAATGTAATTGATGAAGCAGAAAAAATATAATTAAAAAAAACTCCACCTTTGAGTACATATGCTTTTAATATTCTGTTTGGAAATGGTAAGCATGAATACAATCCTCTACAGCATACCAAAATGCAGTGATTATCTCAAGGAAAAACACTTGAGAGATTTTATTGAGGCTTGAACATTTTTTTTAATGGAATAAAGTTATTCAGACTTCAGTATCACAAACATTTTCTCAAAGATGAGTGGTGTCTATTAATTCAAAGAAGACAAATAACAATATTTGTTGTCAACAATAAAATACAAGCTTTCAAAGAAAATTAAATTTGGAGCATCTTGTATCTACTTCATCTACTTGACTCAAAACAACATATCACAACAGATACAATACAGAAGCAAATAGGACAATTTAGTTATCTCTTAAAGTAGATATTAAAGTAATTTGCAAAAAAAAAAAGTCTAACAAAGACACTCTTCTCAGTAATTTATTTTGCTATGAAAAATAGTTATTTTTTTAAGAATATGTTATTTATGTTAACATATAATGCACTGATTATTATTTTTAAATGAATTGATAAGTATTTTTAAGTGTCTTGGTTTAATTTCGAATAAAGTATATGTTGGTAGATTTGACACAATAACTCCTTAGATTCTGAATACATTTTTAGGCATGAAGTGATCCTGAGGATGCTGAAGGAGAACACTGGGCAGAACCTCTTTTGACTGACAATGCTCAGTATTCTATTCCTATGATAGTGGAGCATAAGCAGTCCTTTTTAGCATAGTTAATAGAATCCTAAAAAAACACAATATGAAATAGAAAGTCAAAAGTTTATTAATTTTTCAACTGTGCAATTATTTAGTACTTGAGCACACTTCCAAGTTACCCATGTTGATTTACAAGCTCTAGTTAATTCATTTTCATTGTTGTTACCAATATTTCAGTGCAGTGATATTGCACAATTTTTTTTAAGTTCTTTTGTTCTATTGATATATCTTTATTTTCCTTAAGTTTTTGCAATCATAAAAATGCTTTTCGTGAATAAACGTTCTGGTTTGTTTTGATGAACACGTACAAGGGTTTTGTGTGTGTGTGTGTGTGTGTGTGTGTGTGTGTGTGTATGTGTGCATTGTGTGCTTAATGGGTATATATCTGGTAATAGAATTGCTGAGACTTCAGGTATAGACATCTTCAACTTTAATGAATAATACTGGACTATTTTCCAGAGTGAATTTACCAATTTTTTTGCTACTAGAGTGTAAAAATCAGTTACTCCACTTAGTCAAAGACATTTTTTTATCTATTTTCCATTTGAGAATGTGAATGGCATGTGTTTTTTTGTTTGTTTTTAATATAATTTGCTTTCACCCAATTACCAGTAAGCACGAGTGCTTTTTAATGACTACTGGCCATTTGTATTTTTCTTTTCTAACGTGCATATTTTTAACTTGGGTCCTATTTCATACTGGGTTGTTCATCTTTTTCTTATAGATTTTTAGAGGATTTTTACATACTTTAAAAATTCATTAATTTCAGTTGCATCTGTTGACAGTATATTCTATGAGTTTTTGACTTAACTCTTCAGATATTCAATAAATCAATCTTCTTATTTTCAGTCCCATTTGTAGCAATACTTTCGATCTTGTCTAGTTTCTACATTTCCTAGCTAATTGGAATTTTATAATATAAATTGTCATTTATTTTATTTGCCTTTGCTATTTGAAGTCTTTTGTGGTTTCATACAAATTTTAGGATTGTTTTTTAATTCTATAAAACAATGTTATCAGAATTTTGATAGGGATTGCATTGAATCTATAGATTATTTGGGGTAGTATGGACATTTTAACAATATTAATTAGTTCAAACCATGAGCACGGGATACCTTTCAACTTATTTGTGCCTATTTCAATTTCTTTTATTAGTGTCTTATAGTTTTCAATGTACAGGTCTTTCACCTCATTGGTTAAAATTATTCCTGGGTATTTTATGGTTTTTGATGCTATAATAAATAAGATTATTTTCTTAATTTCTCTTTTTGATAGTTTCTGGTAGATGGAAAAATGCTTGATATGATTTTAATCTTCTTAAATATATTAAGATTTATTTTGTGGCCTAAATATAATCTGGTTTCTATTGCATGGAATAACCCTTCACTTTAAGTATGTGTGTCCTTACATCTGAAATGAGTTTCTTGTAGGCAACATATGAATGGATCTTTTTTGTTTTTAATATTTATTCAACCATTCTGTGTTTTGATTAGAGAAGTGAATCCATTTACATGTAAAGTAATTATTGATAGGTATGTTCTTATTCTCATATGGTTAGTTGTTTTCTGACTGTTTTATATGTCCTCTCTTTTCCTTTCTTCTTCTTTTGTTTCCCTTTTTGGTGGTTTGATGACCTTCTTTAGTGATATGTGTAGATCCTTTTCTCATTATCTTTTGTATGTCTACGATACTATAGGCTTTTGTTTTGTGGTTACCATGAGACTTACATATAACAACTTACATTTATAACAGTCCAATTAAAGTTTTATATTTTTACTTCTCTCACCTTTTTATATTTTTGATGTCTCATTTTATATCTTTTTATCTTGTGTATCCTTTAATTAATTGTAACTACAGTTGTTGTTACTACTTTTGTCTTTTAACATTTATACCAGCTGTATAAGTGATTAACTCACTACTTTTTCTATATAATTACCTTTACCAGTGAGATTTATACTCTAATATGTTTTCTTGTTACTAATTAATGCCTATTCTTTGCAGTTTAAAGAGGTTTCTTTAACATTTCTTGTAAGGTCACTTTCGTAGTGATGAATTTCTTTAGCTTTTGCTTGTCTGGGAAACTATATTTTTTCAATTCTGAATAATAATTTTGCCAGGTAGAGCATTCTTGATTCACTTTTTTTCTTTCAGCACTTTGTGTATATTTTGCTGCACCCTCTGGCTTGCTGAAAAATCTTATTTTATGAGGGTTCTGCTGTATATATAAAAGATTGTTTTTCTCTTGCTGCTCTTATGATTTTTCTTGTCTAACTTTTGACATTTTAATTATAATGTGTCTTGGTGTAGGTGTTTTTGAATTTATATTCTTTGGAACTCTATTAGCTTCCTGGTTTTAGATGTCTATCTGTTACCCCAAGCGAGTAGTATTTTCAGTCAGTATTTCTTCAGATATGTTTTGGAAGAGTACTGCTTTCACTCTCTCTTGTTTTTTTTGGGGGGGGGTGGGGAATCGATTAATGTGAATGTTAACATGTTTGATGTTGTCCTATAATTCCCTTAAGTTTTCTTCACTTTTTTTCTTTCATTCTTTTTTCCTTATTGCTGCTGTGATTATGTGCGTTCCACTGCCTGGCTTTTGAGTTTATTGATCATGCCTCAAGATGACAGAAGCGATTCTTTCTCCCACGGGCTTCTAAGTCCAAATCTCTGGGTGACTATTACCATTCTAGGCAACTGGAAGGGGAAATGGATACAGAAGATCATGAGTAGAAAGCTTTCATGAAGCATAAAAGACTCACATTTTATTTCCTTTTATTCTAATTTTAGCACAGTCACTAGAATATGCTAAACTACAGAAGAGGCTGAGAATTGCAGTCTATCCAGCTAGGGGCCAAGAAGAATTGAGCTATGATTTTGATGGACAGCTAGCAAGCTTTTTCATAGTCAATCAACTTACTTTAATAAACCTGATTTTATCTTAAAACACTTCTTCATTACAGTGCTCTTGACTGAAGGTTGGTTATTCTCACAGGGCACCAGTAAAATACAGTCTAGATACCCAGTATAATTACCCAAATATCCTTCTCCTCCTACCTTGCTGAATGAAGAACAATTGAAAGCCAGTTACCAAAGGAGCCCATGTGGTACAGTCTACATAGTAGGAGAGAGAAGGACAGAGGGTGGATATAGTGAACACACATCACATTTGGACTTGCATTCACACACATGAAAGTTTTTGTTCTAGTCTTCTGTAATATCCTAGATACCTTAAATCTCCATTTTTATCTATGAATAACTTATTTAATAGGTTAATTATTCAGATTCTTATATTCCTAATGTTCAGTGATATTTCCTTATACCTTTATTAACAGCTCACATCGAAGGTTTACTTGTTTAAGTTTGATTTCTTTCTTTCAAAAAGGGAATGTAAGCTCCACAGGGACAGTGATTTTATTTATCTTGTTCTCCTCTGTTTCCAAGTATAAAGAGTACCTAGCCCATATTTCTTTCTCAATAAATATTTATTTAAATATATATTTTATTGGAAAAGATATGGATAGAAAATGGGTTAGAAATAATTAAATAGAATAAGAAAAGAATAAATATTTGGAATACATGCTGAAGGAATTGGAAAGGCCAATTCACTAACACTTAAAAATAATTGTAGAAAGAGAAGCTAATGTTTAAACATAATACTAATTAACATTTCAAAATTCTTTCATAAAACTAAGAAAACTGAGGATAATAATACAGACAAAGCATTTCTGAAATGATTTTAGAAACATCGTTTTTCCTGGAAAATTGAAGATAAAGGATAGAACTGGAAACAATTTGAGGATGTTTTGATAACTAGCTTAAGTAATTATTCTTAGAGTCCAGAATGGCTAAAAAAAGTGATATTATAAAGGGACTCAAAATTGTCAAAGTCACAAAAAATAGAAATATTGAGGAGTTTACCAAGATTGGAGAAGATAAAGGAGCCATAACAACCATGCAGTGTGTGACTCTGAATTGATCCTCAACTAGAAAAAAAGACATTAGTAAGTAATAAAATTTGAACAAGGTCTGTATATTAGATAATAGTACTGTATCAATATTAATTTCTAATTTTAATAATTGTACCGTGGTTATGTAAGTTAACATTTTGGAACTCAAGTGTATATAAAAATCTTAGCATTATTTTAAAAATATTTTTGCATCTAAAATGATTTTGAAATGACAATTTTTAAAGATAGAGAGAAGAAAGACTCAGAGACTCATAGAAGGTTAAAAAAATAAGGAATGGCTGCTTTCAAGAGAGCTAAGAACAGGTATAGTAAGGATAAGCGAATATCATTTCTATTAGAATGAGAAGTTTTCATAAGATAATATGACCTTAGAATTTACTATTTCAGAGTTCGAATGCATTCTTTTTAAAATAAACTTTCCATTGCAGTACACTTATTACTCTTCATTTTTAACAACCACCAGATTGTGAAATAATATACTACCATATTCTTAAGCTTATATTCTCCTAAAAATCAAAATCAAAGACAATAATTTGTATAGAAATAGATAAATTTTTAAACTTATCACAGATACTAGAACTGGGAGAATTTAGAAGAGTGAAAGAAGGAAAGAAGGAAAGTCAATGCAATGTTTGAAATTTGAGCTATGGGCAAATAAGCCTCAGTCTTGAGGACTCTCTGAGAAACTGGGAAGCGCTATCTGCTGTTTACAAAGAATAGATTTGTCTTCCACACCTGTTTCTCACTGACCAAGGTTTTCTCAAGGGGTGTTACCTTCACATTTCCATATTAGCACATGTGCTTAAATGGATTAACAGATTCTTTTAGGTGATCTACGTGGCAGCAAAAGAGAATTTCTAGAGTAGAAAAAAAGACATATAGTAAAACTGAGGACATATGTTCTCAGTCTATACTCATGCTCAGCTAGTGGCTGTAGTAATGTCTAAATATTAACATTAGACCAAGATGTCCAACACGGTTCACACCTTGCTCTTTTGTATCCACTTGTTCTCTTTATTAAGGAAGTCAAGAACATCACAAAGCTTTAAGGTGGTAGTTGGTCACAATTCTTACAAGAGTCGATACAAAAAGATCAGCAAAATAATTTAAAGGTCTACCAAATATAACTGGCCTGAGACTGTTAATTACACTCATGATATTTATTCTCTACTATGTATTTTAGAATTTTTTCATCTTGGCCACAAAAGTGAATAGTCCAAGGAATTGCAGTTCTTAGCTGCTTTTCCTTTATTGGGCTATAATTGCAGCAATTGCTCAATTACAGTTATCACTGGACATACAAACACCAAGAGATGAATCTGTGAATATGCTGAGTTAAAGGTATATTCATATCTGTCTCCACTGTGTAATATCATGATTAGATCCTCATAACAATCAATTCTAATTAACCTTACCAATTAGTTACTTTTTTTATTACTGGTCTACCAGCATGAGAACCCTAAAATTGTCAGGGGAGAATCAGTTTTGGGTTCAGTAGAACTCTTACTTTTTACACATAGGGTAGTTACTACCACCATTCCCAGCTTCATTCTCCCCAAACACACATTCTGCAAACAAGCACTTATAATCAAATATAATTGTGGGCACATAAAGTGAAAATTTCTCCATTGTGACTGGACGTGATGATAAAAAGAGCTCAAGCCTTGGTGTCAAAGTATTTTAGTTATTATAGTCACTATGCAGTATTTAGTTTTTGGTTCAGTGTGTATACTATATCATGCAGGACAGCACACAGAAATAAAGCTGACAATTTAGCTGGGTATTTAATAAGCCTTTTCATTATTATACTAGATTAGCTATTTCCAAGTAATACCAAATATGAACAAAACACTGGACCCCTCATTTTAATGTTCATTATCATACTTCCACCATAAAAATATGTCATTTGGTTTAAGGTGATTTTATTTAGGGCCCCATATAAATCAAGCATTCTGTAAACTCTCAGATGGTAGTATTGACAGAGATTTTTGAGTAGAGAAGCCAAGTCTATTTCTAGAGTAGGTATCAATTTTAGTGAGGATAAATTTTTACTCCATTTAGAATGGAAGATATCCAATATAATCAATGTACTATTAAAAGTCTAACTCATCTCCTTGAGAAATGATACATCAAAGTCTCAGTGCCGATTTCTGCTGTTGATAGGCTGGTCTTCCAGCAGTAGCAGTATTTAGATCAACCTTAGTTAGATAGAGTCCATACTTTGAACCAATACTAGTCTGCATTTTGTTGTCAGGAGCATTCTTTTGGAAAGCTCATTGTTTTTAGAATGACAAACTAGATAAGCTACACTAATCAACCATAGGACAAATTATTCTGTCTAATTTTTGAATGGTTCTTTGTACATTGGTTTGACATAATGATGAACAAGGCCAAAGTTTTTCATTCTTTTATACTATTACACTGGTAAATGTCTCCAGCTTCCTTTGGCAAAAGTGTGTTAGTGGATACTCGAACTTACAGGTTTCAAAATTGCAAAGTAAATACACGGACGCACACGCACACACATACACACACACACATACATACATACATACACACATACATATATATGTGTATATATATACACATACATATATATGTGTATATATATTATATAATAAATATTATAATAAATATATATTTAATATTCATCTCCAAATGTAACTGTACTTTTTCTTTTATTGTAGATCTCTGGTAAGAGCATTGGCTTAGTTTTGAAAGCTAGGTGAATAATTGCATTTTTCCATTTTTATAGCTAAATTCAGTCTTCTGGTTTCAAACTATTGTTTCTCTCTGGTTAAGTCAAGTAAAACTCTATTTTCTTAACCATCTGCTCTTTTCTTGTATTACTTGGGATATAAATTACAGCCATCTTGCTTTTGTCACTTAAGTGCTATCACCCAGCGTATGCTAGATGGAATCTATAACTCCATAACATTACCACAGGAGACATGTCCAAGTAGGATATTCTCTCTCATATGTTGGCTCCTCTTACAATTACCTTTTGGACATAATTTTTAGCACATTTCTGCCAATAGCTGAAGAAGAGTCTCTGTGAATGCTACCATGGAAAATCTTTGACTTTCTCAGAGTGAAGCTGAGTTGATAGATGGTTAATCTTAGTATGATATTTTCTGCTAGGATTCTAAAACATTTATCAACTCAGGTAATTGTATCTGATTATACCATTTAAATTCCACACCTATGTTTAAACTAATGCTTCATTTTTTATTTGTATTTTATTATAATCAACCATGTTCAGGTCTTAGTAATTGTAATGTTACTGCATTTAAGAGATTATCAATATTCTATTTTTACATGGAATAGAATGTGATCCTCCTCTGATCAATAGTATCGTCATTTCAGGATCCTTCCTGAGGATCTTTTTCCAAGGGTGCAAATATATTTAGTTTACATTTCTCTAAAAAGCAGAGACTGAGGAAAGGGATTGTGGGTAAATAGATAAATGTGGGAAGTAATGAAAGGGAATATAATTGAGGATACTAAAAACAAAGAAACTCATAAGAAGGAAATACAATCCAAGAGTGCATATTGTGCTAATTACTGTTGTGGGTAATTAGGGCTCAATTTAGCCAGAGATCTCTGAAAAGCAATTGAGAATAGAACACAAAACTGTCTGCATAAAACAAAAGAAGAGTATCAAACACTGGCTTCCGTCTAAATTTGACAAAGGCTATAGGAGTAATGACTACCTTGCATTTACATATTTGCATAAGTTCAAGAATATTGTCAGCTGTCAAAATGCAGATGACATGAGTACATGAATTCCTATAGCCATTCCTGGGAGAGGCAGCAGAGAAGCAACAGGCAGAAGGTAAGAGACACAGTCCAAGTGATGTAAATGTAACCAAAAGACACTTGAATTCAGCTCAGTGCTACAGCCATGCTGAAGTAAAAAAGATAGGCAAAGAGAATGTGATTTTAGGTGTAGCGATGACCCAGAAATTAACATTCTACAGATCTTTCCTGTGTTCCCATCTTGTCATTATCTACCCAAGGATTACTACTATTCTGACTTTTAACTCCTTAAATTATTTTGACATTTTTGAACTTCATATAAATATAAATTTATAATACAAATTGTTTGTAATTATATTTTTTTACTCTATGTTGTATTTGTGAGACTCATCCATGTTCTGTTTATGAGTACTTCATTCATTCTCATTAATTAGTGTAAATTGTGCTACAATTATCTTTTTACTGCTGATGCATATTTGGGTTATATCCATGCTATAGCTCTTATAAGTAGTGTTACTATGAGCTTTTTTCATACATGTCTTTTGATACATAATTGTGTTCATTTTGCTTGGGTTTATATCTAGGAATGGAACTGCTAGACTATAGGTTTACATATATTTCATTTACTAGATTCTTCCAAGCAGTTTTTAAAGTAGTTGTACAATTTGCATTACTACCAATAGGGCCTTTCTTCTTTTTGAGTTCTGTAGTTCATTTTGTGTCCTAGGAACTCTATTCTGCTATGTAGTCCCTTTTTGCTTTGCTTCTTAGCCTTCTGCATTATGTAGATTGTCCCACTGTCTACTATGTAGATAAATGTGGATAATGTCTCAATGGGGCACTGGGTACTAAATATTGGTTCCTCATCTCTGCACCTTCCTTCTTTCTTGGATCTTGGACTCTTAACTCCTGGTTGTCTTGACTTATTAGCTTTAATTTTTCACTCTTTCTGCTCCATGAGATTACCCATATTTTGTTAGCTCCTCTTTCTCTTAGCATTTGTAATCTGTTTGGCCTCTTAGTCTTTTTCTCTGAAAAACACATGCGTGCATGCATGCACACACACACACACACACACACACACACACACACACACACACAAATGCCCAAGGGAAAAAGTGGCTTGCGTAAACTTTTTTTTTTAAGTTCTCCTAAATAAGCTTTTCTTTTCTTTATGATAGCCTTTCAAGTCCTAGATATTGTAGAAATTCTTCAAATCCTTCAAAACATTTTTGGTATTTTATTTACATTTTCTAATTGTTTTCAGTATGAATATTTGTTTCAAGCTTCTCTATCAGTAGCCAAAAGTGTACGTTTCCAAAAAGACAATCTTGACATTTTTTATTTTCTTCAATAATTTCCTCCAGCAACTGTTCCTTCTTTTTCCCTCACCTCTATTTTTAACCTTTTTCTATTGACTAGAATTTTTTCCTGTAGCTATAAACATTCTTACTTTTCTGTCAACCAAATGAAAAAAAAAAATGACCACACATTTGAAAATATATCTTTTTCTTTGGTTAGGTAAGTTTTTTTTTAAAAAAAAAAAGGAAAAAAATACTTTATATCTGCTATCACAATTTTTATATCCAAGTTCCTCACCAAACCTCTGCCTCTGAAATGTATTTTTCAATACCACCACTCTGCTAAAATGACTCTATATTACATGATATCTCCATTTAATCCAAAGCCTTTTATTTTCTTTTTACTTTACAGAAACTCTCAGTTACATATGACATCTCACTTTCCTTTCTGAAATTGTTTATGCTTTTGGCTCTGTGCCCCATCCTTCCACAAAAGAGGAAAATTAAGAACAATAGGGTGGGTTTGTAAAATATAAACTTTAAACATAGAGGTGAAAAAAGAGAGATCCAGACAATGTGAGAGGTAGAGTAAATACCAGAAACAAAGAAAAAAAGATCTAGTTGTTGATTTGGAGAAGTTTAAACAGAATTTAAATGAAGACATATGGTTGTGCATGTTTGTGGCTTTGTGAGTTACAGGGCTTAAAGTTTAGCTTAAAACCATTTTTTGCTTAATTCAATCCCAGCTCAACCATTTACATGCTAAGTGACCTTGGGAAATTAGTCAGTCTTTTTGTATACAGTTTCTTTGTCCATAAAATGGGATTCATAACATTTCAAAGGGTTATTTGTTGATTAAATTAATGTGAAATAATTTGAAAAATGGTTGGCACATAGTCTTTTTACTGTTAATATTTTACTTTTTAGTGATATTATTACTTGATAGCTATCAAATAGATGCAGGAAATATTGAAGAAATACCTGACATATAACTAAAAATATATATCAGTTTTAGAGAACCTACTAAATAATAACATATAAATGCCATCTTAAACAAATCACAGCTGACCCTTGAACAACACTAATATAAACTGCTCGAGTTCACTTATATATAGATTTTTTTCAATAACTACTGTAAATATATTTTTCTTATAATTTTCTTAATAACATTTTTTCTCTAGTTTATTTTATTGTAAGAATACACCATATAACGCATACAACTACAAAATAAGTGTTAATTGCTTATGCTATCAGTAAGGCTTTCAGTCAACAGTAGGGCATTAATATTTAAGTTTTCGAGAAGTCAAAAGTTGTATGCAGATTTTCGACTGGGCAAGGTTAGTATCCCTAACATCTTGATGTTCAAGAGTCAACAGTTCTTCCTGACTCTTATTTTGACATAAATGTGGTTAGAATTACAATTTAACTGTACTTGTAGTTTCATTAGGTTTAGACAAAAATGTTTTGAGATTTATTTTAGTTTTTTAAAAATAATTTGGGGGCAGAAGTACAGTTCAAAGTTTGAGAAATCTCTCTATTAATAGCACTTATTTATCTAGTATGTTTCTCCTGAATATTTTATTTTAAAACTTTCAAATATACATATACAGATATGGAGTGAGAGAGAGAGAGAAGAAAGAAGAGAAAAAGATTAAAGTAGTTGGAGTAGAAGAATCTAACTAATACTTTAAAAACGTAAAGTTGATTTTTCTCATAAAATACATCTTTATTTAATAAATTTGGAAACATAAAAGTAGAAAACATATATACTCATAATTTTACTACACAATGTTAATCATTTTAACATTTGGGTAAATTTATATCTATATTTTCATAGGCTTTGATTTTGCTGTGTAAGTGTCCTTATGTAGATGTAATTTCATTTGATTGGATTTGTAAATTTAATAATAAATAGCACTTAAGAAGAGATTTCTTTAAGAAAAATAGCCTAGCATAAATTTATGGATTATTTGCATAATGAAGAGGGATTTATATGAAATGGTTTTCTCTTTTTTTTTATGTTCTATTTTTTAAAAAAAGTCAAAACATTAATTTTAGTAAATATTCACTTCTAGTGATTAGCTGAGTCTTGAGTCAAAATCTTTGTAGGATGAGTCACACAATTTATAACAAATTAGGTCATTATTGTTAACTTTCCTCATCATGAACTCTTTCTTTCAGTCAGGAATGGACAGTTGCTTACCATTAATTGGTGGAGGTAATTAAAGTAATAGCTTTCTTGCTTTGTCCTAGATATAAGCCAAGTGAAAACAATGACAACAGCTCTTGCAGTTTTGTTGCTATTTTCTCTAAATTTTTAAAAGATAATTCTAATATTTAACCTATTTTTTATGAGACAAAATTTTTCCTTCTTAACATTTCATTACTTTCTGCATCTTCTGTTAGTGTGTATAGCTCAAGAATTACATGATTTATGTATCTATATATCTATCTATATTATCTACTATCTCTCAAAATTAAAATACAGATATAACAAATTTGCAATTATGTTACATAAAGTAACAAAGTAATTCCAGAAGATCTAGAATTATGTTCAAAGATATCAGTACATTTTAGAAAATATCCCATAGAGAAGTCATTAAAGAAAAACTTATTTTATTTATGAAGATTATATTTTATTATTTGCAACAATAATTTATCCATGTCTTTTCTCTGGGTAACTGAGGGATTGTCATATCAAAAAATGGTTCTACCTATATACCTATATAAATTATTACATTATGTAGTTTGAAAAATAATGTTTATAAGGATAGAAAGATATCAGTAGTTATAGACATACACTGGTTAACAAAATCCCCTAGGTAAAAGATCATTAGGCCCATATTAAAGTCTTTTTACAAATTGTTTTAGGCAGTATTTTTGTTGATTATTGGGAATTTTATCAACTTTGGACGTGTTAATTTACTAGGGATTGAAAGTTGAAAGAGAGTATATGGCAGATAGTTTATTCATTGCTCTCAATAACGTTACTTTTATTATCTGTATTACTCTTGACAACTTGGAAAATGACATTTGCATAGACACAGAAAATTCACCAGTACACTAGAGACAGGTGATTTCACCTATAAGAATTTTATATCATTTGTGGAAATTAAATATATAAATTAGCCACATATTTACTGGTCACAATGCGCTTAAAAAAATAGCAAACAAACTCAAAAAGAAATTGCAGTATTTTACCAGTGTAGAAATCCCCAACATTGCCAAGATATTTATTGGAATTTTAACATGTTATTAATAAACTTTTTTCAAAAGCCCAATGTTTAGGACATGAATACAGGAGATAGTCTATTTAGGGTAAGAACAAGAAACTGAAAAATGGCTCACAATGATTACATAGTATCGTTTTTAAAACTGCAGAAATTATATCATAACTCTTAGGAAGATTAATAGAGGAGACTAATAGTATACATAAGCTTCAAAATGATTCTAAAATAATTTTCTTTGAACAGGTTTCTATCACAGATTATATTTGATTCTTAAAGTATTGTTAAAGCAAGTAATATTATTTTTATGAATAGCTTTATAGAGATATAATTCACATAACATGAACCATTATTTTAAAGTAGACAATTTAATGGATTTTAGCATAGTCACAGAGCTGTGTATCTATAATGGCAATCTAATTTTAGAATACCTTCATCATTCCCCTAAAGGAAACTTAACATTGAGAGTCGATTCTCATTCTCATTTTCCCCAGCCTTAAACAACAGACCTATTTTCTGCCTTTAGAGATTGGCCTATTCTGGGTATTATATGTATTTGAGATCATACACATGTGGTATATTGAGATTGACTTCTTTCACTTAGTGTAATGTTTTTAAAGTCCATCCATGTTGTCCATATATTAGTACTTTGTTCCTTTTTATAATGTGGCTTTATATATTTTATTTACCCATTCATCAGCTAATGATTTCGAGGTTGTTTCTACTTTGGGGTTATTATGAAAAATACTGTTATGAATATTCATGTATAAGTTTAGGTGCACATGTTTTCACCCTCTTGGATATATACATAGAATTATTGGATTAAAAACTAAATCTATGTATAAAAATTTGAGGAGTTGCTAAAGTGTTTTGCAAGAGACTAACATCATTTTACATTGCAGCACAAAAGTTTTTAACTTTGATGGAATTCATTTTATCCAGTTTTCCTTTTGTCACTTTTGGCATTTTATTTAAGATACCACTGCTTAAGCCAAGGTCATGAAAATTTATTCCTATGTTTTCTACCAAAAGTTTTATAGCTTTAACACTTCTACTTAAGTTTATGTTCCATTTTGAATTAGTTTTTGTATGGTTTAATGTAGGGGGTCCAACTTCATTCTACTGTACGTGGATATCCTCTTGTCTCAGCACCATTTTTTGAAAGGATTATTTTCTATTCATTGAATTATCTTGGCATTCTTGTCAATAGACCATAAAAGTAAGGCTAACTTTCTGGACTCTCAAATATATTTTACTGATTTATATGTCTGTCTTTATGCTTCTACCACTTGTCTTGTTTACCATAGTGAATTTTAAATTTGGGAAATGTGAATCTTCCAACATTATTCTTTTTAAAATTGTTTTTGGCTATTATTGGTAATTTGAATTTCCATGTGAATTTCAGTATCTTGTCAATCTCTGTGAAAAGTAGGCTGCAATTTTGACAAAGATTGCATTGAATATGCAGAAAAATTTGTGGAGTGTTGCCATCTTAATATTAAATATCCCAATTCATGAATATAGATGTCTTTGCATTTCTTAATATCTCCTTTAATTTCTTTAACAATGTTGTGTAGCTTTCAGTGTAAGATTCTTGCACTTCTTATGCTTAATTTATTCTTAAATGTTATTGTTTTGATACTATTATAAGTGAAAATTTTTTCTTTCATTGTTCTTTGCTACTTTATGGAAATATAATTTTCATAATTACCTTTTATCCTTAGACCTTGTTGAACTTGATTATTAGTCCTAATAGCAATTTTTTTTAGTGGATTATTTAGGACTATCTGTATATAAAGATGTGACCTGCTAATATAGATAGTTTTACTCTGTTTTCATTTTTCTTTTTCTAATTCAATATTTTTTTTTGTTCTGTCTACTTTACCTGGCTGGAACTTCCAGTAAGACATTGAATAGAAGTGGCTAAATCAAATATTCAAATCAAATCAAATGTTGTTCATTGTAAGGTTTTTCTAAATATTAATTATTGGGTGGAAGAAATTACCTTCTATTTTTGGTTTCTTGGATGTTTCTATCCTGAAAGGATGTTGGATTTGTCAAGCTATTTCTATCTATTGAGATGATTATGTTTTTTGTCATTTATCCTCTTAAAAGTTACATTACATTAATCAATTTTCAGGTAAAAAAAATGAAACCTTACATTATTGAGAAAAGTCTCACTTTGTCCAGGTGTATAATCCTCTTTATATGTTGTTGTTTTTGATTTGTTAGCATTTTCTATTGTGGTAAAATATATATAACATAATATGTTGACCATTTGTAAGTGTATAATTCAGGGACATTACATGCCTTCACAACGTATAATAATCACAACTGTATATACCCCCCCCAATTTTTATTATCTCCAACAAAAGCTCTGTACCTTTTAAACAATAACTTTCCATTCATTCTTCCCCCTAAATCCTAGTAACCTCTTTTCAACTTTCTGTCCCTTTGAATATGCCCATTTTAGGTACCTCACATAAGTAGAATCATATGTGTCCTTTGTGTCTGGCTTATTTCACTAAGCTTATTGTTATCCAGATCTATACATATTATAGCATGTATCAGAATTTAATTCTTTTTACTCACTGATTGATATTCTATTATATGAATATATCATATTTTGTTTATTTATCTGTTGATGGACACTTGAGCTGTTTCTACCTTTTGGCTATTGTAATAATGCTGTTAAGAAATTGGTGAACAAATATCTTTATAAGTTCCTGCTTTTTTTTTTTTAGATATATACCTAGAAGTGGAATTGCTGAGTCATATGGCTGTTCCATGCTTAATTTTTGAGGAAATATCAACTGTTTTCCATGATGACTATACTATTGTACATTCTCACCAGCAAAACATAAAGAGCCCAATTACTACACATCCTTTCACCAACTTATTTTACACTTTTTAAATTTATTTTAATAGCCAACCAGGTAGGTGTGAAATAGTGTGTCATTGTAATTTTATTTGCATTTCCCTATTGGTCAATGATATTGAGCATATGTTCTTGTGCTTAT
This sequence comes from Pteropus alecto, assembly GCF_000325575.1. Lineage (NCBI taxonomy): Eukaryota > Metazoa > Chordata > Mammalia > Chiroptera > Pteropodidae > Pteropus > Pteropus alecto. The sequence goes on along the minus strand of NW_006432491.1, from coordinate 2,433,593 downwards.
TGGACCTTGGTATACATTGTTTGAAGAAATATCTGTTCACCTTTTTTTGCCCATTTTGGAATTGGGTTTGTATTTTTATTGTTGTTTTAGAAGATTTTTTAAAAAAATATATTCTATGTAGTAATCTCTTATCACATACATGATTTGCATCATTGTTTTTACCATTTAGTAAGTTGTCTTTTACTTCCTTTTTCCTTTGAGAAAAATGTGTATTCTGATCTTTTTGAAGTGGAGTGTTCTGTATATGTCTATTAGATTTATTGGTCTATTGTAGTGTACGAGTCCTCTATTTCCTAGTATATTTTCTGTCTCATTTTTCTAATATTCATTTACTTTTAACTTATCTGAGATTTTAGTTAAAATGAGCTTTTTTATTGATAATATAGAATTGGGTGTTTATTTATCCACCCCAACTATCCCTACTTTTTATTTATGATATTTAGATCATCCATATTTAAAGTAACTATTGGTATAATTTGATTAATATCTACCATATCTGTAACTGTTTCATTTGTTTCTCTCTACTATTTTTTTTCTTCTTCTAGCTCGAGTATGTTATATGATTTCATTTTATAATCTCCTTTATCTTGTAAATTATATCTTTAAATTTTTACATTTGTAATTAATCTAAATATCACTTCAAATATACTATGCCACTTTATGTATAATATAGGTAACTTAAAACTAACTATACATAATACCTTCCTTCTATTCTTGTTACAATGTCTCATTCATTTAACTATAATAACACTATATAGTAAAATAACTTTACATTATTAGCATTACTACTATAAAATTATTACCTATTGAATTATTGTTTTCTTTTATTTATTTCTCCCCTGATATTCTTTATGTAGACCAAAGTCTGACATATTTTTTTCCTTCTCCCTAACAAATTTTATTTTATTTTTTGAAGAGCACATTTTTCTGGCAATGAATTCCTTCAGGTTTTGTCTATCAGAGTTGTTTTTTTATTGCTCCTTCATTTTTGAAAGAATTTATAGCTATTGAATTCTATTTGTTGGAGTTTTCATTCAATATCCTTTCTTTTCTTGCTTTCATGGTCTCTAATGACTAATTCTGATTCTTGTTTTGTATTCTCGTTTTGTGTTTTTTATTTTCTTTTCCTGTATTCTTTCATGATTTTCTTTTTTATTTACTTGGGATTTCTGAAGTTGGATTATGATAGGTATATAAATGTATTTGTATTTATCATATTTTGTGTTCTCTAAGCTTCCTAGATCTTATGTCAGATCTCTGATATTATTCTTATTCATTATTACTTCAAATATTGCTGTTTCTTTATCATCTAACTTTTCTCCTTTTAGTATTCCAATTACACATATATTATACTTTATATACGTCTATAGTAATTTTTGCAATCATTTCATGAAGTTTTAAACTCACTAATTCTTTCTTTGGCTGTGTCCAGTCTGATGTTGAGCTCATCAACATTCTTCATTTCTGTTTTTTTTTTTCTTAGTTTTTTATTTTACTCTTCTTTAGGGTTTCTACCTCTCTGCTTATATAACCCATCTGTGCTTAAATGCTATTTACTTTCTAAAGCCCTTATCATATTAACCATAGTTATTTTAAATTCCTGATATGTTTATGTTTATGTTATACCTGAATGTGTTTCTGATGCTTGCTTTTTTTCTTCAGTCTGTTTTCGTTTATGCTTTTGTGTTATGCTTTTTTGTGTCATAAATGAAGACATGTTGTTACCAGTTATAGGATCTGAGGTAAAAAGGCACTTGGTATAATGATTTATGCTAATGTGACTAGATTTTTAGCTTAAAAAAAAGTTTGCTGTTACTGTAGAAATCATTGGCTTTAAATTTTTTATATTGTCCTTTTTATACTTGGCTCTGGTCTGACTTTGGGTTTCCATAGAACTTCTTCTCATAAATATTCTTTATCTTGTAGCTCTTTAAACTCTAAACTCCTGTTATAATATTAGATACTCTTTGGTGTTGTTTTAAGGTGAGAGGAGGATTTCTATAATCTTATGATTAAAGCTCATTCTTTACATGGGTTTGTGATTCTGAGCCATAGCTTTCACTAACATTTCTCCACTGATATAGAAGACGTTTTCCTTCCTTATGTGAGACAGTCTGGTTAGAGTGGGCTAGATATTGAAGAATGCCCTTATACATGTAAGAAAAGATCCTAGTAAGATATTTCCATTAGAGCAGAACTTTTTGATGGAGAGCATTCTGGGCCTGATTCATAAAGATTGCTTTTCCTCATCCCACACGCCCTCCCTGCCCAGAGCCATGATGACTTATTCTTAGATTCTTACAGTGAGAACTCAGCACTTTCTGGGGGTAAAGCTAATACATGAAAATGTATTAGGTCCCTTAATAGTGTAACCCCAGGAGCTTATTATCCTTACACTGGTCCACATTCAGCCTCCAATGATTCATCAAAATTATTATTTGAGTATTTCTACCAGTTTATAACTCCAATGCTCTCGCATCAATTAAACAGACCTATTTCTGTATCCCTGGTTGTAACTTTCTCTCCGAATTTCAGGGTATTTTTCATTCCTCCAACCTCAGTTCTCTGATTGCCCCAATAGAAGTCACTGAATTTCCTTTCGTTTTCTTCATTATTATTTTTTGTTGTAATAATGGGAATGACATCATTCAAGCTCTTTACATGTCCATGCTGAAACTTGAATGCTCTTAATATGTCATTTTAATTCCCTCATTGTTTCTTTTAATATGCTCTATTTCGGTTATTTTCTGAATTATTGCCCTGGGAATTTCAATTAGGGTTTTAACTTAAAAACGTTTTTTATAAAAGCATATTATTTTTCAAAATATATGTTTTTTAAATGAAGATATTCAACTTTTGGTGCCTTAGAATTAATTAAGATATTGTAAAGATTAATGTTATTTATAAGATTATATTAATGATTTATATAATAAAAATACTTGAGATTTATAATTTATTCTCTTTAATACTATGAATTATTTACAATATATCTTGTGTGCAAAACTCAAACTACAACCTGAAAATAGCGACAAGTTAAGAGTCAAATTTTACTAAAGTTTTGATATTTTTGATAAAAGTGACCTGTTTTCACACTATACTTTGCATTCTGCAGTAGTTACCCATGGATATTTAATATACATATTTAGAAATATAATTACCTTTAAGAATATTATATCGACCCTTTGTTTTAGTTCCTTTTAGAATAAGAAAGATAACTTTTTGTTTACTTCTTCCTTTTAACCACCATGATATTATTTTCTAGTATTCTGTTTTGTTTTAAATATACACGTACACATATGCACAGTTGAGAACCTCACTGTGATTATGTTTAGCAATGTTTTTTTAAATGTAGTACATACTTTACTGATATTCTCTCACTATTTCTTTACAGGTTTATTTTTATTTCATTTTTGCTTTGTTACACCCTCTGGCTAACAATTCCTTTGAAGACAGTTTATACATATCAAGTTCTCTTTGCTTTTTATATCTAAAAATGTCTATTTTATTCTCACTTGGGGTTATACTTTGATGTAGAATAGAGGCATAGAATTTTAAATAGTAATTTTTCCATCACATTTTGAAGATGTTAATACATTATCTTATAACATTTTATCGATTCTGAAATAATGTGTTTATTCTGATTATTGATTTTTAATAGTTTTTAATGCTATTGTTTTATTTTTCCAAATTCTACTGTTTTCCTATGTTACTATCTGGAGATTGTTACCTTGACCCACAAAGACTTTACGTGTCAGACTCATTTCCTCATTCTATAGCAATTATTTTAGAATTAGATATTTATCTATGTTAGCTATTAGAGTTGGATGATCATGCATGAGGACTCTATATGTACATATAAATTATGTTTAACAATGTTTTCTATAGTTATAATATATGCCGTATATCTTCAAATTTAATGAGGCAACAGGAGATAGCCTTGACACATATCCAGAATAGTCTACCCATAGAATGTTCAAGCCACTTGTGTGTGTGTGTGTGTGTGTGTGTGTGTCCAAATATGGCTATGACTTGAGAAACTGAAGTGAACTTTTTGATAATCTGATGTGGCAATCACTCAATCAGCAATTCTTTTCACTCAAAACTCTATACATACTTTGTAAACATTTGAGAGTCTAGAAGCTTATATTTATCTAGTTTGATTTATCAATTACTGTCTCTATTGAGTTTTTTTTTTGTTTTTTTTTTTGTTTGTTTGTTTGTTTTTAGTAGAGTTGCCTTCTCTGTGTTTAGTAGAGTTGCCTTCTCTGCATTTTGTTTTTATTTATGATTTATTCTGGTCATTATTTGGGGCCATCTTTCAATCTAAGGATTCATATCTTTCTTAATCTAGAAACATTTCTAACAATATCCATTAAATATTGCCTCTTCACCTTGATTTCTATATATTTGTATCCTAGAAACCTTATTAGATGTATGTTAGAGCTTCTAAATCTATGCTCCATTTTCTTAGTTTTTCTTTGATAGTCTCTAACTCTTACTTTCTACAATATTCAAGTTTTACATCACAATTTTCTAATTGTTTTTTTGTGGGGAGATAGTTTTGTCTAAGTTTTCTTGGGCAATTCCAAATCTATTGTATATATATTTTTTATTTTATTCATTACGTATTTTTATTTTTAATATATAATATTTTCCATAGACCTTTCATATAATCGTGCATTCAATTCTTATTAAAATCATATGAGGTAGGTACTGTTATTGTTCCCTTTTTACAAGTAGGAAAATTCAGGAAGAAAGTGACTCAGTTAAATGATTGAAGACACTCAGTAACAGGTGAGGGAACCAGAAAGAAAAAAGCTAGGAAACTGGTAAAATGGCAACAGAAATTCAAGAACAAAAGCAAGGTTATAAGTGCTAATTTCAAATATGTAGCTTTTGAATATGTAGTATTATATGACATTCAAATCTAGAAGTTCGGCAGTTAGTTAAACACATGAGCTTGACATCTCAGGAAGAGAGATAATTTAATATTCACTCTACCTGATAAAATATTATAAAGTTTCAATGATTTCTTAGAAATTATCTAGGTATATATTGTTTTAAAAGTTATATTTAAAAAAAATTACTTTTATAAAATTTTGTAGGATAATTTAAAATATAACTTTATCTGCAAAATTTGAGTGTCTGGGTTATTAACATAATTTAACAGTTATTAAAAAATAAAAATTTTGTGCTATAAGTAGAAACAATGCAATTTTAAGATATCTTTACAGTGATGAACTACATAAAGTGGAGTAGAGCTTGTTTAAGTCAAGCAGTGGCATTGAATGCATTGATCTTAGTGCCTGTGGTATTTTCTGCTCTACCCTATATGCTGGAGACTACCTTTACAATCTCCCTGCTCATATTCATGGCTGATGAGTAGATGAGTAGAACCTACCAAAAATTCCCACCAACAATGTATGAGTTCCGATTGCTCTACAACTTTGCCAACATTTACTATTGTCACCTTACTTAATTTTAGCCATTTCAAGGTATTGCAAAGTAGTTTTAGTTTGCATTTTTCATTAACCATACTGAGCATGTGCTTTGTTTGTAAGATGTCTGTTCTAATTATGTTTTGCATTATTCTTATTTTGTACTTTTATTATCATTTTGTATGATTTTAGTTTATATTTTGAATATTTTTCATACATAAATATGTATAATAAATATTTTGTCATATATAATAAATA
>NW_006432491.1:2388456-2427885 GCF_000325575.1 Pteropus alecto | reverse complement strand
ATAAATATATAATAAATAAATAAATATATTATACATATATAATAAATATTTACTCCCAGGCTGTGGCTTACTTTTTCATTTTTTTAATCATGCCTTTTGGTGGTCAGAAGATTTTAATTTGAATGAGATATAATTTAACATTTATTTGATTTTATAGTTTCTGTGTGTGTTGTGTTGGGGGGATCTCCTTAAGAAATCTTTATTTACCCCAAGTGCTTAAGTTTTCCTCATGTTTCCTCATAAGAGCTTTATAATTTTAACACATATGTTTAAAATAAACCCTTTTAAATCAATGATATAGGCTCCAAATCTATCATTTTCAAAATCCACTTATGGAAATTTTACTTATTGAAAATGCAATTGTCACCAGACTTTGTGCTTAGAAGCGAATTGGCAAATTATCCAATGAACAAACTCACCAAGAAATTTTAATATTTTTAACTTTTTTTAAACGGAGATATTTGGATTAAACTCCAAACAATCAGTGCTAACTGCAGAGTTTAAGGCTCAGTATCACTCTAGCAATGTAGATATTTTAAGGCATTTAGATGTTCCTAGTGTCATCCATTATACTACTAGAGGGAAATTATTTAGAAACAACTAGAACAGATCTCTTTATTATCTTATTCTTCCAATCAAAAATTTGTTATATGCAATTTCTTAGTCCAGGGGATACTATGGGTTTTCTATGACTTGAAAGCCAGATTGGTTGGTAATGGATAGTCTCTGCTGGTGAATTGATAGGAATTGGACATTGCTATTATTTGATCTGAGACCATAAAATCATATGCTGAACTTTTTAGGTTTTGTGCACAAAATTTGAGAGAATTTTTGTCTTTTATTTCTTTTGTTCTGCTCTTACAGCTACCACTAACATCATGAGTGTTGGATAGAGCATAATACACTGGGAACATTGGTGTTTTTTTGTTACTGCTGCCTGCCATTATCACTACATTTTTTCACATATTTTTTTTGTTTCTACATCAAGTGACATAGTAAAAAAAGACTTCCTTATTTTCATTCCCTCGTCTGTTATTTTTCTTTTTTTGCTCCTCAGATAACATATTAGAAATACTGTTTCAAGACTAATAGATAAGGAAGATGTTTAAATCAAAACCCAATCAAAGCTCATTACTTTCCACAAAAGGGAAGAATGTAGCCATCAATACAAGGCTTCCTTTAAAATTATGAGCAATTTTTTGCAGTCACCTTAAATTAATATGTCCATGATCTTGTATTTTTTAAAAATTTACCTAACTTAAAGTATATCTTCTGTTGAGTATATTTGTGTAATAGAAAGCTGTAAAATATAGCTTTCTCCTGCTGATTAAAACAACTTACTATGATTCCTTGTAGAATATCTTCAAATTCTACAAATCTTTCAGAAGGGCCTGAGAATAATTATATTTTCAGCTCTGTTCATTCTTTAGGAAAGGGTAGTTGGGGAAAATGCAGATCATCATTATTCTTGTTTTTCATGAATTAAGAAAAATGTTATTCTGTATTTACTCGTCTACTGACACAAGTGGAATCTCACTAGCTGGTTAATTAAACACCATGCATTCTGACTATAATTAGGCCATGCTTTTATTCCAAGCAATTTTACAGAAATAAAGTCCTTTAATATATACTTTCTAAAACTTCTGTTTTTCTTGTGTACAAACTTGAGAGTAAGTGGACTACAGAGAGCAATATTACAAAGTAGAATGAAGTATGTCTATGCTAGATAGTAATTATGACAATAAAAATTAAATACAAGTGTTTTACTGTGCACTCAATATCTTAGACACTGGATTTATTAAAACAACCCAGAATAAGTTTTTAATAAAGGTGGGAGTCCTGGTTTTCTTTCCAATGCTGTTGCTATTAGTGATCATTGATTATTTATTAGCCAGGTGTTTTTATTTGTCTGCAAAGAAGAATGTTTTATTTTAATAATTGAAACCTGAAAAATAAAGCTACTTCCTAATATGAATCTAAAAATAGTGTTTATTATAGTTGCACTTTTTTGTTGTTTTTTTTTTTATAGCCTCTGGGTTCTCCTCAGTAAAGCTACAATCTTAGCATAATATCCAAGGAATGGAATTTCTAGAGGCTGACTTCTCTACATTCATTTGAGTCTCAAATTAAGCCCTTTTTCACAATCTTTTTCTCCTTCAGAGTGATTTGTTCAAGAATGACCAAGTGACTTGAAACTGTGAAGGGAACAGTTGGGAAAGACTGTTGGTGAACATTTCTTAGTTGTCCTGTTTCCTGCCCTATGGATTTGATACTTGGAACTGCAACAATCTGCTTGCTGTGAAACTTAGCATGAAGCAAACATATCAAAGTGGACAGAGTCAAACACATGCAGATAAGTGAAACTAGAGCTCCGCCATATCATCACTGCAGTCCTATTTTCAAAGCTCTTGTTTAGGTGATAACATGTCCTCATTTTTTCAGCCAAAATGCGTTGAAGGTTTTTGTTCCCTATGGTCAAGGGCATCCTGCCTGAGATATTAATTTAATGTAATATATAAAATACAAGATTTGAAAAAAATAAAAGTGTACAAACTATAGAGTCCTACATTTACCTCTAACATAGACATGATGCTTCTATTTTTTTTTTAATTATCTAATTGAAATACATCTTCTGAAGAGTATATTTGCATAAGATAAAGCGATAAAATACAAAATACTCCTGCTGATTAAAGCACAGTTAATGTAGTCCCCTGTTGAATTTATGCAAATTCTGAAAATCTTTCAGAGATATCTGTAACGAAGTTTTATTTTCAATTGTGTTCACTGTCTAGGAAAGGGGAGCTGGGTACAGTTAAGGTCACCATTTTTTTTTCTGAGAATTAAAAAAATAGGTTAGTCTGTGTATAGTCTCCTATTGACAGAGCTGGAATCTCACTAGCTAGTTGTATAAATTTTATAGCATCATTCTTCCGAATAATTCAGTTTGATATTTAAATTATAAATCTATACATCATTGTACAAAAGTAAAAGTTTTTAAACATGCATATTTATAACATGTTAAAAGTGACTTATTAAGACTTACTAGTGAAGATTTTTATCTGCACTACTAAAGACATCAATTTCTATCGTCTCTAAGCATAGTCTTCACATCTGTAACTAATTAAGAGTTGATACTAGATTGATGATTTTTCAGATGTGAATAACAGAAATCAGCTGAATACTACAATTTTACTGCTGCATGTTGCTCTCCACAGTATTTTAGGAATTATTTTATGAACAAAAAATAACATGTTTTTATTTTCTATAAACATTTAATCTTCCTGATAATTCAAGTTTTCTATTAGAGTGTTAAATATCATTAATTCATATAATATGAATATTAACATGTATTCTTCTAGTATTAAATACAATTTTAGACTTATAAACCATCTTAATAATAGTGTCGATATCCAGGTTAGGGGAAAAATACTGTCATAGAAATTTTGTCATATTTTTGGAAAGAGAAAAAAAGAAACATGGTAAATATCCTTGCTCAATACTTTTACTTTCCCTGTGGATTCACTGATCTTAAAATCATAGTTATTATTTAAATTTAATTATAGAATTTCTATTTATAAGGGTCATACCTTGATTTTCAAAGACTTTTATAAATATACTTTGTATTTTCTCTAATTATTTTAGTTCATATGTAGTCAATGTGTGAACAACATGTTTATTATTCACATACCAGTTTCTCAACGATCACTGCACTTTGAGTACTGAAGCCCCTACTTTGTACCATGTATGATTAGAGGAAGAAAGAAATTGGGATTTTGCCTTTAGTTATGTAGTTAAAGATGCTACTCTACTAAGTCAAAATAAGCCACTTTCAAAATAATGTATATGTTTAAACATTCCATCACTTAAACTGAATTGTTGGTAAAGAATTATATTATAAAAATTGCATAAAACTATATTAAAATTCCTCTCTTAAAACAAGTTTATTTATACAATAAGATTTTTGTTTTAAATAAGAATATACAAAAGTAAGTTGTGCATTTTCTCTTAAGATATAATGCTATGAAATATCTAACATTTTGTCTGTTGTTTTCTTATAGATACAGATAGCCCAATTTAAATCCCTTCTACAGAAAAAAAGTCCTACATATAGGTTTTTTTTGTCTTTGTTTTTCTTCACCTCAAGAGGAAGAAAATTGGTTGAAAATCATCTTGTGTTTTAGGACATAGAAGATGAGGTCAGGATCCGGGTGACCTGCACACAGCACACATGCCTCTGGCTCTCATTGTCTAGGAGTTTCTTTCACTAAGCCTAAGCTTCCTGTTCGAATTCTAATGATACAATCTCAGATGGCATTAACAACCACAATAAGTATACTTATTGCCTCTCTATTGTAGAAGCTATTCTTTATCCAAAGAACGTGCCTCTGGAACTTTTAATCTAATGCATTTGACCCATCTAATACATACTGATCAAAAATTTCTAATACAATTTAGGAAACTTGCATGTTAATTTTTTTTAATACAGTAACTTATGATGTCCTTGTAAACATCGAGCCAATCAGTCTGCACTGATTTAAAAGTGAACCACAATGTCTTTTTGTGTCACGTTTATTAGGCTTTGTATAAATACTCAAAATTTATGCCAAATTTCTCAGATCTCTGGCTTAAATGTCATTTTTTTTTCTCTATAGTTTGTTCTTTTTGTGGTTGATATGTCATGAGAACAATAATGATCTTGATTTCACACCATTCTTAATACACACAACTATCTATTTTCCAGCGTAGACGCTAAATGAATAGCTCACTTAAAGTTTGATTATTTCAAAATAACTTTCTTCATTCACCACATTCATTCCCGAGAAGTCATGAATTGTCAGTTACACTTATAAAAATTTATTTTTTATAATTTATTACATTTATAGGAGAAATGTGAACTATAATTAATTTATAGAGAACTGTAATGTGTTTTCTCACAGAATTTTTAGAAAAGAATTAGAAATAACTCTTACATTGCTGAAATTAATAAATAGAAGCATATTGTGAGGGACCTACTTGCAAAGAAATTGATTCATAGAAGTAGACAAAAAATAAAACATTTGTGATATTTACAAAGCAACTATACTGTAGAAAATCATTATACTGGCCTGAGCCAATGGCTCCATGACAATAGATAATAACACAGGGCTGGAAAGTTAGAATGTTTTGGTGTTTATTTAGCCCAGTTGGAAAGCAAGATATCATCAGATATTCTATTCTTTCAAGCATATAAGTAAAATTATCATATATATATTAGCATATAGTTGGTAATGTTTCTATTTGTAGTTTAAAAATTGTTAAAAGAGTAGAACTGAATATTTAAAATATTTAATATTTCTTTAAACCCGTACATAATGGCATATAATTATAAAATGCGGCAGCCCCAGGAACTTATATGTAATATATGAAATCAAAAGTGACTGTTAAATCATGTGCCCTGCTATTGTTTAGTAACCATTTTATTTAAAACCTGAGTACTAATATATATATATCTGGCAGTGTGAGTTTTCATCAAATAAAATATTACCGATATTATTTTATTTTTTACACATAAGAAATTTTACAGTTCAGAGACATTTAATCATTTTGGAAACAATCTAGGAAGTAAAGGAGTTGGAATTTTAAATAAATACTATTTCATTTATGTCACTTTTTTCATAGCAAGGGTAGAACTCATAAATTTGTATATTCTCATAATTAGAACACATGGGTGCATATTTCTTTTATATTTAATTTAATTTAATTTTATCTTAGTCATTTATAAATTCTTCAAGTAGAGCAAATTGCTCCTATTTGTATCATTTTGTTTATTCTGCTATGATAACCATTGCTTAATTATTATTGATTATTACTCATTATTATATAAACAGATTTCTTGGGTTCAAATTCTAGATCAACAGTACTAGCTGTTTAACTTGGATAAGGTCCTTAATCTCTATCTCAACTCTTTCGTTTGAAAATGATAGTTACAATGATATAGCTATCTCATCAGATTCTGTAATTATGAAAGTTCATGTATGGAAAGCACTTAACATTGTGTCTAACACACATATAAACATTAGTCATTTTTATTAATTATACTAATAGTATATAATATATCTTAATAATTATATCAATATGTAATTTCATTTAATTATATATTAAAAATGTTTATATAGTGAATGAAATCATAGTTGCCTTGGGTGCTACAATTATGCTTAATTTACTTTTGTGTCACCTATAAATAATTGTACACCTAATATATTGCAAGATTTTTAAAAAATGTTGAGTGAATTCACAAGTGGTAAGTGATTTCATAGAAGTTGATAATGTTTGATTTAAAAATTTGTTAATGTTAGATAGCTAGTCAGACATGAGTGACAGGGGGAACAAAGGAATAGGGGCCCAGCCTAGAGATCACCCAAAGAACACTCCAATAATAGTAGAATTCTGGGTAAGTACATGTACACTAGGCAAAGAGTTATATAGCAGCCAAGTTCAATCAAAATGACCTCACTTGCCAATCACCTAGGCATGCTTTTGGAACCACCTATCACAGACCAAATATATGACAGATATTTCCACTTCTGGGCTGTTTTTGCCCTTCTGGACTCTCTTCTTTTGTGGCCTTTCTGTGGTCTGCTTTTTTCTTTGCTTTTTTGCTTTTTTGTGTTTGTTACAGTACTGGGACCATGTGCCTCCTTGGGGCATACTTTGTCTTTCTAAAATATACTTTTAATAAAACTATTAAATCTCAATGACCTGTGATTCTTCACTGCTGTCATTTGAGGAAGAACCAAGGGAAAATGTTAACTACACTTCTTCACCCGCCCAGTTATTCCTCTCCCTTCCCCCTGCCCTTGGGGCGACACTGAAATCTTATTGGCCCCAACGGTGACATTTTTATTATAAAACTGAGTTGTAGTCAACAGTAGTATCCCAGAACACAAACTTATTTAGAGAAGGTACTGAATTGTAATCCTATTTATATTCATTGTACCTGGTTAAATGACCTTGATGGCAGTAATACTTGCTTTCTGTTCTATTAAACAGTAGTGATGATTGTTTTTTTTAAATCAAAGAGATTACTATTTTGCATATAGGGAGCCTGACATCTTATGGAAGCATATGTATATTATAATAATATAATGTTACATTATTATATAATTATATATTATATTATATCATATTTTTATTGTTTGTATACTCTTCTTATTAGGTACTGCTGCTAATAAATAATTTTCATGAGGCCCATTGACAAAATATTTAGTGTTATTTTTTGATCCTTAAGATATAATGCAAAATTATTTTTCCTTATCAAGTATTTTAAAATTCCTTAGGACAAAAATATGAAAATATTACCACAATGTCTTTCAATGTACAATATCATAGATTGTATGATTTAATTATTATTTAAGGGACTGTCAAGAAAAAACACTGTAGAATAAATTACACTGTAACATTTTTTCATTTGTATATTTATCCTTTACTTGAGAATTAAAAAATAATTTTACCTATTTAAACATAGATTTTTTTATGATTCTCATGCATAAATAAAAATATAAATATATTGATTAAGGTATTCCTAAAAACACTTAATTTTTAGAGTTCAATTCATTTCTGTAACTTTTAATTCAAAGTCACTGATGCCTATGATTTTCTACAAATTATTTTCCTTTGTGCTATAAAGAGCTGAAGTGATGGTGTCACCGCTGGGGTGAGGTGAAATGCAGCATCATCCCAGAAGTGAAAGGGTGGAAGAGGTGGATAGTGGAATATGGTGGACCGTGGGGTTGTGTGTTGTTGTTCCTCGGTTCTTCTCTGCCAACAGTTGGGTGCTATGTAACTTTTTGCCTACTGAGAATGTTCTTACTTAGAATTCAGTCTGTTATAATTCGATTCATGAACTTCTAGGCATAGTCATGAGATTATAATGATTATATAATGAGGATGAAGTTAGGGGCAGTACTTTCTGCACATGCATTTGTAGCTTGTTTAGTCAGCAGCTTTTATGGGCTTTGTGCTCTAGGATTTGAGGTAATTTATAACCTTAAAAGGGAGGTATTTCTGGGAGGTGCTTAAGGAAGATCTTCAAGGGAAGTTTCTGTGGTTATAGAGCTGGGCCTTGGCTCCTGTGGCTCATGGCTATCTACTTACCTAACAATGGTGCTTTTCTTAAAAGAAAACTTGCATTTTCTTCCACAATGCTGACATCTATCCTGCAGGTTTTGATATTGGTGCTTTTTTGACTATACTAAAAGATATTATTGGAATATTTTTAGACACAATCTGCAATTATATTCTTTCCTTAAAGAATTTTTAAAAGGCCTGTTGACTGACATGCTGAGGAGCTGTAGCTAACCATACAAGCCACCAGGAATAGAACCAATTCACCACATCTTTCATCTTGCTATTTTTACCTTTCAAATACATGCCCATGAACAATCTAAATAACCAAGATACTTGGTAGCTTTGTATAAAGCTCTAAGATCTTCCTTCCAAATAACTTTTAGCCAATTCTCTATCAGTTCTCTTGACTCCCATTCAAGTTTGTGAGCATACACAACAAAATAACAGGGGAAGATTTTATATAAAAGGCATCCAAATAGGAAATGAAGAAGTCAAATTGTCGCAATTTGTGGATGATATGATTCTCTATATAGAAAACCCTAAAGACTCTACAAGAACACTACTAGAAATAATAAGCAAAGACAATAAAGTTCCTGGATACAAAATCAATGTTCAAAAATCCATAGCTTTTCTATATTCTAATAAATAATTTTCAGAAAAAGAAGTGGAAAAAATAATTTCTTTTGCAATTGCAACAAAAAGAATAAATTACCTAGGAATAAATTTAACAAAAGATGTGAAGGACCAATATAATGGCAACTATAGGACCCTATTAAAAGCAATTGAAGAAAATACAAAGACATGGAAAGATATTTCGTGTTCCTGGATTGGAAGAATCAACATAGTTAAAATGACCTTATAACCTAAAGCACTATACAGATTTAATGCAAGCCCTATCAAAAACCCATTAACATTTTTTGAAGAAATAGAACAAAAAACCATGTAATTTGTATGGAAGCACAAAAGACCCTGAATCGCCAAAGCCATCCTGATATAAAAGAACAAGGCTGGAGGCATCACTCTGCCTGACTTCAAATTATACTACAAAGTGACAGTTATCAAACAGCACGGTATTGGCAAAAAAAAAAAGTCACACAGACCAGTGCAACTGAATCAAGAGTCCAGAAGTAAACCCATGTTTATATGGACAAATAATGTTTTACAAGATAGCCAAAAACATACAGTGGAGAAATAGAAGCCTCCTCAATATATGGTACTGGGAAAACTGGAAAGCCACTTTCAAAAGAATGAAACTAGACTGTTGTCTATCACCACACACCCAAATTAGCTCAAAATGGATTAAAGACCTGAATATAAGACTTGAAACAATAATGCATAGAAGAAACTATAGGAACTAAATTCAAGGATCTTGAATTTAAAGAGAATTTTATGAATTTGACCTCAAAGGCAAGGGAAGTAAAAACGAAAATACATAAATGGGACTCCATCAAACTAAAAAGCTCCTGCACAGCAAAACAAACTGTCAACAAAGTAAAGAGACAATGATTTGAATGGGAAAATATATTTGCAAGCAATGCCTTCAATAAGGGTCTAACATCTAAAATACACAAAGAACTTATACAATTTAATAACAACAACAACAACAACAACAAAAAACCCCAAGCAATCTAATTAAAAAATAGGCTTGGGACCTGAACAGACATTTCTCCCAAGAAGACATACAAATGGCCAACAATTATATGAAGGTATGCTCAACATTGCTACCTATTATGGAAATGCAAATCAAAACCACAAAGAGATACCATCTTACACCTGTTAGAATAGCTATAATCAACAGAACAAGTAATACCATGTGTTGGAGAGGATGTGGAGAAAAAAAGAGTCCTCATATACTACTGGTGGGACTGGAAATTGGTACAGCCACTATAAAAAACAGTATGGAGTTTCCTCAAAAAACTAAGAATAGATCTATCATATGATGCATCAATGTCTCTACTGGGTATTTACCCCAAAGTCTTGAAAATGTATATACAAAAAGATTTTTGTACACCAATGTTCATAACAGTATTATTCGCGGTGGCCAGAACATGGAAGCAACCGGAGTGCTCTACAATAGATGGTTGGATTAAGAAGTTGTTGTCATACATACAATGGAATATTACTCAGCCTTAAGAAGGGATAAAATACTGCCATTTGCAACAACATGAATGGCCCCTGAGATAATCATGATAAGCAAAATAAGCCAGACAGAAAAAGTTGAAAACCACAAATGAACAGGACAAACAAACAGAGTCTCCTGGACATGGACAAGAGACTAGTAGTTATCATAAGGTAAGTGGTAACTACTAGTCAGAGAAAGGTTGATAGTATTGTCGTTTAAAATAAGATATATTTTAAACAATGGTAATCACCGAGCAGGTAAAATGGATAATATTCTTAGAGATCATTGTTATTTGAGGAAAGCGTATTCAACATTTTAACATTTTATATTTTGAAAGCCAAACAAAAACTACTGTTTTTGTAACACAAGCCAATGAAATTTATGTTTTATAAAATCTCAAATTATGGATGTTCTTATTAGAATATTTACCAGTGAGTTGGCAGGACAATAAAAAATTTGTAGAGATGTCTAGATTTATCATAAGTGAGCATGGATTTAAACATATCAGATCATTCCTATATAATGATTAAATAATATTTTTTTCTAAAGATTAAAATAAAAAGTTCTAATAAGATTTCTGGGCTCTAACATTTATTTAGGCTATGTAGTTGTACTCAATACAATACCATTTTAATTGAATGAAATATAGTTTTTAAAGTTTACTGTAACTGTATTTAAATAAGTATTTTGAAAGAAGAGCTTATTTAAGAGTCTATACTACATTCAATAAAGCATGATATTGCATGGGGACTTTATAAAAATAAAACACAAAAGCTAGTTTTGAACTTTTATTATTGCAAAGGAAAATAAAGAAGGGAAAAAATATGAGAATTAGAGAAATAAATTCTCAACCTCATATGGTAATGTTTGTATATTAGAAAATTTGACATATTTTAATTATTCTACAAATTAACCCCTAGTATCTCAGGCATTGGTAACCAATAATCTCATTTTTTTCTCTGAAGATTTGTTTATTCTGCTCATTTTACACAAATGTAATTATATAATATATGATTTTACTTTGCATAATTTCAAAGTTTACCTCTGTTGTGCCACATATCAGTACATTATTTATTTTTATTGCTAAATTACATTATATTGTACAGTGTTAAAAAGAAATCTACAGGCCCAAAATGATGTCACTCATGCTAAAAGCCCATTCATGGCAAAGTTAGATTTAATACCTGATTTAATTGGAGTTTTAAACTCTCTCAGAAATGTAATCTTAATCAACCAGTTTGGAATTTTCTGGTCAACAACAATGAAGTAATCTGTCATGTAGGACCTCTCCATGCTCCATTAAGAAGAAGAGGTAATCTGAAATGATAAAACCCAGTCGTCCCCTTACACCCAAAATAAGATGCCCTGATCTGAAAATAATCCTTAATATTTTTCTTCAATTTTTCGCGGCACTATTGACTGTGGCCAAGACATAGAAACAACCAAAGCACCTTTTGATATATGATTGGATAAAGATAATGTGGTACATCTATATGATGAAATATTATTCAGCCATAGAAAAGATGAAATACTGCTTTTTGCAACAACATGGATGACTTGAGATTATCATGCTAAGCCAAATAAGTCAGATAGAAAAAGTTGAGAACTATATGATTTCACTCATATGCAGGATATAAAACTGAACAAGACAAAGAAAAAAACTTCATAGACACAGACAACAGTTTAGTGGATACCAGAGGGAAAGGGGGAGATTTGACCTTGCTGAACACATAATAAAATATGCATGCAATCTACGTATGATATATTATTGAATTGTACACTTGAAACCTATATAATTTTACTAACCAATGTTACTCCTATACATTTAATTTTTAAAAATTTAAAAAAATAAATTAATTGTAAAACCAAAGGTCAAAAAATACATACATACATACATACATATATACATACATACATAAAAAATAATAATTGTCTTTTCTTTGCTACTAGCTTCCTTGCCCTACCCTTCTTTATAGAACTCTTCCATTTTATAGGGACACCATTCTACTTACTAGATAGGATGCTGCCCAATTCATGAATTACTTAATGAAGCCAATTATATATTCAAATTTACTTGTTTAAATTTTGTTCTTTAACAGATTGGTGGCAGGGTGAGTATCAAAGCGAATTTCTGATGAGAACAAGAAACACAGGCGTGACACTCTTGCCCCATTTTCTTTCCAACCATTTCTGAGTGCCACTGGTAAATTCTGCTTGGTTTGAGTTTACTGTCTCTGAGTTCAAGCTCTTGATTTAATTGGCTTTCTATTCTAGAGCCCAGTGAGTCAGCTTGAAGCTGGCACATGGTTCTATCCAGAACCTGAAGTCTCTAGCTCAGGTTAAGGTCACAAGTCCATGTTGGAATCCTCTTGGTTTTAGCCTACATTTCGTTTACTGGGGCTTGCTGGTTTAGTC
This sequence comes from Pteropus alecto, assembly GCF_000325575.1. Taxonomy (NCBI): domain Eukaryota; kingdom Metazoa; phylum Chordata; class Mammalia; order Chiroptera; family Pteropodidae; genus Pteropus; species Pteropus alecto. Next base: position 2,415,242 of record NW_006432491.1, on the reverse strand, counting down.
CTTTCTCCAGTCCCAGTCCACATTTTTTATTTACTAGAATCTGCTGTTTTACTTCATTGTTGAGAATTGCTGATGGTGTGCACACAGCCATCTATTGGCCAATCTGCAGTAATGTCTAAACTACAGCCCTTGTGTTTGTCCCTCAATTCCATTTTGGAAACTACTAATGGTTTAGTGTGTAATTACCCATTTGTTTGGAATCTTCTTTGTTCCAGTTGAAATCTGTTGTGAACAAAGAAAGCAGCTATGGAAATAACAGCTTTGAACATGTTTATGTCTTTCACAGTGCCAGGTTAATAGAGGGGAGCCTTCTCAGATAAATTAATCAGGTACCCATGCAGGTTAACACACCATACTTGGAGGGGAAGTACAGAGTCTTACGCAACACAGTGAAGGGATTAGCATCTCTAAAACAAGCTTTGTTGACAGATAGCTGTGAGATGCTCCCAAGCCAGTCGTTAAACAGACAGAAGGTCAAAGTTCTCGGCTCTCAGTACATCTGTCCATGATGCTCTCGGATTAGGCTTGAGCATCTTCCATATAAGGTGTTCAGTTCATACGAAACTTATAAGGTGGGATCCTCATGCTTATCGGCCCCTGCAGATGGGGGCTTATCCAGGGAAGTCATGGTTGATGTCTCTGTGGGTTTGGGCGTTCCATTCACACCCTAAGGGCGTTCCCATAATGTGCCAGTTGACATTACTGTCATGACTCCCATGGAATCCCTTCCATAAAGTCCAAAAAGTTCTCATTTCTGTATGCTCTATACAAAACCTGACAAGATATTTGAAAAGATCTAATAACTTTATGATCAGAAATTCAGCACAATTGGAAGCTGTTACGAAATATTTTTAGGCCATCTCTCCTAAGTTAAATGCACTTAGAGGGAAATATAGGTGGATGGATGTGTCAGTCCTTTTGGTTAATCCAAATGCCTACCTTTTTTTTTTTTTTTGGTCTCAAAATACTCATAGATAATGGGGTATTAGAAACAGAATTGCCCTGCAAGTATGCCTTAAAAACTTTATTTTCGAGAAAAATTGGATATCTTATTTGCATCTTTGTAATGTAGATTTTTCTACCCCTGAATTCCCTCAAACATGAGATTCTTTGAAAGACAAATGTTTCTCATCAGAATAAAAAATAAAAAGAATTACTTAAAAACTAGGCAAATGTAAAATTTATGTCCTCTCCACAGCTATTAGTCTATGAGATTTCTTCATTTGTCTGCGTGTTTGTGTGAGTGTCTATATGTGTTGTAAATGAGAGATATTTTTTCTACCTCTAGACGATATTGCCAAAATTAATTTAGAAAGAGTTCTATATAGTTGGTCTGAAGGCAAACACTTGAACGAATTGGACATTCTGAACACTCAGAAAGGTAGGGTCTAACCCAAATATTTTTTCAAGTTCATGTGATCTAAGATGATCATTGGTAAATAAAAGCTAGTTTAAGTTTATTGGATTAATTAAAACTACCATATCTTTTAAGTTATTAAAATTAAATATAACACTTTTGTTGTACTTTGGCTTATAAATTTTTCAACATGAAAAATAACTTGGTATGGTGAAATTTTTATAATGATAAAAATGAACTGAAACTTTAAGCAAACATAATCTGTCCAGAGGGTCTATGGGAGGATGTAGGTCTTATGGATTTTCTTGTGGTCTGAATAATCACAAGAACTCTACACAACAAAATGCTACAGGAAGAACTCTATGTTTATAATAAAACTCTATGTTTCTAATTTCTCCTTCCATTACCTTCCTTTCCCTTATATAAATACCCCTTCATCTTGGCACACAGGCCATGGTGTGCATGTGGCTTACCACATCTGCATGCTTCGTGTTGCAACTATTTATTTTTCTAAATAAATTATTTTTGGTGGTAAAACACCTAGCTGATGTTATTTTTCAATCAACAATAAGTAATTTAAGTGTAAGCGTTAAAGACAAATTAAATAATGTAAGTGGGATAAGAGGTTTTAGATGGACTCTAGCAAATTATGATTTATGATATGTGTACTTAAAATAGTTTTCAAAATCTTTTGATAGTCTGAAATTTTAGAGTTTTGTTAAATTAAGTGATGGAAATTTTTTAAATTCTAAATCATTTCCAGTTAATATAAAATATTGCATATTAATTGCTAAACATAGATTTATCTACTTTTGGATTATGATTGCAAAAATAAAAACTAAATATAAATTTGGATCTATATAAACATGCCTCATGTCAAAATGAGAAATTTTCTATGAAAAATCATGTTTCTAGAAATTATAAAAAACATTTCTAAATTCGCCAAGCCACAGAATGCTAATATAAATGATAGTTTATAATGTTTACTTTTTAGTTTTCACTAGAAATCAGGATTTTAAATGTTAAAAATTATAATATATGTAACTAACACTACTGGAAATAATAAGAGAGATGACTGTATGCAAGCATGTGGTTTTCAACTAAGAAAAAGTGTGAGGATTGAAGATGCATTTTTTTTTAATTAAGGGAAATGAGTGTAATTTTGTCTAAACTAAAACTGATTATGAAGAACAAACTACAATTATATAAAACATTGAAGAGAGAGGGAAAAATAATTTTATCTTGTGTAATTAAGCTGGTTAAAAAAATTGAATTGTTATTATAAGTGTTTTTAAAAATTAAGTTTTAGTAATAATTAAAGCTAAAAATTAACTTTCTTTTATCTGCTAAAAAGAAAATTTTTTTGGACTGTTGGTCTGCTCCTGATAAGAGATTATAAAGGTTTTATTTTCAAGTAATCTGAGAAATCAAAGATTCTATGTTTCATCAAAATAATTTTCTGTGTTTTATGTTGTCTAAATCAGATCTTTGATTACTTAAGAGAACTGAATCATCTCAATAATGAACTAATCTGCATTTGTCTTTGAAATCTTTTATTGTCCCTTTGGTCAAATAGATAATTAAGTATTGTTTCATGATGATCTGGAATCCTATTTAGTCAAGTGTTTTGAAATCTTTGAAATTTTTTACAAACCTCCCAAGGATCAAATTCTAAATCATGTGTTTGACTCTCAAACTAACTGAAAATTTTCAGAGGGGCCCTAGAAAATTTCAAAGGATTTGTCATTCTCCTTATAAACAGGAATATATTCAACTATTTAGACTTATTTGATATGTTAAATTACATGGGAAGCATTGTCAAATAAGAAGTACTACTAAGCTCTTTCTATGTGATATTTGGGTATATAAGTGCTCTAGAAATTATGAAATTTCTAGAAGTCTGATATGTCCTGGAATAAAATGTTGTTTGTCATAAATATTGAACTTCACACTAAAAAGACTAAACTTGAGTGTCAGGGATATGACATAAATTTTATGCAAGTCAGCAGCAACAGAATTTGTAAAGATTAGGGAACACATGGATGAAGTCCATTCTGCTTATGCAAAAAAGACCTTTCATTTACAAATTTTTGCAATCCTAACATTCTTGTAACATGGCACTAGTCTGCTCCTAAACCAGATAAATTAAGACGGTAAACAATGACTGCAAATTAGATGAATACTTGGAGCTATGGGAAACTCAGGAAGCCTGCTTGGTTTCCCAGGCTTTCTGGCAAACCCCATTTTTTCAGTTTGTTTGCAATCCTTTCCCCATCATAGTGCATTTAAAAAAATATTTTGTCCCCTGAGGCATCAGACCTCTTCCTTCTGAATTCTTTGTGCACCTGCAGCTGGACTTCTTCAACTGCCACTTAGTATGGGTTATCAATATGTTCTTTCCATGTGTGTTTTCTAGCTAGGTTGAATCCTTCCCCTGTCACAGACTAATGCTTTTACAGTGGTAAGGAAACTATTAAAGAATGTGTTTTCACTCCACACGAGATAGTCACTGGTATACCAATGCTTATTGATATAAAACTTACCACCGATCCCATGCTGTTGCATGCTAGTATGAAATATGACTAGCTACTATAACTCTTTAATGTCTTATGATCAAGTCGATTAATAACAGGTTAAGGAAGCTTTCCTGGACTCAATTCAAGGAATCCTGGCTGGTTACAATCTAGAGTCTGATAACTGTATTCTGAAAGGCTCATCAGAAGACAGACCCTGAGTCCCACTGAAGGGTACCTTACCATATACCCCTCACCACTGCCACTGCTGTAAAACTAGAAGGCATTGAGCCTTGAAAACACATATCACAGCTAAAGAAGGCTCTACCTCAGCAATCCCCAACCCTTTTGACACTAGAGACTAGCACTCCTTTGAGAATCTAATGTCTGAAGATATGAGGTGGAGCTGAGGTTATGATGCTAGCACTGGGGGGCAGCTGCAAATATAAATGAAGCTTCACTCACTTGCCTGCCACTCATCTCCTGCTGTGCGGCCGAGTTCCTAACAGGCCACAGACTGATATTCATGGCCTGGGGGTTGGGGACCCCTTTTCTACCTGGCATCTAATCTTGTACAAATGCTGGAGACCTTCAAGTCAAATTGACTAGGAAAAGTAGCTAATACCAATGTTAAACTGTTTCCAACCAAGGAGCCAGATCAAAACTTCCTACTTTAGCTAAATATGAAAACTTTATTCTTTTCTTTCTTTCCTTTACTCTGTCATTTACTCTCCTAGGCCATTGCTAAGGGGAGTAACCTCTGGAATGTAGGACAACTTTTTACTTCACACTAGGAAAAAACATAATTGACTCCTGGCTTGAATGGGACATTATGCCCTGAGAGGATATATCTTTGTCTGTGGTAGTTAACATTCTCCTTTGTCTGTGGACCTATGAATTCCTGGATGACTGGTGCACATTTGGGTAATCTCTTTCAGATTATCTACCTGTGCCACTAGCTTTTCTAGAAAGTATCTACCAGGAGGCATTCATGATTCAGGAATCACTTCCTTTGGCAGGGCCATATTTCCCTGGTTAGAAATAGGTACAAAAGGAAATATTATCAGAAACTTATTCTTAACTCTTGGAGACATTGTAGATTCCATTGCTAAGGCACTGCTGCCCAGCAAAGATCTTTAGACTCCCTGGACAAGGTGATTCTTATAACAGGATAGCCATTGATTGATTGTCTTTAAGATGAGTAAGACGGTGTCTGCTGTGGCCAACACCACTTGCTGTACCTAGATCAACACTTCTGAGGAAGTTGAAACTCAGTTACATAAGACCACTGAGCAAGCCATTTGGCTTATAAAGATGCTTCCTTCATCAGGACTTTTCTTTGATTGGTTTGAGTCTTGGAGACAATGACCCTAAAGTGCTTTCTGAACACTGAGAATTATCTTTTTTATAGTTGTCATAATAATCTTACTTGCATTGTATTCAATCAAAAGCTTTAAATGCATGTTTGTAGTGGTTAACTGCCAAGCAAATGATCTTCCTAAGGCTGAAATGTCAGAAAGAGAATTAAGAAACTGGCTGACTTAAGGACAATAAACCTGGAACTGTGACCTGTGAATGTCAGAAGATTAAGCAAAAATGCCATACCATACTAAGGATCAACAGAACTGCAGGATAATACTTGAGAGTGATACTAATGCTTTATTATTATTATTATTATTTTTGTCACATCTCTCAGTTAAGCCGAGAATCTGATCAAAAAGGAAAATGTTTTAAAAAGTAAACCACAGGCCCAAAATGACATGATTCATGCTAAAAGCCCAAACTACCAAACTTAGATTTAATACCTGATTTAATTGCAATTTTAACCTCTCCCAGAAATATAACCTTAATCAACTAGTCTATAATTTTCTGGTCAACATAAACGAGGTTATCTGTCACTTGAGTGCTCTACATTCCTCATAGGAAGAAGCAGTCTGAATGATAAAACCTTTGCTGTTCCCTTCCTCCCAAAATAATATGCCCTGGTCTAAAAATAATCCTGTCCTTCTGCTAAGAGTACCCTTGACCCACACTTCTTTCCTTAAAAACTTTCCGTTTTATGCAACCCCATACAGCATGCTTCTTCTTGTTAAATGGATGCTTTTGGATTCATGATTTGTTCAATGAAGCCAATTAGATCTTCAAATTTTGTTCTTTAACAATAGGTATGTCATATTTTGTTTATCCATTCATCGGCTGATAGATAGTTGGATAGTTTCCACTCCTTGACTATTAAGAATAATGCTGCTATGAATATTTTATACGAATTTTTAGAAGGACCTACATTTTCATTTATTTTTAGTTATATAACTAGAAGTTAAATTGCTAAGTCTGAGTAGTTTATTTTTGAGCCAGTGTTTGGTCAGGTTGTGTGTAAGTACCATGTGCTAGCAATACTTGAAATGAGTTAGAGTAAGGGAAATTAAGGATTCTGGGCTAGAATTTACCACAGTTAAGCAGCACCTGGGGTAGAGTTTCCTTTCTACAAGTAGGGCCTGGCTGGGGAATTAAGCTTCAGTTGTTTGGGCTGCATCCAGCTAAAATAGAGCTTTTGCAATACAGGACTTAGAGGAATGAGTAATGCCAGTGACCCAATCCTCCGAAGGTTAAATAGTAGCCTTAGGTTGGAAGGTGGAGATGAGGGAGACCAGGAATTTGGGCCACATGACCTAGAGTAGAGAACCCAGAGTAGATTTTCTGTAACACAGAGTTTGTGTGGAGTTAAGAGAGTGGGTATGGCTCAAATGCCAAAGAATGTCTCAGATCTTATAAATTTTTAATAGTTTTAGTTGTATAAATATATATCCATTTGCTAAATGCTCTTAGGATAATTTGCAAAGACTAATTATTTTATTTATGTATTTATTTATCTATCTATCTATCTACTTATTTATTTATTTATTTATTATAATTTTCACTAGTTAAACGATTGTTCGTCTGAGAGAAGTATGCACTAGGCTCCTCACTCCACTATTCAGGGAATCTCAACTCGGTAGTAGCATGTTACTATTTTAAAATGGATCCACATACTTTCTACTTATCATTTTATGTTTTAAACAGTTTAAATGAGAGGGCACTCATTATCTTCACAATGCTCCATTTATCTTTACTCAGGGCTATTTCATTTCTGTTTTATAGATTGTGCCTTGCATATCTTCAGGGGGCAACATTCACACAGTTATCAGTTTGCCCTGCTGTAACAGTCCCGATGACCTTGGCCAATGTGAAAATAAATATTTATTTTAATGCAGAGTGGGTTTTAGAGTAATATATTGTCTTGAGACGAGTTAAGAATGATTCAGATTCAAATCCATAAATTAACATATTTCGTATGTTGAATGCCCATGATGATGTGAATCTCTTTATATTTAGTATATGTACAAAATTTATTTATCAAAAATGTACATATATTTTATTAGTCATTCTTTTTTGTGCATTTTATATATAACATTTTTGATTTATAATATGTCATTCAATGAGAATTTATCTAATTTTTTAATGATTAGATATACTAGAGTTATGTATTTTGGGAGAAGGGAACACAGAAATTAAGTGCCATTATTATTTCATTATATCAAGGGTACATACTATCATCAAGAATTATCTCTGTTTTGATACTTATGGTGTATCAGTTTAACTTCATAAATTGTAATAAATGTACTATTCTGGTGGGGGATGTTGATAATGAGAAAAGCTATGCATCTGTGGAGGCAATTTGTATATGGGGAATCTCTGTATCTTCCGCTCAGTATTATTAAACTGAAACTGTTGTGAAAATATAATAAAGTTTTAATGTAAATAAAAATTACCCTTTAACTTAACATAGAGCATGCCATTGTTACATTTAAAAATTTATTACAAAACCTAAAGTCACATGGAGTTTTTCTTATATTGTCTTTTAGAAGTTTTGTATTTTACATTTTGCATTTAGGTCTATGAATTTATAGACAAATTTATTTTGAATTAATTTTTATGAACAATACAATCTCTGTATGTAAGTTTGGTTTTTGGAGGTGTAAGGTTATATGGACATCCATTGAATTGCCTTTTTTTTTTTTTTACCTAAGGTCAGTTGAATATATTTATGTGGGTTTATTTCTGGGTGTTTCTTCTTCGATTGATCTGTGTCTATTTTTTCCTTAATACCAGGCTGTCTTGATAACTATAGCTTTAAAATAAGTATGGTTGTATTAGTCATCCAAATTTATTTTTCTTCAGTATTATGTTGGCTATTGTAAATCTTTTGCCTATTTCATAAATTTTGATTTATTTTATTAATATATAAAAATATTTTGTAAGTATTCTGATCGATACTGGTTTGAATCTATAGATCAATTTCTCAAGAAGACTTAACATTTAAAAATTTTGAGTCTTCTAATCCGTGAACATGGAATCTATGGAATCTATTTGTTTAGATCAGTTTTTATATCTTTCCTCAGAGATTTGTACTTTTTTGTAACTCTATTTTTAATTTTCTGGGAAACTTGTAGATGTTTTCCTAAGTGACTAAATCATTTTACATTATACCAACAGTTTATGAAGATTCCAATTTCATCACATTATCAACAACTATCTGATTTTTATGATTACATCCATCCTACGAGATTTAAATGGTAGCTCATTGTAAACTTGATTTGCGATTCCCTAACCAGTGATGTTGCACATATTCTTATGTGCTTATTGGCCATATGTTTGTTTATCTTCTTTAGAGAAGTGCTTATTCAAGTCATTTGCCCATTTTAATTTTTTTATTTTTTTGTTTAAATTATTGAATTGTAAGTGTTCCATATATATTCTGGACACATATTATTTTTAAATATGTGATTTGCAAATATTTTCTCTCCTTACATGAGTCCACATTCTTGTTAATGTCCTTTAAAGCACAAGATTTTCAATTCTGATAAAGTCCGATTTAATTATTTTTCTTGTGTTGGTTTTCTTCTATGTCATAACTAAGAATATATACAAGGTCATGAAGATTTACTCCTGTTTTCTTCCAAGATATTTATAATTTAAGCTCTTACATTTCCCCCTCTATATCTATAGTTATTTTTTGTTGTTGTTTTGTTTTAAAGTTTATTTTGTCTGTGACCATCCAGCTTTCATTTGGGTTTGTACAATGTGTGTTTTCTATTTTTTATTTGGATCTTTTTTACTCTGACATTTTATTGTTTTTTTTTAACCCATTCACATTTAATTTTATTATTAATATATATATAGATGGATGTATCTGTCATTTTTGTCTTTTGTACTCTATAAACCCATATCTTATTTCTTATTTCCTCTTTTACTAATTTTTTACCATTGAGTGGAAATTAATGTACTATTTTAAATTTCTTTAATTTATTTTTTATTATATTGTCCTGCATATTTTTTTCCTTAGTGGTTGCTCTAGGGATTGCCACTTTAACTTAAAAAAATCTACCTCATTTTATACTCTACATCAACTTAATTCCAATAAGATCAAAAAGTGGTATTCCTACATAGCTCAATTTCCCTTTCCCTAATTTGGGAAGAGATAATATGTATAATTATTATAGGTATTACATCTACATATATCACAAACCCAACAATACATTGTTATAATTACTTCGTGTAACTTTATGTCTTTTAGGAAACTGAGAGAAGAAAGAAAAGCAAGTATATGTTTATAGCTTTTCTTATATAAGCCTTACTAGTTTCATTTCTGCTTTTATTCATTTTTTTCCCCTGTGGTTTCAAGTTACTATCAGGATCATTTCTTTAGCACAAAGATTTTTGCTCCTTGGTGCTATAATTGGCAAATATATCATATTTCTATATGGTATAGGCCTAACAGTACAATTATACACTTATTGTTTTATACAGTAGCTTTTAAAATCAACTAAGAAAACAAAAGGAAATAAATATGGATTCATACTGTCTTTAAAAATTACAAAATTACCTTCACCAGTGCTCTTTTTCTTTCACATGGTTTCTTGTTACTGTTTAGGTTACTTGTTTTTAGCCTGAAGAACTCCCTTAGTACTTCTTATAAATTAGTTCTGCTTAGAATAACTTTTTGTGTGTGTGTGTGTGTGTCTAAGGATATATTTTCATTTTATTTTTTACATGTAGCTTTACTCAGTGTAGAATTGTGATGGACTGAATTGCAATCCCTCCAAAAAACAAAATTATATATTAAAACTCTGAGCCCAATGTGGCTGTATCTGGTGTATCTGAAGACTAAATCTTTCAGGAGGTAATTAAAGGTAAATGAGGTCATGAAGTGGACCCTAATCCCATAGGTCTTCTGACCTTATCTTGTAAGAAGAGGAAGAATACTGTTGTACTCTCTTCTCTCTCTCTCCCTCTCCCAGCTATTATTTTCTGAATATTTTTTAAACTCCTTTCTTTCTCTCTGGTTTTCTGAAATTCACATATTGTTATGCTAATGTGATTAATGCACCCCCATTTTTTCTGAGATTTCTTATTTTTATTCCTTCTTTTTATCTCTGTTCTTCAGATTTCCATCATCTCTATCAATCTATCTTCATGTTTGCTAATTTTTACTTCTGTCACCTCAAATCTATTGTTGAATGCCTTAGTGAATTTTAATTTCAGCTATTCTACTTCCAACCTTGGAATTTTTGTTTTGAGTTATATATATCTTTATTGATATTCTCTATTTGATGACACATTATCATCACACTTCCTTTCTTTTGTAAGCACTTTTTTTTTCTTTTTTTTTTTTTTTACTTCTTTAGGCATATGGATAGATAATTTGAAGTGTTTGTCTTTACATTCAAAATGTAATAGTTCTCAGAGGCAGTTTCTGTTGCCTGTTTTTCCCCCATGTACGTAACACTTCCCTGTTTCTTTGCATGTTTCATAATATTTTATAAGGGATTGAGAATTTTAGATAATATATTATAGCAACTCTGAGTGCTGATCCTCACTTCCCCCTTCCGGAGCTTGTTATAGTTAACTGCTTGTTCACTTGTTTCGTCACTTCTCTGTTTTAGTGAAGTCCAATTTTACCCAGTTGTGTGAAGCATCTGGCATTGCTCCTTGGAGGGTACAGCCTTGGGAGAGCAAACAGTTACCTAGAGATGGCAATGGCATTTGTAGGGTATTCATTGACTCTTTATCTCACCACCCCCAGCTTTTAAGCTCTACTCATTTTGCAGGATTATTATTCTATTGTCAACAATGCCCATGGGGATATATTGTTCTGCAGAATAAACCCTCTAAATTAGGGTTCCTTTACAGGACCGGTTTTTGAGGCCAGTATTTAAGGTTTTTTCTGACCTCAAGAAGTTTCTCCTTAGCTATTTCTTTCTCTGATTTTCTATGGTAAAGTAGCTAGTCTTTAGTTTAGCTTATCCAATGATTCTTATAGTCTCTTCCTAATTTTTTTTTTCTTTAATCTACAACCTCCATTGTTTTTGATACCATTTTAGGCTTGAACACTCTGTTGCAAATAAAATCCATTCTTTTGGAAAAAAGTTTTAGTCGTCCTCTCTCTGGGCAAAATCTTTTAACCATGGCTCTAGAGCTGGTGGTGGGGACAGTGGCATTATTCTCTCTGATTAAAACCCCTGTATTATGAGCTAAGAACTCAGCAGAGGGTGTGGGAGGAGAGGTTTTCTGACCTCTGGTGTTCTCAAATTTCTGTTCCCAGTATGAGACTTCTGCTTTACAAATAAACTTTTGCAAGAATGATCTGGGCCTTTTTCAACATGCCATATCCAAAGTAGAGCCCCCATCAAATGAGTGGGACATGGATTGGAAAAAGGGAACCCTTACACTCAGCTCCAGTAACCTGGAATTTAGCCTCTGCAACAAATTGCTGGGCAGAATAAGAATTGCTAATGTTCTGCCCCTCTTAAGAAGATATTGTAGCTTTCTAGCTGAGAGATCAGGGGAGCAGGAGCCCTGTGGTTTTGGATGCAACCATCTGCAGTGGAGTTTCTGTTATGTTGGGCTGGAAGTTGGGGAGGGTGTGAGTGCGTAGGTGGGTTAGGTGCTGTAGACTTTCTCTGTTCTTACTTAGTTTTACTAAATTTTCTTGAACATTTCTTCATTTATGACCTAAGGTTGTATGACCTTAGTATCATTTCTAGAGACATTAAGTGTTTATTTAAAGAATATTTTTCAACAGTTTCACTGTGATTATGTATGCAGAGTACCTCATGTTACCATGCAGGAAATCCAGATCCTGAGTTTTGAATTTTTTCAAATTTTTCTTCGGTAACTGAGATAATTAAATAATGTTCCTTCTTTAGCTTTTTGCTATAGTTGACTACAATGGTTAATTTTTGAATGTTGATCCAGCCTTTAAATATGTTGAATAAATCCCACTTATTTATTCTTTCTGTACAATATATACATCACATAAATCTTTTAACACATTCTTAGATTCAATTTGCTAAAAATTTTTGGAAAATATTTCATGTATGTTCATGGCATATTGGTTTGTTAGTTTTCTTTATTGTGATGGCTTTATATGATTTGGGCAATAAAGTAATGCATACTTCTTAGAATAAGTTAGAAAGTGTTTCCTCTGGTTCTTTTTCTGGAAGGATCATATAGATTTGGTGTTATTTCTTCATTAAATATTTGGTAAAATTCATCATTGAAACTTGAGTCTTTTTTCTTGGGCCTTGTTATTTACCTGGCTTTCGTGGTTTCTAACTGATAGAAGTCTGATATAATTCTTATCCTTGTTCTCGATAGGTATGGTCTTTTTTAATCTTTTCTTCTTTCAAGATTTACCGTTCAGTGATCCTCCTGAATCTGTGATTTTGTATCTGTCATCAATTGGATAAATTCTCTTTCAATATTACTTGAATAATTTATTTTGCTCTATTCACTTTTCTTTCTCTGGTATTCTAATTATGGAATTAAAATCGTGACAAATTTTTTAGATGTTCTGAGTTATTCTGTTGTTATTGTTTGTGTGTTTTTGTTCTTGTAGTTGTTTACTTCTGTTTGCATTTCAGCTTGAGAAGTTTTTATTAACATATTTTCAGGTTAACTATTCAGGTTAACTATTACTTTCCTTCATTTTGTCCAGTCTAGTGATGAGACCATCAAAGGCATTTTTATTTGTTAGTGGTTTTGATTTCAAGCCTTTCTTTTTGATTATTACTTAGAGTTATCTTGTATCAGTTGCTTTTAACCTTTTTTTTTGTTTGTTTTTATATATTGTCTACTATTCTTTAGAGCCTTAAGGTATTATTCTAGTTATTTCACATTGGCTGCTTGATCTTTACAACGTGTGTAACATATGTGAGTCTGCTTCTTAATTTGTCACTTCATACATTTATTCTCTTGCTTTTTGGCATACTGTGTTAGATAATAAGAACTGAGATAAATAAGCCTTTAACCTGAGAATTTATGGTACTCTGTTTAGGAGTTGGGCTGTGTTTAATGTTTGCTATAGTTGTAGGTGCCAGAGGCTTCAAATTCCTCTACTCTCCTTGTATTTCTTTCTCTTTTTGGTTTTGGAATCCTTAAACATTCATTCTTAGAGACAGTCTGCTCTTACAGCTCCTTCAGAAGTAATCTATTGTTATTATATTGGATCCCTGTTCGTGTGGAGGTAAGGTGTCAGGAAGGAGAAGTATTTTATGATTATATATTTAAATCTTAGTCTTGAGCAGCTCCTGCAGCTCCTGCTCTGGCCTGCCTCGGCCCAGAGCAGCCGCCGGAGGCCTCAGCTGGGCTCGAGGGAAGGGATCTGTGCAATCCCCTTGGGCTGACCGACACCACCTCTCCATATGGCCAGCGGCCTGCAATCCTCCCCGCATGCTCCTTCTCAAGGAGCTTAGCCAGTGCCAGGCACACTCACCACATGCTGCTCTGGCCCTCCTGTCCTGCTGAGGCCACCTGCACCAGGCCACCACCATGGGCTGTAAGACCGAGGACCAAAACAACGAGAAGGAGTAGCGCAAGGCCAACCAAAAGATGGAGAAGCACTATAGAAGGACGAGCAGGTCTACTTGGACATGCACTGCGTGCTGCTGGAGAATATGGTAAAAGGACTACTATGAAGCCAACGAGGATCCTGCATGTTAATGAGTTTAGCAGAGAACGGCCAGAGGACCTGCAGGCTGCAAGGAGCAATAGCAATAGTGAAATGGCCACCAAAGCGCAGGACATAAACAACCTGAAAGAGGCCATTTAAACTATCATGGTGCCATGAGGAACTTGATGCCTCCCATGGAGCTGGCCAACCCTGAGACCCAGTTCAGAGTAGGCTACATTCTGAGCATGATGAAAGTGCCAGACTTTGATTTCTGCCCAGAATTCTGTGAGAACGCCAAGGCTCTGTGGAAGGATGAAAAGGTCAATGTCTTCTAAGAGCGCTCCAACGAGTATCAGCTGATTGCGCCCAGTACTTCCTGGATAAGACATACATTATCAAGCAGGCTATGTGCCTAGGGATCAGGATCTGCTTTGCTGCGGCGTCCTAAATTCTGGAATCTTTGAGACAAAGTTCCAGGTGAAAAAGTCAACTTCCAGATGTTTGATGTGGGTGGATCCTGTGCTTCAGTGATGTGACTGCCTTCATCTTTGTGGTGTCCAGCAGCAGCTACAACATGGCCATTCGAGAGGACAACCAGACCATTTGTCAATAGGAGGCTCTGAACCTCTTCAAGAGCATCTGGAACAACAGATGACTGCACACCATCTCTGTGATTCCGTTCTTCAACAAGCAAGACCTACTCACTGAGAAAGTCCTTGCTGAAAAATCAACTATTGAGGATGCTACTCCCAAGCCTGGAGAAGACCCACGTGTGGCGTGGGCCAAGTACTTCATCCATAATGAGATTCTGAGAATCAGCATTGGGTGCCTACTGCTACTCCCACTCACCTGTGCTGGGACACCAAGAACATTCACTGTGAGTTCGAATACAGTGACATCATCTAGAGCATGCACCTTCATCAGTACAAGCTGTTCTAAGAAGGGAACCCTAAATTTAATTAAAGTTTTAAGCACAATTAATTAAAAATGAAATGTAATTGTACACACAATTAATCACCTACCATAGAGAATGATTAACAAAGCAACATTTCTTTTCCCCCTTAAGTGATTTTGCCAACCCCCCTTCCCCTGAAACTTGCTTAAATATTTCAAATTTAGAAAGCTTAAGGCTGGCTACAGAAAAAGAAAAAGAAAAAAAGCCATGAATATTTCCTAAGTAAATAAAATAATAGCATCAAAAATAAATAAAGAAATAAATGAAGTATATATTTTCTTGTGTAGAATTAAAAATATCAAAATAAAAATTAAATATGAGCAAAGAAAAAATAAATCTCAGTCTTATAGTGGGAATGTGTCTCTGGACTGTCATCTTAAATGATAAAGTGTTTCTCCTATAGTAAAGTCTTGATCATTTGTTTTTATTTTTCACCACATTAAGTGATATAGAAAGACTAGAAGAAGCTAAAGTGGAAGGCATCTCCTTTTCTCAGCTGGGATAAGTATCTGGTAAAGTCTTCACTCACCTCCAGAGTATTTTTCTGTTGTGTAGAATGTTCTGAGATTATTCTATCATGATTATTCTTCCTTTGCCCTGCCAGACCTATCAGAAGATCTTTCTTGGCTCTTCACTATGAGAATTTGGTTAGGTTCCTGGAATTAAACCCATGAATATGTGGGGTACCCCTAAGGCTACAACCACCAGCAGTTTCTCATTCTCAAGCTAGTCTATACTCAACATCCAGAAATTAGTCAAACTTACCATTTAAGTGTTTCTCTCTTTTTATGACTTTAACAGCCCTGCTTTGTGAAAGTAGATCTCAGCTGTGACTCCAGATTTGCCTGATTATATAACAGTGGATGTGCAACCTCAGTTTTCTGATAGGTCAATGAAAAGTTGGTAATTTTTAGGTTTCCAAGCTTTTTCTTTTGGTACATCAGGGAGTATTGACTTTAAAGCTCTTTGCATGTTAGAGCTAAACTTGGAAATTTAAAATGACCTTTTTTCTTCTCTTTTATCTCCCCCCCGACTCCACTTTTTACTAATCACTTGTTATTTTAGTTTTGATTTCTCTCAACCACTTCTTCATAGAGAATTTCTTCTAGAGGCCCTCTTATCTTATTAAGTCTCTGGCTCATGTTGTCAGTCAATTATTTCTATAGAACTACTTATTCACCAAAGTGATGTAATGGCGATTTGGATAGATACTGCATGTGGGAGAAATGAAGAAAGGAAAATTTCTTTGTACCAGCATTAGGGAAAAGAACAGTAAAAAGATCAATTTTTAAAATTTGTTATATCCTAGTGATTCGTACCACCAATTAATTTTGAGAACAGATTTTTCAGTTTCAGATTTCAGTTCTACTATTTTTTTAGCTATGCATTTTTTACTTGTTATAGAATGTTTGCATGCTTTATTCTTTTAATACATAAAGCCAAGTGAATAATAGTACCTATCTCATATGTATGTTATAAGAAGTTAATATAGATCATGTTCTTAACACAATACCCAGCATATAATCTCTCTCTTGGTTTAGGAGATAAATATCCATTATTTTTATTTAATGTTGATGTCAGCTCAGAAAGGAAGCATTTGTGTCCAATACCTAGGAAAATGGTAAGAGGTGTGAGTAAAATCTTACTTGCCACATTTTATATAATGCTTTACAATTTGTAGAACAGTCACACTGGCATTACCATATTCAACTATTATATGACTATGAACTATAAAAATATTAGTATATCCATTTTATAGATATGATTGAGGACTTAAGTGTTCAATTTAGTTTTCAAGGCTATGGATAGTCCTCATGTCTAAGGAATTTTTCACTAGACCATATATAAAAAAACAACAGAAAATCATTAAGTTTAAGATTTTATTTAGAAATCTGCTGCTCACAAACACCTTTAAAGCTGTTTTATTTTACAGAGTGTAGATAGAGTCTTAGCAAGAGTGGACAGTTGAAATTTGCATACTTTTGGGAATAACTTGTCAAAAAATAGTTATTGGAAGAGTGAGGGATTGTCTTGTGGTTTATAAGCCATGTTGTGGGAAGCTTGGCTTATCAAGAAAAATACAAAGGGACAGTTAAGGGCAAAGTTCATATGAAGGTCACAGTGGAAAATTTTTATTCCTTTAGTATTTCTCAGAGTCCCTCAACTTGGTCAACAGGAAAGATGAGTCTTATTGTTTGAACTCCAAATCTATACAGCTGTGTAGAATTCTCTCTCAGATAGCTGACATGAGGTTATGAAAACTTGTGTCTTTTTGGTGAATATCAATAATCTCTTGAGTAAATGGCTGCACTGAAACTACTTAAGACTCTGGAAATAAACCAGCAAAAGATATCAGTTATCAGTATTAAAATTAGAATTATCAAAATAATTTTTGTGCTGCCTTTTAGCCAAGATTCTGTTCATTTGTATTAGAACAGATTCCATTCTGAATTCAAGTCTATAGAAAAAAGAAGTTTGCATCATTTATTTCCTCCTGAGATCCTCATTGCCTTCTTTTGTCTTCTTTAGTTATGCTTAAAATAATAGGACAAAATTACAAATCTCATTTAGCAATCAAAAACTTAAATCAATAAAGAAAAATATTGCCATGCAAAGAAAGAAAAAGTCAAAGAATAATCTAGCAGTCAGATGGCCCTGAGTTCAAGAGTTTTGGTACAAAATTTTTAAACAGAAATTATTCATGACAATTAGTCTATTGTGGTTTGAGGTTCTTGACACGACCTATTTCAAGAAACTCTTAAATTTGTATCTCTTCTTAGAGTGGAAATCCAGGTGGTAGTTGTATAATGTTATTTTAACTGGCATACATAAAACTTAGGGACATTTACTTGGAATTTTATTGCAATATTTATGGTTGAAAATACCTGGTAAAGTCTCTTCCAATGAAGTTGAAGAGCAGTCTTACACTGATGTTATACTAATAAAGCTAGTATCTGGGGTGAAGATCATGAACAGGTATCTGTAATTTTTCAATCTAAAAGGCTTCTTAGACATGTTGATTATAAACTTGGGTATACATCTTTATTAAACCGCTACAATATTTGGATATTTACATGAGTGGATATTTCCATGAGTGGGGTCAAGAATAGGGTTGAGATCCCTACATATGTGAAACACCAAGTTTCTAGCTCATATTAAGATGATCTATGAATTCTTACTGAAGTGAATCTAATGGCCATCAGAACTAATATCACAGCTTTGGTCCACCGCAAATAAAATTTCTCAATTAAATTTGCAAATTTTAGTTTTAGTGTAAAATTAATTTTTTTCTCTTTTTCCCTAGGCTGGGGATATTATAAATAGTAAAGCTTCTGGGTGACAGGCAGAGCTTTACAGAATTCTTTAATTACTATTGGAGTGAAATACAAATCTATAAGTAGACAAAGAGATAAAGATTCCTCAAATGTAAAATCAAAATTCTAAAATTTATTTGCTATGATCAAATAAGTTGCTTTACAAGAAGGAAAACATTCTAGTCAACCAGAACACAGAGAATCAACAGTATTAAGGTATTCATAATCATACAATGAATAAAATCCACTTACAAATGTTTAAAGGTTTTGGTTTGGGTCTCTCTATCTTTAAAATGTTTCTGGGCTGTTGACTCAACCACTGGGACCTACACCAGAAACATCTTCTGAAATCTTAGTAAAGTTTTCCCAAAATTTCTTATTTAGGATTATTTTTAAAGTTTTAGTTGTTATAGATAATCACAATGTTAATGTGTTGAACAACTGGATAGGCATTAAGACATTACTTTTACCGCCAACAACTTCTAACACATTTCCCTTTGTGTCTTGAATTGTTTTTATGTTATTGTTGTTTTTTTTTCAGTATATGCCTCAATATTAATTATACCCTGTCTTTTGAAAGAATCGAGGCCTCTAAAATGACATATATTTGTCTTTTTAAAGTAGAGTTCCAGCTGCAGTTAACTGGGTTCTTTCCAAAGCATAACAAATTCATAATGTATCCTGAAGAGCATACCTTCTATCTTTATGGACCTTATTCTCTTATCTATACTTAACTGCAAATCTCAGATGGAGATCCAAATTTGGCAACAAATACAGATTTGTCTTCTGGGAGGGGTTGGATTGGAACAAATCTGTGTGGATTATGATTGCATATCCAGGTTGAAGGCCTCCTTGCTCAATTTTCAAATAAGACTAATCTATGAAGTGTTTTAAATATGAGTTATCTAAATGAATTTCAAGGTTATTTATTTATTTTTATTTATTTAAATCAAGTTATCTAAAGGTGAGGCAAAGAAGACTCTCAAATAAATGAGTTATCATCAGGGATGTTTTTTCTCCTGAGAGAGGAAGAGGGTGATGGGGCTTAGGATGTTGCACCAATGGATAGATTATGTATGATTGAAAAGAGAAGAATTTAATCTGGGTTCAATCTAAAAGCACACATTTTACAGGTATTTTAAATCAAGAGTAATGACATAAATGGCATGAGGATCATTAGTGTAAGTAGAGATCTGACAGCTACATTGTCAGAAGCTTTAGTTAACTTTATGGTTACTGCCATTGCATCCAAACAAGAATGGTAAGCTTTTGCTACAGAGCCAAGTAAGAAACTATAGACAGAGACACATTTCTGATATACATCGTGCTGTTAAGTTTTAAATACCTAAATTTGTCCTGATCTTTAATGTATAATTTAAAATAAATAATTATGAACCTCAGAGTAAGGACGTGTTTGAAGTAGATCCTTAAAGCGAAAGAAGAGAGGTCAGCAATATGGTAGACTAGAAAGTGCCAGGCCCTTTTTCCCTATGAAGACACTGCTTAATAGAAAGATATGGACCACAATACCTTCGTGAGAACTCTAGAAACCAGTTCAGATGTTGCAGCACCCAGGTGAATGTACACCAAAGAGAAGAGACTACACTGAGTTGGGTAGGAGAGTTTTCTTTTTGTTTGATCCTGTTCATTCCCCAGCCAGCATAGTTTAGTGAGATTGGGAGGAAATCTCCAAATGCCTAGCTCCTCCTTTGAGAGGGAAGGAAAAGATTGAGACCAGCATCTAGCATTTAGCTTGTCTGAGGACTTTTGGAGTTGCTGTTTTCTGTCTCACCTGACTCAACATACTGACAGGAATGGTGGCATAGTTTGGATATCCGAGGTGAGTGCCATGGTATGTTAGAGCAGCAGAGTCTTCAGTTCTACAAGCAGACACTGGAGGAGTAAGAGATTACAGCCAGAAAGTTTCAATTGAAACAAAAATTGAAATATTCTGAGGAAACAGGAGAAATGCTCTTAGGGAAATGAAAAGACTTAATGGTATCCATATAGACCAGAACAAAAGTACATGTACAAGCACAGAGAAGATGCATCCCTAGAAAGGGTTTGGGAGATCCCAGGACCTCTACTTGGACTGACTAAAGAATTTCTTCTGCACAAAGGGAAGATTAGAGGAATCAAAAATCCGCATACATAGTTGAAAATCAATGTATAACTTTTGATTCCCGAAATATATAACCACTATCAGGCTCCTATTGACTGGAAGACTTACCAATAACATAAACAGAAAATTAACACATATTGTATGTTATAAGTATTATCAACTTGTTTTGAATATACTACTTTTTATCCAATTTAATTGCCTTATCAACTTTTTTAAAAATCAAGTGAAGTAAAGATATCGAAAAAAATCTGCTCAACATTATATATCTTTAGAATAGTGCAAATTAAACCATTGAAATACAACTACATACCTACTAGAATGGCTAAAATAAAATAAATGGCCATATCCGGTGCTGTAGAGTTATGGGAAGTAACAGCAGTTCTTATTCATTGCTGATAGAAATACAAATAGTACACCTATTTTATTTTACTTATTTTTCTTTATATGGGTAATCTATGCTTTTTTCTTCTTCTTTTTTTAGTTTTTATTTCTCAATTAGAGTTGACCTTCAATATTATTTTTATATTAATTTCAGATACACAGCACAATGGTTAGACTTTTATATAATTTGCGAAGTGATCCCTATGAGTAGTCTAGTACTCACCTGGCAGTATACATAGCCATTACGATATTATCAACTGTATTCCCTATGCTGTACTCCACATCCCTGTGACTGTATTGTAACTACCAATTTATACTTAATCCCTTCATCTTTTTCCCTCAGCCCTCCAATCCCCCTCTCATCTAGCAATCACCTGTTTGTTCTCTGTATATGTGAGTCTGGTTTATTTTGTTTGTTCATTTATTTTGTTGATTGTTAGATTCCACATATAAGTAAAATCACATGGTATTTGTCTTTCTCTGTCTAACTTATTTCACTTAGCATAATATCTTCTAGGTCCATCCATGCTGTTGCAAATGGTAAGATTTCATTTTCTATGGCTGAATAATATTCCATTGTTTATATGTACCACTTCTTCTCTATCTAATTGTCTATTGATTGGGCACTAACATTGCTTCTAGATCTTGGCTATAGTAAATAATGCTGCAGTGAACATAGGGATGCATATATCATTTTGAATTTGTGTTTTGTTTTTCTTTGGATAAATACTCAGAAGTGAAATTGCTAGGTCATAAGGTAATTCTATTTTTAATTTTTTAAGAACCCTCTAAATATTTTCCATAGTGGTTGCACCAATTGGCATTTTCACTAACAGTGCACGAGGGTTCTCTTTTCTTCACATCTTTACCAGCGTTTGTTGTTTTTTGATTTATTGATAATAGCCATCCTGACATGTGTGAGGCAATGTCTCATTGTAGTTTTAATTTGCATTTCTCTGATGATTAGCAATGTTGAACATTTTTTCATATGTCTATTGACCATCTGTATGTCCTCTTTGGAGAAATGCCTATTAAGGCCCTTTGTCCATTTTTAATTGGATTTTCTTTTCTTTCTTTCTTTTTTTTTTTTTTTTTTGGAGTTAAGTTGTATGAGTTCTTTATACATTGTGGATATTAACCCCTTATCAAATATTTCATTAGTAAATATCTTCTCCCATTCAGCAGGTTGCCTTTTCATTTTGTTGATGGATTCTTTTGTTATATAAAACTTTTAGATTGATTTAGCCCCATTTGTTTATTTTTTATTTTGTTTCCCTTGCCTAGGGAGACATATAAGAAAAAAAAAATATACTACTAAGAGCAATGTTAGAGAGTTTTTCGCCTATGTTTTCTTCAGGAGTTTTATGGTTTTGGGTTTTACATTTATGTCTTTAATCCATTTTGAGTTTATTCTTGTGTATGGTGTTAAGAAGATGGTCCAGTTTTAATTTTTTGCATGTATTTGTCCAGTTTTACCAACAGCATCTATTGAAGAGATTGTCTTTACCCTATTTTATGTTCTTGCCTCCTTTGTCATAAATGAAATGACTATATAGATATGGATTTATTTCTGGGCTCTCTATTCTGTTCCATTGATGTATGTGTCTATTTGTATGCTAGTACCGTGCTATTTTGATTACTATAGCCTTGTAGTATAGATTGATATTAGTTAGTGTGATACTTCCAAATCTGTCCTTCATTTTCAAGATTGCTGTGACTATTCGGGGTCTTTTATGGTTCTATATAAATTTTAGGATTATTTGTTTTAGTTCTATGAAAAATGCCATAGGTAATTTGATAGAAATTCCATTGAATCTACATATTGCTTTGAGTAGTATGGACATTTTAATGATGTTAATTTTTCCTATCTATGAGCACAGCATATGCTTTCATTTATTTATATCTTCTTCAATTTCTTTCTTTAATGACTTATAATTTAAAAAAAATGGTACACCAATTTTAGAAGACAGTTTATCAGTTTCTTACAAAACTAAATGTAGAATTACCATGCAACCCAATAACCATGCTTCTTGGAATTTACCTAACTGATATGAAACTTTATATCCACACGAAAACATGCACATGAATATTGGTAGCAGCTTGTACCAAAATCACCAGTACTGGAGACAACTTAGCTGTCCAACAGTAAGTGAATGGATTAGCAAATGGTGGCACATTCATGCAATGGAAAACTATTCAGTGATAGAATGGAATAGTCTACCAAGCCATTCAATAACGGATAGTATTTAAATAAATATTGCTAAGAGATAGAAGCCAGTCTAAGAAGGCTACATACTGTATGATTACAATTATATGACATTCTGGGAAAGGCAAATTTATAGAAACAGTGAGAGGTCAGTCGTTGCCAGGAATTTCAGTAGAAGAGAAGATATAAATAAGTGCAATACAGGGAATTTTTAGGGAATTTAATATAGTCTGTTTGATACTGTTATGGTAGATATATGTCAGTATCTATAGAACTATACAAACACAAAGTGTCATCCTTAATGCAAACTATAAATTTAATTAATAATATCTCAATATCGGTTTATCATTTTAGCAAATGAAGTACATTAATGCAAAATGTCAATAATAGAGAAATTTTTGATCATGAGGAGATGATGTACATGGATTTTCTCTGAATTTTTGGCTAAATTTTTTGTAAATCTAAAACTACTCTAAATGTGTATATTGATTGCAAAAAAACAATAGAATTAAAAATAAAAAAATAAGCAAATCAGCTATTACAGTTGAAGAATTCAACACTTTTTTTCAAAAATTGGTAGAAAAACTGGACAAAGAGTAGATATTACTACAGACTTGTAGCACAAAAATGATGATAGGAAACACTACCAACAGCTCTACATATATAAATTTTAAAATTTAGATGAAATGGACCATTACCTGAAAAACAGACTACTATGACTCACTTAATATGAAATAGATGATTTGAGTAGCTTTATAACTATTAAGGAATTTGAATTCATAATTAGAGAACTTTCAAAAAACAATTGCAATAAAGGAAACTACATATTAATCAATACTTGTGAATATAGAGATAAACATCTTTAATAAAATATTAACAAATCAAATTTAGTAATATAAATAAAAAATATTATATACTATGAATATGTGGTAGTGTCTGACATATTAACAAGTTAAATAAGAAAAATTTCATGATTATACCAACTAGTAGAGAAAAAATGTGATAAATTCAACATATATTTGTGATGAAAACTCTCAGCAAAATAAAAATAGAGTGGATCTTCTTCAAATTGCACAGAACATCTACAATAATCCACAGCTAACATTATATTTATTGTAAAAATCTGCATGCTTTCCCTCTAAAGAATGAGCAAGGTCGTCCACTCTCACCACACATACCTAACAGTGTTCAAATTCCTTTCCAATGCAATAAGGTAAGAAAAGAAAATGAAAAGAATATAGATCAGAAAGTAAAAGCAAACAAACAAACAAATAAACAAATAATTCCTGTTTGCAGATTATATCATTGTTTATGTAGAAATGCACAGAAATCTACAAAATAATGGAAATAATAATTGAGTTTAGCTAAGTCACATACAAAATTAATTGTGCTTTTGTGGGCTAGTAATAAACCTATGGACACCAAATTAAAATTTTAATAGCATTTAAAATCACTCAAATAAATGAAACATTTAGTTATAAATATCACAAAACATGCACAAGACTTGTATGCAAAAAACTACACAACATTGATGAGAAAGGTGAAAGAAACCCTAAACAAATGGAAAGACATCTTTCATGAAATGGAAGATCCAACATAAATGGTGATTCTCTCTTAAATGATATACAGGATTTAAGATTTCAATAAGATTTTTGTTGTTATAGACAAGATTATTCTAAAATTTATATGGAAAGGCAAAGGAACTAGACTAGCTAAAACAATTTGTAAGGAGAAGAACATTGTGATAAGAATCGTTCTACTCTACAGTAAGACTTACTTTATAGCTACAGTAACTAAGACTTTATAGAATGGGAAGGAAGATAGACCTATAGATCCACAGAATGAAAGAGAGAGCCCCGACACACTTATTTTCTGCATGCAATGATATGCAGAACTTATTTTTGACAAAGGTATAACAAATAATTCAATGGAGGAAAGAAAGATTTTCTAACATGATTCTGAAACAATTAAGCATTCTTAGGCAAAAAAAAAAATGGCTTCTATCTATTGTAACTTGTACAAGAATTAACTCAAAATGAATCACATATGTAAATATAAAAAAAGTATAAATATTTTAGAAAAAAATTAGAGAAAATCTTTGAGATTTAGGTTTAAGCAAAGAATTCTTAGACTTAACACCAAAACATATGATCTATAAAATTGTTTAAAAAGTGTTAAATTAGACATTATCAAAAATAATAACTTTTAATTTGTGAAGACTGTGTTAAGAGGTTGAAAATACAAGCTACGCAGTAGGAGAAAATATGGGTAAACCACATGTCCAACAAAGGATTGATATCTAGCATATATAAATAATTTCAAAATTCAGCAGTAAAAAAACACAATACAATTAGAAAATTAATAAAAGACATGAATAAACATTTCACTTAAAAAGATATACAGACAAAAAGTAAGCACATAAAAAGATGTTCAATATCAAAACATCATATACATATGAAAACTAAAACTGCAGTGAGAAATCATGTACCTATTATAAAGGCTGAAAATCAGAAACAAAAGCAAAAACAATAGTGGCAAGGCCAAATGCTTGAATGATGTGGAGAAAATGGATCACTCATACATTGCTAGTAGAAACGTGTGAGTAAATGATAAATGTGTAGTAAATGGTATAACCACTTTGAAAAATAGTGTAGCTCTTTTATTGAAAATGTAAGCGTACAATTATATAACGCAACAATTTCTCTGTTGTAGCATTTGTCCAAGAGAAATAAAGTTATCTTCACAATAATTCTATACATGAATGTTCATATCAGAGTTTTTTCACCATAAATAAAAAGTAAAAGCATGTGAATTAAGTAATAAACTGTGGGACAGCTATACTATGAATTACTAAGCAAAACAAACAAAAAATAAAAATAAAAACCAACATGGATAAATCTACATGAATACATGTTGAGTGAAAAAAAAGCCAATCTAAATATGTTGTGTACTTTGTAATTTCATTTGTACAAGATTTTTGAAAAAAAAGATAGAAATGGAAAACAGATCATTGTTTTTCAGGAGTAAGCAACCAAGAAGGCTTGATGAAGAGTAGTATAGTTATAAAGAAGATCCTTGCAATAGAATTGTTCATTATTTGGTGAATAAACAAATCTACACATGTGATAAAATTGCATAAAGCTAAATACATACACAAATAAATACAACTAAAACTGGAGAAATTTTAATAAGATTAGTGAATTTTATCAATATAAATATCTTGGTTTTGATATGCTACGCATTTCAATCTATTACATTTGGGGAAAAGTGAGTAAAGGGTAGACAATTTCTCTGTATTGTTTCTTATGACCACATGTAAATTTACAGTTACTGCAAAATAAACATTTACTTTAAAATATGTTCTTTCAGAGCTTCAAATGTCCAGTACTGTTGATACATGTAAAGCTAGATAGTAATTTAGAAGTTCATTGATGGGCTTTTTATTTTACTCATAGTCCAACATTGGGAGCAATCAATACAGATAATCACGTCTTCAAAATCTCAACACTGCAATTTCACCTAACTGGTCAGATCCCTCAGTAAGGAAACAAGTCAAACTAAATATTTTCTCTAAAGACAGGAGGAAAAATAAAAAAATTCTGTGGCATTCAGTGCATGGGAGCAGAGAATTTGTTAGGAGTATGACTTACCTGTCTACTTACTAGGACTGTGAGAAGAATCCCCAGAGTACTCTACTCTTGTTAAAGTGGATGCAGTGGAATAACAAAAAAGTCAAAACCTATTCTGAGTGAAGTCATTAAAAACTGTCAAAGAAAATTAATCAGATCACCAGTAAGCCTGCTTCAATATAAGAACCACTCTAACAGGATGTGCTACCTTAATAAAAGAGGAATCTTTATAATGTTTTAGTAAGAGAGGTCAGCCAAAGTTCAGCTGGTCTCAGGAATAGTTGTTCAAATATAGTTCTTCAAAAGGAGAGAAATTGT